>NC_062218.1:48205014-48526680 GCF_902686445.1 Sciurus carolinensis
GTCAGAAAAGTCACAACACAGGTGGCACTGACATATTGTTGTTCAGACAAGGAATAAAATATAGTAATATAAGTTATTTTAGGATGCCACCCAATGTTAGGGGTTTATTTTGTCTTTCCTTTTTCAAAATGGAAGCATATTTCAATTTCCATGCCATAACTATTGCATATTTTATTCTTGCCTAAGCCCTGAATTGTATGTAAACCATGTTTTCTATCACTTTCCATTTGTATTATGTGTTAATTATGCTCCCCATAACCTTTTATTTTGCAGATGGTATCAATGAATCCACCAGTAGGAGTGTAGGTCAGAATTGAGTAATTTTGCTTGTGTGCTATTGCTCTGAAGCATCAGATTTTTATATGAAACCACCAGAGTTTTCATAAAATATAGATGGTTATATAATGCAAAGGTTTTCACTGCCCACCATGAGGAGTGTTGTAGACTTTGGCTACTTTCTGAACATGAAATTACCACAGCACTGCTTGTCCCTATCATAGGTACTGTACAAAGACAGCAACAATCCATGTATTTTCTGGGGCTGAGGGAAGATATGTATCACACCTGGACATCCGCTGGTCCCTTGCTAGCCCCAAGTCCTCCTGCATCCACATTCTATCCTCAAATGAAAAATAGCTCAATTCTTAGTTCTCAAAGAGCCATTCTTAAGTTGTGTAAAATAGTCTTTAAGATTAATCATCTACACCTACGGTTTATCTGAATAGTAAAGAGAATCAGAATTAAAATAAAACATTGCTGCTCAGTATCCACAGCAATTATGTTAATGGTATTCTCCAGACAACCCTTTATATCTTTTTGAAACTTCAAGTTATATATTCAACTTGCTAACTGAAGAAAAGAATGTTTGTAACATACCAGTACCATAAGCAAGACAAAAGCAAGCAGTGCCTTTTCCGTACATCAGAGGGCAGAGAGCTTGGCAGTGCTGTGGAATTCTGTCAGGCAGCACTGGACAAGAGTCTATGGTTCTCACTCTGTGCCCAGCAATGTCCAGTAGAACTCTCTGCAATAGCTGAAATGTTCTACCTTGTAACTTTAAATACCCCCTAGTGCTCAGTCTTGCCACCACTAGTAGATACTTAAATCACTTATTAAAATAATATTTAAAATGTAACTTCTTTCATATGTGGCTACTAGATACCAAATTTGGAAGAGAATGAGACTCCTTTTAAAGATATGTACAGCACTTATCATTTACTGAACCCTGAACTTGAACCAAACAGTTTCTCTTTTTCCCCCTACAATTATTTATTGAGGATCTACTTCATGCCAGGCTGTCGGGGTTTCCGGGACCCCCAGCCTTGAGCACGGTCAAGATGGTGCCTGGCACTGAGCCAAAAGCGGCCAGCTATACAGTAAACAACCAGAGAATTCCAATGATTGGCTAGTTAACGATGTGATTAGAGCATGCCCCCCTCGTTTACCTATTCTACACCTGCAGCTGTCCGCGCGTTTACCTCGTGTGCTCTCCCCTGATTGGTTGAAGTGTATATAAGCCTGGTGGGTGGGAGAGTAAGAGGAAGCTGAAGCTGGGAGTGGGAAGAAGATGAGAGAAGAAGCTGGGAGTAGGAGCAGAAGCTGAGGGCAGAAGCAGAAGCTGAAGCTGGGCGCGGAAGAAGCTGGGAGTGCGCAGAAGCTGAGAGAAGAAGCTGACAGAAGAGAAGCTGGGAGTGCACGGAAGCTGGGAGTAAGAGAAGTGTAGGAGAGGGACTGTGCATAATAAACTTCCAAAGCTTCAGACGTTTGTCGTGTCTCTCTCTGCGGCCAGAGGGAACGCGATACCAGGCCCTGCCCTGGGTGGTAAGAACAGAATGATATCCACAACAGGCAAGGTCCAAGACAGGTAAGTAAGGACCCTGCCTTATGAAGCTTTCAAGCTAGTGTGGGAGATAGAAAAGATGAATAATTCTATGACTTACTTTTATGTGATTGGGCATGTTATATAGGACAAAGGACTGAGGGAAGTGGCAGGACTGTTCTTAGAAAAGGCCATCAAGCAAACTCTCTCTGAATAAAATGGTCTTTGAGGGTTATTGGTTGACTTGTATCTCTCCACCAAAATTCCCATGTTGAGGTCCTACCCTCCCGGTACCTCCAAATGTGACCTTCTGTGGAAATAGGGATTTTGCAGAAGTAGTTAATTAAGATGAGCTCATATTGGAGCAAGGGTGAGTCAATCCAGTGTGACTTGTATCCTTATAGAAAAAGGAAATAGAGAGAAAATGAGAACATACAAGGAGGATGGCATCTCTGAGCCAAGGAGGGGCTTTGGAATGGATCTTTGCTCCCAGCTCTCAGAAACTTCCCTGTCAACACCTTGATCTCAGACTTCTAGTCTCCAGTACTGCTGGGCGATGAATTTCTATTGGTGTTTTTTTTAAAGACAGTCCCATCCAACTAAATACAAGTAGACACTTGGGTGTGGAAGCCATGTCAATTGTGCATGTCATTTAATCCTCACAGCTACTCAGTTGAGTTAGGCATTGGTGTCTCCATTACCAGATGATGATACTGGGTTTGAAAAGCTCAAGTAGTCTGCCTGAAGAAATATTTCTCTTATGTGGCTGAGTCAAGGCAGAAAGCTCAGTTGGCCTGACCCCTGAGCCTAATGTCCTCTTAATACTACTCTCTGCTTTTGAGTTATCTTTTTCTGAATCCAAATAAATGTGACACAATGACAATGAAGTAATTTTATACGTAAATAAATTGTCAGTTATTGCTATGCTGCAGCATTTCAGTTAACAATTGAATATCTAGCAGAAATCTTATTTGGCTTTTTGTTCAAAACTAACTAGATATTTTGTCTCATCCCTCTGTAAATACTAATCTTTGAAGCATGGACATGCACACACATGTATACTCTGTATATAATGCTGAGGCTATTTCACATTATAGACTAACAAGTCATATGAAATCTGCAGTGTCACTTTATTAACATTACAGCTTCCCCTCTCTTTCATGTGTGCAAGTGGACACTCATATTAATTCACTCCGCAGACATCTGCTTGTTCAAAGTCATTTTTCCATGAGGGCAGATGATTCCTCTTTAATGAATCTGTGCACACATTTATAGAACCTCACCTTGTCCAAGGAGTTCCAGTACTCTGTAAAGAGTATGAGAATTTGTCTTCTAAAAATATAAGTATCACTCTTTCTCTCCTGAAGAAAGGGTGGTGGAAAGTTCTCATGAGAAGACAGTCAATAGTTTTGTCTGTTCAACTGGTGAAAAGAAATCACTTCAGTGGCAAAAATGATTCCCCAAATGAGAACACCTGTATAGAGTTCTAAATATAGCATGACATTAATCAAGCAATGCCATCTGTTCAATGAGTGGCAAGGTCACAACTTTTATAATAGGAACAGCATCCAATGCCAGAAATGGACGTACAGAAGTCTAACTTCTCCTGCACAAAACATGACTACCCAAGTTCTAGGAGGTATATGGACATGCTCCTTGATTTGTGATGGGGTTATATTCAAATAAATTCATCATAAGCTGAAAAAATCTTATGAGAAAAATGTATTTGATACACATAATACACTGAACATCCCATAGTGCACGATGTTAGTGATATAATACACTCTATAGTGTCAGTTGTTTCAATAAGCCTGACTGGGAATGGTGTTCAATATGCCTGACTGGGGACAGTGGCACAGCAAAAAAGGATCATATTGCATATGACTACACTGCAAAATGATCAAAATCCATAGTTCCAAGTTCAATTTCTACTTCAGGTGAATTACTTCCATTGTAAAGCTGAAAAATTGTTGAGGTCCACCTGTTAGCTTCCTGTGTGACCTTTGTAGAATGTACTCTGATGGATCTGGTCCTGCTATACATGAATTGCAGGTCCTTGGCTAAGTTTTCAGAAACTTTGTTTCCTCCCTAGGAAATGGTTCTGATAATTTTTGTCTCATGTTTGTGGTAAGAATAAAATGAGGTCATATTTATAAATGCATTTTGTAAACTGTAGAGTAAAATGAAAGCAAAAGGCATAACTTTTCTAATTATAATTAGTAACTCTAGAAGAATGAAAAATATTTTTTTTCTTTTTCAGTTCCAAGTAATTATTTACTATTAGTGTCTTGTAATTTTGATACTTTGTTGTCTTTAAAAGAATTTCCTCTTTCATTTTCCTTATTAATCCAGAGACTTTTATAAAATTGTACAGCAGGTAATATAGCAAAAAGCCCAACATACCAGCATATATACTTTTATTTTTTATTTTTTTTTATTTTTATTTATCTTTTAATTTTTTACAGACTACATTTTGATTCATTGTACACAAATGGGGTACATAATTTCATTTCTATGGTTGTACACAATGCAGATTCATACCATTTGAAGCAGGTTTGAGTACTTATTTTGCACATAGCTCATTGCCAATCATTTTAGCTCCATCATCAATTTTTCTTACATAATGACACTGTCAATTATGTACTATTACTATTGCCATTTTGCATAGGAGGAAACTAGTGTTTCAAATAGGTTAGGTGAGTTGCCACAGAGTGAATTTGAACTCTACCTGATCTCAGAGTCTATGATCTTAAGGTTTCTTCTTTCAACCCCTGCTCCCTTGGGGAAAAAAAATATCCTAACAAAGAGCATATTTTTTTGTTTTCGTTCTTAACTTCATTACAGAATAAGTACTTTGCTCTTGTTTGTAGAGACCAAGATTTTACGATTCATTATTAAATTTTAAAATTCTAAAACAAAACTTTGTATACACATATCTGTCTTTAATAGGAAAATTACTACTTATAGTAAAAGTCATAAATATTACTTACTACACAACATTTTAAGATACCATACTATTGTACATTTCAAGGACCCACTTTTTAAATGTGGCAAGTCACCAAAGCAATCCTAAAAGTGTCAGTGTTAATCATTTACCTATGTTTTTTGGAATTCTTCACTAATCTTTGTGTATGACTGTTTAAATCAAGAAGAGGATTGATATCATTTGATTTAATGACATATACATGCCATAGTGAAAAAGAAAGGAGTGTGTAGGGAGGATAAGAAACAACAAAGTGATTTGAGAAGGGATTGGTCTTAACGGTATTTTTCCCTAGCAATAATTAAAATGTTTATTTTAAGATGATTTTATTAGCCCTTCAAAGATATGTACGAAAATCACTTTTGTTTTGTATTATTTTATTTTTATTAATGACTCTTTATATGACAGTAGAATCCATTTTGACATAATTATAAAAGCATGGATTATGTCTTGTTCTAATTCAGTCCCCAGGGCCTCTCCTTCCACTCCCTTCCATATAAAAGGAAGGTAAAGTGTGAAGAGTTATTAAGTCATAGTGGATTGAGGGCAGTGTGCAGTGTTTTATATCAGAGATTTTACAGGAAATTTTTTTGGAAAATATGAGGCAGACACAGGATGTCCCAAGGCCCTCAGTTTTCATATGTTTTGGAAAATCAGTGAATTTGTTACATGGCATTTCACAGATGCTGAGTTGCAGAATTCTGATTGGTGACTGCAGTTCCTGCCAGAGGCCCTACTTTTGTAAAGAGTTACACAGTAAACTAGAGCTTTTATTCTATTTTCCTTTCATGTTGCTTCTTTTTGGGGGGAGGTGAGACTAGAAAAATTCCTGCTAAAACCATCACCTAGAAGTCTCTTTTTATAGTATAATATATTCAAGAGTTTTTGTATTTCAGAGTTTGATTTTTAAAGATATCATATTAATGGTGATTTAGCAACTTACTGAAATACAGATCTGTAGTAATATTTCAATGACTATTTTATAGCCTCTGGATATAATTAATCCCTTCTTTTGAAATATATGTTGTTCTCTCCCATTATAAACAATACTGTAATGAACAGCTACTTAGTGTATATCTCAGCAAATTTATCTGAATATACTCTCCAGTGAAATTTCTAAAGGTCAGAGAATCTCGTGGCTTTTTTTAATAATGATCTCTAAAAATGTATCATAAGGCCATTACCATTCTTTCACCATGTGGTTTCAGAAGCATAGTTCTTGGGGCTGACAATTAGGGGGATAGATTATTTGGAGGCGAAAGGAGACTGACAACTCAGAAGCCTATAACCTAAACTCAGGCAAAGATAATAGATGCACAAATAAGGGACAACAGAGAAGCTATTTAGACAGTGGAATCTGCGGGATGTGGAAACTGATCCTTATGGGACAGAGAAATTCCAGGAGAAAAAGAAGTCAGGGGTGACCTGAGGCTTCTAGCTTGAAAAACTGGGGAGGAGATAA
Source organism: Sciurus carolinensis (assembly GCF_902686445.1). Lineage (NCBI taxonomy): Eukaryota > Metazoa > Chordata > Mammalia > Rodentia > Sciuridae > Sciurus > Sciurus carolinensis. Next base: position 48,211,279 of record NC_062218.1, read on the forward strand.
TGAGTTCCAAATTGAACATGCTGAGTGCCAGGTGCTTCCAGGCACCCCGGTGGAAATGGTGCATGGGCAGGGCAGAGGGAGAACTATACAGGGTTCCAGGACACAGACCAGGCCAAGGCCACACACGAGACGCAGACGCAGTAAAATCTAGTTTGATTTCATAATACTTTACTATCACTTGTTTCTCTACTTGTTCTTATTAGCTTCTCCTTTCACGACAAATTTTAAATGTACTGTGTGCATGTTTGTGTTTATGTGTTGAGGGGTGGATAGAGATTACAGAAAAATGTTTCACAGGGTGTTGGCAAAAGTCACTGTATTTGATACAATAGTTCTTTTTTAAGATTAAGGTTAATGCCACATCCTTAAAGAAAATACTGAATACAGAATACTAATTGAGATGTGTGTGTTGGGGAATTTTACAAATTTAAAACCAGTGTGTATATGGAACAAAATCATTATCAGAAAGTAACAATCAGGGCTGGGGTTGTAGCTCAGTATAGAGCGCTTGCTTAGCACGTGGGAGGCACTGGGTTCCATTCTCAGCACCACATAAAAATGAATAAATAAAATAAAGGTATTGTGTCCATCTACAACTAAAACCTTAAAAAAAGAAAGTAGCAATGCTTCCTCTGAAGAATAAACGTCATCATAATGCCCAATATTTGTAGCGTCTACTGTTGTTTTGTTTGTTTTGCAATGTTAGGCATTCAACCAAGGGCTTGTGCACAGCAGGATAGTACCACCAAGTTGCATCCCAGTCCTATTATAATTTTGAATATATTCATAAGACATTTCATTTTTACCATATCTTAGAAAGTAGATAAGATTTTCTTATCAGTTTACATACAAATCTAAGCAAACTTAGGTTCTGAAAAAACTAAACATCTTTTCTCTTATCTTACAGCTGGTAAATGTCCAAATTGGGAGTTGAAACTCTGGAACTCAGATTCTAAGATCCAGGTTCTGCCCACTCCCCTTCAGCTGCATTAAATCAATCAATCACTCAATCATTCGCTCTTTTCTGCCTGTTCCTTTGCTTTTACTTCCTCCTTTTCTTCTAATAAAAATACTTTGATTTTTAAATTGTTAATTCCGAACTTATCTTTGTGGCAAAAGGTTTCACATCACTTCATGAAAATTAGGAAAGTTTCTTTTGTGCTACAGTACCTAAGTGGAGGAGCACAATCCTCCCAGGTGGTGCCCACAGGGGAGACACAGTGTGCTGCCTGCTGGGACAGAGTGAGCCATGGCTGACTCATGTGCTGGGCACATCACTTGTCTGCCCCTCCCAGCAGCTCGTCCTTCTACTTCATTCTCCAGTCACCTTCAACTCCATAAATCCTGCCTGATAAGTGTATGTGCAACTGAAGCTCATATACTGCTTTTTGGAACCATTATATTATCACTTCTAATACCAAAAAGACAGATTTTCAGTGGCTTTTTTTAATAAAGATCTCTAAAAATGTATCATAAGGCCATTACCATTCTTTCACCATGTGGTTCAGAGCTAAAGCAATTAAATTGTTCTCTTTTTTTTTTCCCCCCTTGTGTTTGGTCTCTGTGCTTCTTATTTCTCAGAGATTAATAGGCAGTCGTTCCTATACAACACTGTTGAGAAGCCACATTTATTTTTTCAGGTCTTTTAGGCTGAGTCTAATTTGGAGTCTCTTATTTTACTGGTTCGGTTACCTTAATCTGAAAGGGTAAAGTGACTTTCTTCAGCTTCCCAATTTATTTTAGAAAGCTGCTGTAACTGACAGGAGAAATCTAACCAAGATAGCACACACACAAAAGTTTTGTTCAAATTCAATTTTACCATTAGCTGAAAGCTGTTTATTACATGCGTGGTGCCATTTTTTAAAGTAACAGTTTTATTGACACATAATTGAGATAAACCGCATATTTCAAGGCATTCGACTTGACAAGTGTTGACGTATGTCCACACTGGTGAGAAAATCAGAAACAGCAAGGGACCAACACATCCATCACTCTCAAACTTTCAACTTTCCTTTGCAGGCAACTATCTAACCACTGGAGGCTCAACCTATTTCTGAGGGGAGGCTTGATGTTATAAAAGCATCTAATCCTCTCCTACATTATCAGAAATTCAATTTTTATTTTAATAAGAAACTCAAGAGTCTTAGAATCTGTGACGAAATTATCCAAAGGGTGGGGGGGAACAACTTTTAAGGTAAACTGTTACAAACAAGGAAAGTAAGAGAACTATAACTAAGTCAATGTAAATAAGTTAATGTAAATCAGGAAAAGCCCCCAGGCAGAGAATGCCCATCTGGTTAAGATGTCTGAGGAAGTTAACTGACATGTAATGAATTGTCAAAGAAATGACAATTAAAATAACAGGTATTCGTTTATATTTATCTTCTTGGCAAAGCTTTAAATAATACTATAACACCAAGAGTTAAAATGGGTTTTGGAAAGAAGACACTAAAGTATTGCAAGAAAAAGTTGAACACATTTCTGTATAACTACTGCAATTAAATGTGCCTTATTTTTGACCTAGTGACTTGTCTAGAAATTAAAATGAAGGAAATCTGCAAACAAGTGAACAGTGGCAACAAGTTGTGAGCAATGTTAGTCCTTAGTACATTGATTGAATATATTGTGATTCATCATATGATGAAATTACTGGGGGACATTTAAATGGTGAAGTTTATCTATATGCATTAGGTGGAAAGAAAAAGAGTAATAAAGAAAATGAAATATGTATAGAAGGATTCCTTTTGCATGGAAAAATATTTTGAGTATGTTTTTGGATGTATAGAAATAACTCAGAAAAGGATAATATGACAGTTCACAGAAATTCTCTTTGGGGATAGGAGTAAAAATGTATATTTCACCTTTTATTGTATTAGAAATTTTATTCTAAGAGATATCTACATTTATAATTTAAAACATTGTTACTGGAATAACCATATGCATATATTCTTACTAAAGTCATAAGTTTCCCATGTCTTTAAGCATATCCACCAAGGAGAAAACTCTAAAAAAATATACACTACAAAATGTTAAGAGTCATTCTATAATTACAGTAGTCTTGTAAAACATTAGTGTGAATTTTTCTAATCTTTTTAACGTTACAGTTGTATAATGAAATATGCCTAACAAACCTTTTCTGTTTAAGTAAAATCAATATATTAAAAATCATCACAATAGTAGCAAATAATCTCTAACAATGTTCTTCTCAAATGCTGATCATCATAACCAAGTAAATATGGTCCCTGGTGAAACTTGTGTTCCCTGCTAAGATAGAGTAAAAGGAGCCTGTTTTATGTTCCTTTGTGAGGCAGGGGCCGCAGGGGGCCTGCAAAACTGACCAAACATGTGAAATGAATTTTCGACATTAGGCGGCAGGTAGCTCTGCACAGCAATAGAGAAGAAATGCAATGAGATTTGGCTGTGATGGCCCAACTCACACCTGAGGAGGTTTCCTGGCCTCAGCATAGGGAGGGGAAGCCAAGCCAGAGCCCACAGTCTCCCTAAATTGAGGAAATGGAGCTGGGAATCTGAGGAAATCAAGGCAGACAGTTTGCTGAGCAGAAGGACAGAGAGGAAAGTGTGGCACAGAAAGTAAACTTGGAGAACATCCACACAGGCTCCTGGTGAAGTCCTCAGCTGAGCACTGGTCAACTAGGGGAGGGCAGGAGATTTAGGAAAAGGCCTGAGACCAAGGGGAGCAGGGACTATTTGGTGGGATGTATATATTTGCCATCTTGACTTTTTTGGATTTCACAAAGGTATTACACATACATCAAAATTTACTGAATTGTGCACTTTAAATACTTGTAGCTTATTATATATTGCTTTCATCTCAGTGGGAATTTAAAGAGATTTTGTAAAGAAACGTTGGTGAAAATGAACTGATAGCATAGGGTCCTTTTGTACTAGCACAACATAGCATCAATTTGTAACATACGAAAGCAAGTAAAGATGCTTCCCAAACTTTGAAAAATTTTGGCAGTTTTCCTTATTGGATCAAAGTTTTCCTACCATGTGACTATTTAATCAGTACTGATTGCTCTTAAGAAATTGGAAGTTATTAATAACACAAAAGGCCATAGACTAAGTCTGCCCTTTCCCCTCTACTGAGAATACCTAGCATCTTTAGAAGATACGTCAATGTTCTGACTCCAAGAAGGGGAGAATTACATGCCAAGAGAGATGTAAAAGTACTGAGCAAGAGTCTGGGGAATTTAGAATAAGCCTTGCCTGAAATCAACAGGAAGGGCTATTCTTCAACAGGATATTAGTAGAAAAACCAGGAAAACCAAGTACCTGGGTTCACAGGACAGACCTGAGGACAGTTACATGGTGACTGACATTACATGTTCCCTGAATCAGCAAATTGCTATTGAGACAAACTTACCTATATTGACTGCTCTCAACCAGTTAATTGGAGGCAAAAAGTACCTTGGCAGCCAGCTGAGGGGAATTTTGGCACTACTTTGGCCTAAGTAATGTATTATTGATCTACAATTAAACTGATCTGAAGGTCAGACTTCTAGGATTTCTCTCTGTCTCACATTTTGAATCAATTGTTGTCTTTTAGGAATGGCTAGACCAGAGACTCCTGACTCATCTTTAGTCCAACAAAAGGAACTAACCTGGTGTTAACAGCATCTGGGCCACAAATACAACAAAATTAGTGCCTTTAGATTTTGCTTTGCAGATTTTCCTGAATTATGGGTCCATGATCACGCTCCAATGCTCAAAGTTTCTGTATCAAGAGAGAATGTGAGTAACCTGCTTGTTCATACTGAACATTAGTTCAAAGGTTCTCGTCACCAAGTATTTCACGGTTTTTAAATAAAATGGCTTATCTATTGATATTAAAGCTGTCTGAATTTTGATTTCTTTGTTGATATGTGTGCATGAGAGTGTGTTTTGAGTGTGGGTGTGTTTTTTCTTGGGGGCGGGGAGAGGTATGAGGGATTGAACTCAGGGGCACCCAACCACTGAGCCACATCCCCTGCCCTATTTTGTATTTTTTTAAATTTAGAGACAGGGTCTGACTGCTTAGAGCCTTGCTTTAGCTAAGGCTGTCTTTGAACTTGTGATCCTCCTGCCTTAGCCTACCAAGCTGCTGGGGAGTGTGTGTGTTTTAATCAGTGAAATGATGGAAGAGTCTCAGCTTACTGATAACTATCCTGAAAAATCTAAAAGATAATCCATATTCAAAATATCATTTTCTTCTCCTTGAACTGAATTTTTCATCCCATTATCATAAATGCCATTTGATGCTTTAAAATAAAGCATCAAATAAAGGGGAACTTTCAAATGACATGGATGACTTCTTCCTATGCAGGGTACAATACTGGAAAACAACTGAACATTTAAAGCCTGCTAGAGTCCAGCTAATTTCCCCCTCAAAAGATTCAATGATTCAAAGATAGAGACTAAACTAATTGATTGATTGACTAGTCTCTGGTGCTGGGGATTGAACCCAGGGGTTCTTTGCCATTGAGCTACATTCCCAGTCTTCTTATTTTTATTTTAAGACAGGTTTTTGCTAAGTTGCTTAGGGTATCCCTAAGTTGTTGAGGCTGGCCTTGAACTTGCAATCCTCCTGCCTCAGCCTCCCGAGTTGTTGTGATTACAGGTGTTTGCCATTGTGCTTGGCTAAGAAATTGACATAAAGAAGTTTAATATGTGAAATGTTGCTATCAAAAAGGAGAATATATCAAAAGAATTTCTAAGCCAGGCATGGTGGTATACACCAGGAATTCCAGATTTCCAGATGTTCAGGAGGAGGATTACAAGTTCAAGGCCAGGCTCAGCAACTTAGCAAGACTGTTTCAAAACAAACAAACAAACAAAAAAACAAAAAAACCTAAATAAGGGCTGGGGATGTAGTTCAATGGTAGAGAGCTTGCCTAGAATGCACAAGGACCTGGGTTCAATCCCTTCCACTGCCAAACACAAAAAGTTCTAAGAAACACTCTCTGAACAATGGTGCTGACCTCCAGGGAAACATATATATATATATATATATATATATATATATTTTTTTTTTTTTTTTTTTTTTTTTTTTGGTATAACTGGAAGGTCAGAGGCCAGATTCTTTGTTTCTTTGGTACTCGGATTTTCTGTGATCTAGAAATTTCCTGTATACTATTGAAGTGGATTTATTATAGACAGGAAGGATGAGGCTCAGAGAACCTCACCTGTGTGAGCCTCTTTCAAAGTCACTAGAAATGGTGAGACAACATGCTTAAAGGCTTTGGGAAATCGGTAAGAGTGAAATACTTTAATTGCAGATATTTAAGACCATTATCTACACTCTTGTTTTATTTCCATCATGCTTTCCTTTTGGGCCACGTGGCATGAAAGTGATCATTCCAGGACTTCTGGGGATCTAGTTAATTGGAAGTTGAGTTAAAGATACATTTAGTTTGAGGTTTGCTGGAATTATATATCTGTGATTCTCAGTCTCTTCTACGTATCTTCAGGTTATTGCTAGGAATTTTTTCATAGGAAAAGCTTCTACAAACACTACTAATGACCACTGTGCTAGCATTGGGAAGATGCAGGCCAAAGGTTACACTGATATCCATGTGCCCAGGGTTCAGACAACACTAGTCTGTGTGGCATGAAGAAGAAACACTTAAACATAAGACCAAGCACTTCGAAGTTCCTCCAAATTTTCTAGTTCAAATATGAAAAACTTTTCATAAAGAGTTTTATACATTTGACCATGATCCTAAGAATGTTTATGAAATAAACAATAACAAATGGAGAAACTTGATTTAACTTTTCTAAACCACCAGTAATAAAACATCAGATTACAATCAATCATACTGGAGAAAAAACTGCATATTTTTTTATTCTCAACATAGAAAACACAATAGAACCATGGTCAAAGGAAGAGGCAATACTGGAGAAAAACCTGCATATCTTTTTATTCTTCAACATAGAAAACACAATAGAACCATGGTCAAAGGAAGAGGCAATCAGAGAATAAACAGCCCAAAACTGTGGAGCTAATAAAATAAAAATAATATCAACATTATATAGGTGCATCAAGAAATTGGATTCTAAAAGTTAATTTTATAGATTTAGTGATGCTTGTAGAATCTGTCAGTACACTAAATTTGCTATTTTATTTTTCTGAACCTAGGGTATCATGAATACTAAGCACAAGCTCTACCAATGAGCTTATATTCCTAGCCTGTGTGTGTGTGTGTGTGTGTGTGTGTGCGTGTGTGTGTTTGGCATTCTAAGTAAATATTCAATTATTACCTGTTGTTGCCTTTGTTGCTACTACAGTGGGTTCTCCTAGTTGTATAAAGCTTCAGGCATCATAAACCCTGGATCTACCCTCTTCCTATCATCATACCCTGAGATATAAAGAGGAAAATTCTTTCATATTATGACTAAGTAATAAAAGACATATGAATCTATTATTAACTACAAATGGTTATATTCAGCATTGTTAAGGGACCGAAGCTTATAATCTCCCAGGAATACAAACAGGTCAAAATCTATTTCCAAACAATAAACAAATGAACACCCTGCATCCTTGATAGTACTTAAATAAAAAATACTACTTTTCCTTATACTACATTTTGAATTTAATTTTCCCTATAAGTATTTGTTGTTGCTATGATTTGGATTTCAAAAGTCTCCCAAAAGCTTGTATGCTGAAGATTTTGTCCCCAGTGCATACTGTTCAGAAGTCTGTGGGAGATTAGATCATGAGGACTCTGACCTCATGAGTGGATTAATCCATTTATAGATCCTAGCTTAATGGGTTTTGGGGGAGGAGCTTTGTTATAAAAGTGAGCTCTCTGCTTTCTGGCTGCATGAGCTGAACAGCTTTGCCCTACCATGTGCCCCTTGCCATCATGTGCCTGATTACAGGTCTAAAAGCAAAGGAGTCAGCTAATCATGGACTGAAAGCTCTGAAACTATGAGACCAAATAAATATTTCCTCCTTATAAGTGGATTATCTCAGATATTTTGTCATATTTTGTGATGGAAATCTATCACTGTTGTATATGCATAGTTCTCCAGAAATATTTTTTTAAAGTCTTTATATATAACACCAGATTTTATGTTCTCAGTATAAAACAATGTGTTTTGAACATTTGTTTGGCTAAATATTCAAACATACATAAGATAGGAATGACACTATAAAAGGCGAGTAAACTTGTAAATGACACATTTTGCAAGTTGGTCAGACTTGTTCGACTCCCTAACCCTCCCTACAAAATGCACACAATCTGACATAAGACAACCTTCAAATCAAAATGGGAGCTTTCATTAAATTTAGCAAGTTACATGAATCACATATGACAAAAGATAGCTATCATACATGTGATGTTATAGATAATTTTGAATAATAATTTATGTTGATATTGGTAAATTGAAGTCAAAATAAAAAGCAAATAGCACTTTATGATTTATTATTATAATCTAACACAAAGGGTAGGATTACTATTTTTAAAACTATGGGCTTACATTCACTGAATATCTATAGGACTCATGTATTATTTCCTTTTTATCTATAATATTTATATCTATATATTTCAAACAAATTTGAAAATGGGGATTCATGGATTTTAAGAAGTTTCCTATTTTTCTATATGATTTATATCCCTATTTTTCTATCTGATTTGTATCTTTATATTTTAAATTTAAATTTGATATTGGGGTTCACAGAGTTTTCAAATTAGAATAATGGTGATTTCAAATATACCTACAGCTATTTAAATATACCTACAAAATGAGCAGATTGTGAAACCTTGAAATAATTAAAATCTACCTTATAATGCATCTTTTACAATATCATTTACAGGTACAGGAGATAATGGAAGGTAGGACTAAAGAATGTTGGATGTTAAGGGTTTACAAAGAAAAAGCATTGTTATAGTATTTTCAATTATGAAAATATTTTAAAGAAAGAATTCAAAAGAAAGCAAGTGTAGCATAAGATTATATAAATGTGTTTACACTAAGAAACCTGATTTTTTTTGTGTAAAATTTTGAATTTATATTAATTCATAAAATAACATTGCCTTTAAAAGACTACTGAATGGAACTATTAAACATATAACTTTTTAGTAAGATTGCATTTTCTACATGTTTGAGGAAAAGATCATTGTAAAATGAAGTAAAACTAAATTGGTGATTCCCAGTCTCAATCCCATATCTCATAATGGTAATGTAGATGTTTTTCAATAGCACACGAAACTTTAAAATTAAATGCAGGGGCGGGGGTTGTGGGTCAGCGGTAAAGCATTTGCCTCATACATGTGAGGCACTGGGTTCGATACTGAGCACTGCATTAAAAAAATGAATAAAAAATAAAAGTATACAACTCAAAAATATTTTAAAAAATTAAATGCAAAGTCTATGGGTGATGATATGCACATATACAGTTTTTAAGAGAGTGTTATTAGGTGGTTTAAGACCCTAAAATAATTCCAGAATTTCTAAAAGAAGAAAAAGTACACACCGGTCTATTTTATTTTCCAGATGGAATACAGTACTTTCACAGAGAAGGAAAAAGAAATGAAGTTCTAATTGTGTTGGTTGGTGATGACCCAACCCCACCCACGCATCACAAGATGGGGAGAAAAAAAAATTCCAAGAAAAATTTGATAATTTCAAGGAACAAAGTGCCCAGGAGACATCTTCACTGAACAATTCCCAAAGAGCTCATGTGTGAGCAATGCGAAAATTCTAAAAATACAGCTCAGTGACATCTCAATAGTTCTTCAAAATACCAGACTAAAGAACAAAGTCTTATTCCAAGTCAGACTTTTAAATATGGTTACATGTTTTCATTACATAATAATTTTAAGTAGTCTTTAAGCCTATGGACACTTTAGTAACCAGAATACTATGAATATGAGCTTTTGCAGTCCTTAAAGGATTAATAGGATAATTAATTATTAATTTATTTTAAGTTTGTGAAAACCATCTTCAATGTTAATTACTAACCATGACAACTGATAGGCAATATTTGGACCAACACTGACAGCAAGCCATCTGTGAATTCTGCTCAAGATATCACATTGGAGGTGCAGCGAGAAGAGTGTGAAAATTCACAAAAACTCTGACACAAGAGGAATTATTAAAGCAATTTAGGCATCTAGCCTCAAACAGCAAAGGTTTAATGGAAGAAATTATGGCTGTGTTCAGTTGTATTATTAGAGCAAGGAGATTTTTAGAATTATTTTTTATCCTTCTAGCTATACTCCTCATACCAAGGAGAGGAAGTGGCATGGAAACAGAATTTAGCAAAAAGAGTACTTTTCTCAAAATGAACCCTATGAAACAGATAAAGAGCTTGTTCTATAGGTTGTTGCTCTCTCCTGAAAAGACAACCGAAGGAACAAGAATTTTCTGAGCTGGGTTTCTACACCAAAGTGGGACACTGAATTCCTACCTAAAGAAAATCCCTGTCAATCCATGAATTATATGATCTTGATTTATCCAGAACAACTGCTTGTTACCACAGAAGACACCACCTAAAAATAAAACTGCCTGAGGACCACCCTTACGAGTTCCAAGTAAGTACTGAAGGTGAGGTTAAGAAACAGGCCTTTCTAGAAAGTTGTGTACAAACTCCAGGATTTTCCTGCAAGTTGCTTTGGTGAATTTTGAGCCACAGCCCCGTAACTTTCTTCTCTGAGGAAATCTGAAGAAAGATTAAAGCTCTTCAAGGCAACAGCATTATATAAACCCCAAGCATGTTCATACTTTGAAAATGTGCTCACATAGAGAAGTGTGAGCAGAAGGAGGAATCTGAGGTGGTAAGGAAAAAGACATAAGCAGAGGCAGAGTGGTGAACGGTCTTCAAGACAAGGATAAGGAACTGAAATTGGTTAAGAAAGCAAGAGGGAGCCAATCAAAGGAACTGGAAGGATGAGTAATGGGAAGTTAGATGAGAAAAGCTAGATAGATTATGTTGGAAGCTAGGATTTTGAAGTCTTTAGAGAGGATAATGGCCAAAGGATATTGTAGAATTGAGATAAGAAACCAAAAGACAAGAATGGATACAACAATTCCTGAACCAGGAATAAGACCTCACAGAGGTACCAGGGATGCAGTTGTAACAGAAATAAGGACTTTACTGAAGCAGGTTGCTATCTAACATTGACCCAAGCATGGCACATATGTGCCATTAGGAAATGTTTGCTGCGTGAATCATGAAAAATAAGTCTATTCTTATATAAAACAAGTATTAAGATCAGTACTTTGGAAAATAAAAGATTACTATTAGATAAAAAATTTCTATTCCTGAACTTCTTTTTAAGAACTATTTAGATTTCTGTCCACAAGTTAAACAAGAACATCAGTTCTTAAGGTCTAAGATTAAAAATGAAAATTGTTCATTTTGAATTTATTCAATGTACAGGAGTTTTATATGAAAAGTACAGTCATGCTAACTCTGTAAACGACATATAATCTCTACGAGGAAGAAAATACCCAATATTCCCCTTGCTCATATATACCTTTCAACAAATTTGGCAACAAGATTAACCTTTACAGACGTGTCTTTATAGATATTCATCTTCAGAATGCAGATGAATGAATTAGAAGAATGGCTCAATTTAAAACACTTTTCACTTAGTAAATCTAACATTTAGGTTGTCAATAAAAGAATTGTTCTTTTAGTCACAGAAAATCCTCAGAAATTCTTAGAATTGTTTTTCTGCTCTGAATTGGCACAAATTATCTCTAGGGGAATTAATTCCAATAGGAATGAGGAGGTTGGAGTTAGAAATCAGTTGCTTGAGCTACATTTGTGTGTATGAAAGGGCTGAGTTGGTATTCAGTCTGTAGCCACCACTGACAGTATCTCAAATGAACTAAAGAGCAATCTGGAAAAACTTCATGGAGATCTTAAAGGACTCAGCACTCTTCAGCTAATATCCATTCTTAAGTACCATTAAAGTAACACTAATGTGTCCTTTCTTTTTAAAAGTGTGTGTGTGTGTGTGTGTGTGTGTAAATGTGTATGTACACACACACATACACAGATAAACTCAACTTTAAAAAAAAGGAAGTTTTCTAGTTAGTTTCTATACTATATTTAATGATATAATTCATTTCACTGCCTTGCCTTGAAATAACCACTACTTAATAAAGAAGGTAATTCTGTTTCAATTTGAAATATTGAATTCATGTATCTATGCACTAGGTTCTCCACAATTTCATGTGGATGCTTCAAAAACCATGCCATAGTTAAATAAATTAAAAACAGAACAAAGAAGTGCATATATAGCCAACCAAACAAAAGCCTAGCCCAAATAAATATGCTGCAGTCTTCATAAAGTGGTATTTTTAGATATTGATTAATATATTTGTTTTATAAAAATGGTGGTTAAATGAGATCAAAACTTTTCAAATAAATATAATATTTCATGGTTATCTGCTTCTAATATAGATAATAAAGACCTTTGGCATCACTTTTAATGGATACTGAATATCTTTATTTTTCTTTTCTTTAATATGGAAAAAAAATTTTACCTATATTTATCATATAGCTAGGGATGGTCACAGAGAGTACCTGGGTCATCAGGTGTGTGGAACTAATGTTCCCATGGGAAACATTAATGACTGTTGAGTGTGATAATAAAGTCAACTCTTGACATTAAAAGAACAGATTTTATGAAAATTATCATTCTATTTTCTTTCCCAAAAATAGCAGCCTACTAATTTAAAGCATTTTTAGAAAAAAAATATTGGGTTGGGGGAGAGAAAGAAACATAGAGGGAATGTAAGAAGGAAGGAATCTACCCTGATGGCCTTCCTCAATGCTCACAGGTTCTAAAATACCTGACTAACTGTAGTGGATGTTGTGATCATTTACCTTGAAGGATGAAACTCATTTCTCTAGGTTTGGAAAGTGCTCTCTTTTCTCTTTGAGATTTGCCTCAGCTTAAGAAGAGTGCCTTGTCCAAGCATTCAATATTGGGTCCATAGGAGGGTATCAAAGTCCAGGCCCTTCACCCACATGTAGGACAACTCTGAGAGACAAGGCCACTTCAGAACTCCCCAGGGGCTCTATCAAGGTCTTCCCACACTACACTGCAGACTGACTTCACCCTAGCTCCTGATTCTGCTTTCTATCCTCTTCCTCCCCTCCATAGATGGTGATCCCATGAACAATCTCTAAATAAGACTCTACCTGATTGGTTGCTCAGAGACTGTTTTTCTGGAAACATAATCTATGAACCAACTAAATGACAACATTGGGGATGCCTCTGGCCATTCATGCTTTATAAGAGTGTGCTATTTAAGCTACTGAAAAAAATGAACCTTAGAACAATTTTCAGTGTTGCATATTTTCCATTATGAACATCAATGTGCACTGATATGTCACATAAGCATTCACATATACCAACTCTTTACTTGCACAACATTTATTCTGTGTGCTCAGGATATATCCTGGTAAACAGAGAATGAACTAAGAAAACTCCCCCTGCAAAGGACACAGAACTCTCATGACTGTTTAAAATAGATATAGGTGGTAATATAATTAAGAAGCATACATTTAACTGTACCCTTTTTAAAAATTTCCTTATGATTGCATATTGTTTGATAGTTGGAATCTCGACTGTATTATTTTATCCATTTTTTTTCTCCAGACAAACGTTTATAAAACTTTAGTTTCTCATTGTTCAAATCTCAAACTTTGTATTAATTGGAGCTCAGAGAACATTCATGTTGATAGAAATTCAGATTTTATTGTATGTATTTTTTATTACATCATGGAAACTGTCAAAATTTAAATGCAGTTAACATAGGCTGACAAATAAGAGACATTGAATTATCTGGTAAGTCAGTTATTCTTTCCCGACAAGTAAGCATGTTAGATAGTATTGCACATTACATAAATACCACTTACCTGAATGTTCAGTTATTCAAAACAAATTCACTCATATTTAATAATAGCAATTAGTATTGAAATGTCACATTCCAGAAACATTTCAATGCAAAAATGACACTTCATAGAAAGATTAATTTCTTAAACTGAAAGATACTAGCCAACATTTCAAAACTGAAACTTATAAAATACATCCATTGATGAGGTTCATACACTTGCATATTGAACAGATTATTCTTCAATTATATGTTAAGCAAAAAAAAAAAGTTTTAAAGGCAGTGATTATAGATAAGATATAATGAGAATAAACATCCTCTTCCTAAGGGATCATCTGATACCACAGTGAATGTGCGACTTGCATGTGAAGGAGGAGCAGGTGGAAATCATAAGAGGACGAGCAGAGGATACTACTCAGTAGGCCTGGAGATGGAGTGACGAGCCACAGGAATAGGGAAAAGGGAGGGAGTGCATACAGACAAATGCTTTGTATTAGCCATTAAGCCACAGAGGACTTCTGCACTTTTTGAATCTTGTCTCAGGAAATACTTCAAAATCATGAAAATAAAGAAAACAGTTTCCTCCGACGTACACAAAACTCTAATTCCAAATTACTTTATCACCTTGTCCATCTGTGGAGGAAAAATGGGTCAACAGGAGTGGAAAGGTGTAGGGAGACAGAAGGAAGAAGGAAGAGGAGGGAGAGGAGAAGAGTAAAGAAGAGGAGAGAGAGGAGGCCAGGCAGGAATGAAGAAAAGAATATGACTGTCCACTTAGCATTTGTCAGGGCTTTGCTGGTTCCAGACGACACTGCCCCACATCTATTTCTGGCCCTGGTGGCTGGCCCTCCCAGACAGCGTCAGCTCATAGGCAGACTTTGCGGTTTGAGGTGCTTTGTTAGTAGCAGCACCTCCTCTCTTGTCTGTGGGTATTGATTTGTATCAGGAAGGTCATGACTGGCTACTCCCAGAGCTCTTGGTTCAATAAATGGGGAGGGTTCACTACTTCGTGGACTTGCTCTGCATCTTGTTTTAATAGCTTTATGGAGATATAATTTAAGTACCACACAATCCACCCATTTAAAGAATATAATAGAGTGATGTCAGTTGTACATTCATTACCACTTTCTAGAATATTTTCATTATCCTATAAAGAAATCTCACACCCCTTCACTTTCAATCTCCAATCCCCTGTTCCCCCCAGCCCTAGAGAAGTACTAATCTCTCTTTCTCTACATAACTGTCTATTCTGGACATGTCATGTAAATTGAATCATACAATAATTCATTCTGGCTTCTTTTATTTACCATAATGTTTTCAAGGTTCATAGATGCAACAGTGTATTAGTACTGGATTCTCTTTTTGTTGAATATATTCCTTGTATGACTATATCACATTGTTTATTCATCAGTTGATGGACATTTTTATTGCTTCTACTTTGGGGCTATTATGAATAATTTCTGCTATGAACACCTGTGTACAGGTTTTTGTGAAGATATATGTTTCCAATTCTTTTCCATATATGCCTAGAAGTGATGATTTAGATCAAATGGTAACTCTCGAAATCTTTGAGGAACTGCAATATCTTGTATATTTTCTATTCGTTTCTCTGTATCTTAAAATAATCATCTCAAAAAATCATTGCCAAATTCTTTTAATGTGGTTCAGTTTTCTGCCCCATGTTTAAGCCAAAGTTTCATGGCTTTTGTTGTTCAGTGGATTAACATTGCAAGTACTTAATCAAAAGGCATTCACTAAGCTGGGTATGGTGGCACAGGCCTCTAATCCTAGCTACTTGGGAGGCTGAGGCCAGATGATCACAAGATCAAGGCTAGCCGGGAGAATTTAGTTGAGATTCTTGTCTCAGAATAAAACAAGAAGGACCCAGATGTAGCTTGGTGGCATAATGCTTGTCTAGCATGCATGAGGTCCTGGGTTCAATCCACAGCATAAATCTAGACAATAAATAAACAAATAAATACCATTCATTAGGCAGCATGTGTTCTTTTTTTCTTTTTAATCCAATATACTACATATTGCTAATGAAAATTAACTTTAGAAATTTCTTGAAGGTGGAAGCAGAAAATGATAGTATCCCATTAAAATACCCTGTATGTTATTTTGTTGTTCTGGAACTTTTAAGATTAAACATGATGTTGGAAAAATAGTGCCACCCTTAATAAAAATATGCAATATTTTACATCCATGTAGCACTTCATACTTAGTAATTCCAATCTGGACAAATTTATTTAACCCTTCAAGCATTTATATTAAAAAATCCTCTCCCTCTAAGGATGAGAAAACTAAGATATAAACAGGGTGAGCTGCTCCCAAATATTTACTACTACTCACAGAGCTGGGTGGGACTTCCCAAGATGTTAAGTTCAAGTTGATTGCCTGTTTATCTGTCACTATTCCAGTGAACAGAGAACTTAGAGCCATCCTGCTTGTCCAGTTTCTACTCTCACCTTTCCTTTCTACATCCCCCACCCAAACCCAAGCCCCACTCAATTCATGCACAGGCTTACACAGCATACACACAGGCCTCCCACGCTACAGACATGGATGTGCACACTCACACCACATCTGCCACAAAGAACACATGCACATGTGCTCACTTTACACACACCCTAACATCTCACACCCACATCCAACTTACAGATGCATAGAATATACTCATATGTAACACGCACATGCACATATATGTATATATATTTCTCACACACACTCACTCTATAGACACGGAATGAAGTCAAATATACACACCTCACTCAAACCCCCATCTCACAAACGTGCCTCATGGGCACAACAAACACAAGAATATACTCACACACATATACACTGCCTACTATCCACATAAAATCTCATGCACAGAACATTTCATATATACATACACCACACATAAACCTCAGGCATGCATGCTATCAACTCGCACACATATGCACAGACACACACGTATTCACACAGGAGGGAAGAAAAGTTGTGAATTTGCACCATCAGATTAGGTATTGGACTAGATTCTCCAGGGATATTCCTTCAGTAATGTGCTACAAGGTCCTGTCACATTCTCTCTCTCTCTCTCTTTTTTTTTTTTTACATTCACTTTTTTTATTGTAAACAAATGGGGTACAACTTGTTTCTCTGTACATGAAGTAGAGGCATACCATTTGTGTAATCATACATTTACAAAGGGTAATGGTGTTTGATTCATTCTGTTATTTATCCCTTCCCACCCCTCTTTTCCCTCTATACAGTCCCTCCTTCCTCCATTCTTGCCTCCCTCCCATCCCCCATTATGTATCATCATCCGCTTATCAGAAAGATCATTTATCCTTTGTTTTTTGAGATTGGCTTATCTCACTTAGCATGATATTTTCCAATTTCATCCCATTTGCCTGCAAATGCCATAATTTTATTCTTCTTTATGGCTGAGTAATATTCCATTGTATATGTATGTGTATATATATATATATATATATGTGTGTGTGTGTGTGTGTGTGTGTGTGTGTGTGTATATATATATATCTCACAGTTTCTTTATACATTCATCAATTTAGGGGCATCTAGGTTGGTTCCACAATCTGGCTATTATGAATTGAGCAGCTATAAACATTGATGTGGCTGCATCACTGTAGTATGCTGATTTTAAGTCCTTTGGGTATAGGCCAAGGAGTGGGATAGCTGGGTCAAATGGTGCTTCCAAGTTTTCTAAGGAATCTCCACATTGCTTTCCAGAGTGGCTGTACTAATTGGCTGGCCAGGTAGGTGAATCCACAGTGTGTCATCTCTTACTAGAAAGTCTCTCTCAAGTCCATGTGCCATGTGGCTGACCAGAAAGTATTATAACCAAAGACAAGGATCTGGGCTTTGGAGAAAGTGGGCATCCCTGCCACATACCTAACCCCAAACTCGGGCATAGCAAGGGAGGAGCTGGTTGTTCTTGAGCCTTATTAACATTTCTAACTGTGAGCACTTCAGGAGTTTTCTTAAACTTATAAATCTTAGTGTCATTTTATGATGATACTAGAACCTACATCTGACAGTTGTTGCAAGGTCTGCGAAAATATGTTACATAAAATACGAGGCACTAAAAAATGGTAGCTGTTACTACTACCACAATCAGGTTTATCCCCACAAAATATATACTCAGAGATGTACTTGCAACACAAGATTTGTTTTTAAAGAACAAATTAGAAAAAACATTAAAAACAGATGATTTGATAATGATATCTCTATAAAGAATGTGATAACCATTTGCTATTTTATGAAGAACTGTTATGAGTAATAATAATTCTTTGCTATTATCATTGCTAAAATTGAAGAGTGTTTTAGACAGCATAGTTTAATTCTCAGAACTGTTGGTCCCATTGCAACTCCAAGGTATCAAACAATTCATAGAAGACTTGTCACTTCTTCCCCCTCATCTTGCCGATAAGGACTGTTTCATTATCAATAAACTAAGGATGTGATTTTGTCTTATTCTCTGAATCTTTAAAGTACAAATGAATCCATATTATTGAATATGTGAGAGTTCTTGATAAATTTCTAATGAAAAATAAAGTTCATCATTTATTTTCTAAAAAAAGCATTTCTGTACTTGTCTCTATGAGCTTATATTAATTACACAAATCCACACTATACGTTTACATTCACACACACATATATACAATCTATATATTTTAACTGATGAGGCAGTGTTGCTCACTGACTGACATTTAAATTCATACAGAATATTACTCAATAAAATGGGCTCACACTCATGTAATTAGCTAATTCATAACCATATCTAAAAAATAAATACAGAGATAAATAAGTCTTCAATTCAAACAGTGCCAATGTATTTTGCACATTACAATAAGGTTTTTTCTGAGTCACATTTTATTGTATAATTAAAGTTTAACATACAGAAATCTGAATTTAATCAATGTTTTAAGGTACTCCTCTTTGCAAATTAATGCAACCTTATCATCACAGTTATGAAACTATTTGAATTTATTAAATAAATTCCACATTGATTTTAAATTCCCTAAGTAACGTTATAAGCAGGTTTAGAGGAAAACTGAAATTATTCTTTGCTAGATTACCATGAGGTTAAAGCTTAATAAATGCTTGCTGAAATAGAATCTATGCTCATATAGGAACAAGCAATTTTTAATATATCAGATTATTAATTATGATATGAAAATCAGAGTGATATTGCTTTCTATAGCTTATAGATTCAACAATAATTTTAAAACCAGAAATTTATGAGTATTTTAGTTACTCAAGTCTTACACCTAAAAACTATTGGTCCTGGGTTGATGAATTAAAATCCGAAGCTTTGAATTTCTATTCTGTTCCATCTTCCTAAGGACCCAAAATGGGGAGCCAGATTTTAAAATGGGCAACTGGTGTTTGGTGTTGCTCAAATAACTACAGTGATCAGTAATTATAAATTAATAGGGTCTAAGACATTTTTATGCATGGTTTAAAATTCTGATTGCTATTTTAATATACATGCATAATATTTATAGTATGTGCATGTATATACATATAGATATACACACACATTGCATTATATATATTCATATACACACCCCGACATTTTTTAGGTGTGAGACTTAAGTAACACACACACACACACAAACATATATTTGTATATATACTAAAGTCTATTACTATTTATTTATATACATACATGCATATATGTGTGAATATATATGTATGTGTGTGTGTTTAGTCTGTTTTTATTTTTGAGATGGAGTCTTGCTATGTTGCCCAGGCTGGTTCTCAACTCTTGGGCTCAAGTAATACTCCTGCCTCAGTCTCCTGCGTAGCTAGGACTTCAGGCATGCATCCCTATACCTGGCTTGTATGTTTCAAGAAAAGTTTGATGTAACTTTGATTTTTTTTTAGGAACAAGTCCTTACTATACAATTAAAAGCTAAACAGTCTAGGGAGTTATTCACCCTCAAGGCTGATATTTATGCTTGGAAGGGATGTATTTAATCAGTAAATAAAAGCAACTTTTGCAGATTTCTAACAATAGTTCGGTGAAAGAAATTGCTTAGAGTGAATCACTTAGGTAGGAATACAAATTTACTGGTTCCCCATTGGCAGACATAGGGTTAATGGTGTCTTAATCCTTCTTTCCAAGAATTAGAAGAGGAGAACATTGAACAGAAGGGAAATGAAGCACTAAAAATATTGGGTCACCCAAGGAGAGGAAGGAAATAGGCAGAAAATGCTTCTAAAGCTAAGCACTTAGGGACAGAGCATTAGTAACAGAAGTGACTAATTGCAGTTTTGTTTCTTTTGCAAACTAGCTGAGTGAGGAAAACTATGACAAAAACCAAACCACAAGTGAGAAGTGCTTTACTTTTCAAAGTGTGGCTTCCAGGCCTTTCAAATGTTAGGAGAGAAGAGATTAAGAGTCTTACAGGTAGGATGCCTTTAAGACGGTCTGTTCAAAAATATTGTTTTTACTTAGCAATTTGTTCCAGCTAGGTCCTTTCTCTGATGTATTCAGCTACACCGACCATCCATACCAAACTGCCTAAAGAGTTCTTCTTTTTTTTTTTTTTTTTTTTTTACCGACTGCATTTTGATTCATTGTACACAAATGGGGTACAACTTTTTGTTTCTATGGTTGTATACAATGTAGATTCATACCATTCATGTGGATCATACTTAAATAACTCATTTATTATAATAACCTCTTTTTACATCCAAGAGCCAGCTTTCGGCTACAGCAAACACAAAACTTAGTCTAAGCTATGCTATGTATCCTTGGGCTCTGCCTGATTCAAAATAACATCAGTCAGAAGACTCCTAGTCTCTAAGGAGTCTCTCAAAGCAAACTTGAAATTTTTAAAGAAACACTGAATTAATAACTTTATATTTCATGATATATGCTTCTTATGTAGGTGATAGTAGTCTATTTTATTATTTTTTGTTCAATGTTTGGTAACAAAGTTCATTTGTGTTAGCTTAGGCCTCAGACAGAATACATTATCTTTTGCAAACTTGTTTTTGTTTGTTTGTTTGTTTGGTTGGTTGGTTTTTTGTTTTTGTTTTTGTCATACCAGGAACTGAACCCAGGGGCATTTAACCACTGAGTCATATCCCCAGTCCTTTTTTATATTTTATTTAGAGATAAGGTCTCACTGAGTTGCTTAGGTACTCACTAGGTTGCTGAGGCTGACTTTGAACTTGAGATCTCCCACCTCAGGCTTCCAACCCCCTGCTATTACAGGCATGCACCACACCCTGCACAAACTTGGTTTTCATGGAAACTGTATTTAAAACCATTTACTTTTTCTTATCTTCTCTTTCAAGGACAAATGGACATGAAAACTAGTTTTTTGGGTTTTTTTTCCCCTTTTTTCCTGAATTTCTCCTTATCAAAAGCAATTTCTCTTCTACAATTGAAGAGCCATCTGAGAGCAGTTACCGTAGAGCAACTAAAGGTGATCATATTTTAGCCTTTTTAAGAAAGAGTAAATTCATGCATAGGTCTTTGCTTTGGAGAATTTCTGGAATTCAAAGATGAAGTAATGAGAATACTATACTGGAAAAATAATGCCAAATTGGACTAGAAGGCTACTTTACAATTTTGTCTGTGGATTTTATTCAATGAAGAATAGGCAGCCAGCAAGGCTAAGCAAAATAATTACTGAAATATGTCTCATATGTTTTAGGCAAGTTATAGAAATTCCAAATTCTGCCTAAATTAGCAGTGAAAATAGCTATTTTAAAAGATGCCATTCATTATTTCTTCTGACTGTAATCCACCACTGAAATCATAATGCCAAGAGTAACCCCTACTGGTCAGTCTCCTTTATGGCTAATGCTACAATGGCAGGAGAGACGTTATGGCTACAACCCCAGAAACCCTTCCCACTACTGCATTAACAGAAGCTTCATTAAATGTCTTTTTGCTTCTTGCCATCTAGCTCCTACGGTGACCCTCCTTATGTTTAGCAAGTTTTAATTTTACAATGTTAAGTTTTCATAAACATCGAAAATTTAAAATTTCTAACAATGTAAATAATATTTTAAAACCAACAGATAAAATTACATTGGCTTGAATTAAATAGTACTCTGAAGAAGGTCAATTATCAAATGATTTTTGAAAGCTCCATGACAGGTTGCATATCCTTATTCAAAATACTTTGGACCAAAAATGTATCATATTTCATATTTTTTCTAATTGTGGAATATCTGCATACACATAATAAGGTATCTTGGGCATAGGAGCTAGGTCTAAACATAAAATTTATTCATGTTTCATATACACTTATGCACATAAATTAACCTAAAGGTAACTTTATACAGTATTTTTAGTATACCTGCATTTTTGACTGCAACCTATTGTATAAGGTCAGGTGTGAAATTTTCTAGGCATGACATCAAGTTGGCATTCAAGGGCTTTAGATTTTGGAGCACTTTGTGTTTCAGGTTTTTTAATTAAAAATGTTCAACCTTTAACTGCTCCAAGTTTAAGGACCTAGACAGGACACAGAATGAAACCAATAGGGGTGGTGTCATTAGGATGCTAATTTACATGACAGGTTATATAAAGAGCTTGTTCCCAAAAAACCAAAGTTCCAAATGTCTCTCTGGTATGTGGATGCTAACACACAATGTGGGGTTAGGGGGGAGATTGGAAACTCAGTGGATTAGACAAAAGGGAACAAAGGGAAGGAAGGGGGATAGGAATAGAAGAGACAGTGGAATGAATCTGACATCATTTTCCTATGTACATATATGAATACACTATAGTGACTCTCACCATTGTGTATATCCACAAGACTGGTATCCTAATTAGAATAAGATATGGTCCATGTTTGTATGCCAAAATAGATTCTACTGTCATGTATAACCAAAAAGAACAAATAAAAATTATAAATGAATTAAATATACTGAAAAACAAAAAAGAAAAAAAAAAAACATGTTGGTAATTCAACCCAAATGCCCTCCATTTTCTCTGCTAATAAAGTATAGTATATGACGCTAGAATTTTACACAAACACATTGCAGACTCCCCTTCTTTATTGAGTGTTCAGGTAACCAGAAATTAACTTATAGTCTCTGAGCTATAATTAGGTAAATACACTTGTCCATAAGTAGTTTACCATGCAATCCAATTAATTTTCATATCTAGATATCCAATCATTACTAGACAGTTTAGAACGTATCATGCAGAGGGCAATATTCTCACTTCTTGGCCTACTGCATCTCTCTTGCTTTCTTTATTGGTTTGTGAAAGTCAGGTTAAGATCACTGGGAGTGATCCATTTCATTTGAGAAAGAAGACAAGTGAGCACCATAGCTCAGGATAAACCAAGGGCCAAGGACAGATGCAGAAGGGACTTTGCCTTTTGTAGCCTGCTGGGGGCTGCTAAATTCATGAATGTCATACACTGCCTTAGATTGCATTATTTGTAGTAATTCACTCTTTAGCCCCGTGGTGAGCACCACATGAATTTTTAGGCATTCTGGTTTGGGGATATATTGCTCAGCCCCATTATCTAGCAGGTCACAAACAAGCTTGGATCAGTGGAAGTGGCAATATGTCATTTCAAGGCAAAGACTGAAGAAGCATCCTGTGCTTCCATTGGCCATTTGCTCTTTCTCCTCTGCCTCAGGGCAGTGGTCCCAGCCCCAACTGGCTATCCCTTACTGAAGGCTCAGCCATTTCCTTCTGCTTTCTGCTAGTGGATCTAAAGGTCCAACATACTAGTTGACAGGAAAGCGAGAAAATAATTTGGCTGGAAACGAACTCTTTTACATGATCTCAGGGAAACTGCTGAGGACTTTGAACTGCTCTTTGAAAACCTTACTTATCAATGACCAAGGCACAGGAGACAGCAAGGTACACTGCGCCATCTGGGCCTCATTCTTGTCAACAACACAACGGATGGAATGAGCATCATTAGCTTTCTTTGTACAGCTCTGAATATGTTTTTGTCAAAACTATCTGAATGCATTTAGTTTCAGTTTCCCATACATGTAATCGCATTACTCATAAAGTTGACTCTTAAGAAAGATTTAAAATATGAAAACTTTTAAATTTTTTTAAATTGAAAAAAAAATTAAATTTAAAATATGAAAATTTTTACAAAGAGGTTGCCATTTCTAATTGTATAAATTCAAAAGAAGTAAAAAGTTTTCTTTAAAAAAAACAACTTTATCTTCTCTTTTACTTGCTTATAAGAAACCATATAAGTCACTCAATGAAAACAAATCATTAGATACTTATTATTTTATATTTTAATTCTGTAATATTTTATAAATTAAAACAATGGAATAAAAATTGAGATTAGGATGAGAAAGATTCCTAGATTGCAGAAAGACAACTTTAACTTTTGGTATTAATTTTCTTCCTTTAGAAACAGTTTGTGGACTGGGGTTGTGGCTCAGTGGTAGAGTGCTTGCCTAGCACGTTTGAGGCACTGGGTTGGATCCTCAGCACCACAGGACAAAAATATTTAAATAAAGTTATTTCCATCTACAACTAAAAGCACCTTTAAAAAAATAGTTTGTAATTCTGCCCAAACAGTTACTAATTCTACCCAAACTTTTTTACAAAGAAAGAGATGTATGGACAGACATCTAAGATTTTTTTATAAATAAATTTTAACTTGGAAAGTATTAGCCCCACTTTAGTATGCCTTAAGTTTAAAGAAAGTATTATTATGAGCCAATGTTTCATAAACTTTGATTTGTCTCCCTAATACTTCTAGAGTAAAATTATTTAATTGCTTACATAGAAAAAAAAGATTTAGAAATAACCCAACTTTGCTTATTTTCACTGATACTTTTAAAATAGAAAATCAATTTTAAGATTTTGCCATCTGAAATACTGACTAATCATTTAATTTAATTTTTGATGCTTGCTTGGTTATATTTTAATATTTTTCAGTATTTATATTTTTTCTGAACAAATGAACTATTTTACCATATGTTCATCCTCCCACAGAACCTCATATAATTTCCCAAATAATGGCATCAATGCCGTAGGAGGATCTATTTACAGGCTCACTGCATTTTCTGTGTCATTACTGGCAACAGATTCCTAAGCAACTGCTGTGGAGAGAGGATCAAAATATACAGCAGAAATTTGAACCATATCAAGCCTGAAGGGCCTGGTGAAGGTTAGCAGGACACCACAGCCTTCAACTCTGCTCCTTTTCTTACCCTCATCTCATCTCAAAATATATGTAGGAATGTCTCCATTTTCCCCTCCTAAATATAATGGAGATCTTATTTCAAATTTGAAGCTACAAGTAACAAGTTGGCCTATTTTAAAAATAATTTCCTTATTTCTGATGTACTTTAGGAACAATCCAGAATGCTGGCAGGAAATTTTTAGTCAACTGAATTCCTGACACTAATACTAATATTTTATTCTTGTTTGACTAAGTTCCTAAAGACTGATGTAAACAAAAACTATAGAATCTCACATATGCTATCTTATTCCTTCATTCCCACACTCTCCACAAATCAACAACCTTTGTTTACTGATGTTTTGTATTACGAGACATGTGGATACATATTTCAAGTCATCTACTAGACCTGCCATGTTGGCCTAGTTGAACCTATAACACAGTTTGTTCTCGTATTGACCAAGGTGATCTATATGAATACATTTATTCATTTATTTTTTCAAACTTTCTTTTATTAGAGCTTTATGGTTATACCTTCTAGTTGGGTTGATCTCAATGAATGCTTACATGCATGGAAATCAATTTCAGATCAATATACTTCATTTTCCCTTCCCCCTCCCCTTTGAATGTATTTATTTTGATAAGTAAAAAATCATATTTGATATTTTGACAAGTAAAAAGCATTTAATATGAGTGTTCATATATATTATTTCATTTTAAGTTTGATACATAGTCAACTGTTGATTCGTGAGTAGCTTGCCTTTTGTGCTAAATATTTAGAGTCCACATAATAGTTATGGGGAGACTTTAAATATAGGGTCATCTTCAGAAAGATTTCTCTGGTGGAGGAAGATCAAGAGTCTCCACCCTAGAGGGTTATCAAAGTTATCAATAGGGGATAAGAAAAGAATATAAAAGTGTGTGTTTATACCCCCATGATTTCTATTTAATTTTGATATTTGCCTGTTTTTTAAAAATTTGCCATTAGTACACATATGGAGCACAGATTTGTAGCTATCTAAGCAAACATATAAACATATCATATTCGCCACTTCACCCCTTTGCCGATGTGAGATCAAAATGTTTAGAAATTATTTGTAAGTGAATCAGAAACAGAAAATCAGTGAAAGATCTAGGTCTCTGAAAATAGTCCAGATAAGTCAAAATGAGAACTTGAAGTAAGACATTAGAAACAGAGAAAAGGGGAGAGACCTCGCATATTCTCGAGAAGTCATACAGACTGCCGTGAAGAGAGAGAAGGTCCAGGGAGGATACTAGGATGCAGGGTAGATTGATTGAAGGATCTCCCCGAGAGCAGAGAGTTGTCAAAAGTGGTGTGCCCTGGACTTGGATTTGTGAACAAGAAGTTGTTTTGCTTTTTTTTTTTTTTTTTTTTTTTTTTGTAAAATTTTGAGAGAAACTGTAAGCAGAGAGGAGAGGATGGAAGGAGAAAAGTGAGTAGGTCATTCTCCAGACCTCATTCCTGCCATAACTCAACCAAAATGCTTCTCTTCTATTCATTTTTTTTAAATAGTGAAGTTTCATGCAAAGTTTTGTTTGGAAAGGGGAGTTTTTTTACTTCATATTTGTTTTGCAGGACTGGAGACTGAACTTGTACATGCTAAGCACATGCTTTAACACTGAGCCACATCCCCAACCTGGTTTCTGACTTTAAAAAAAATTAAATAATAAAGTTTAGCTGGGCATGTTGGTGTATACCTGTAGTCGCAACTACCGGGGAGGCCAAGACAGGAGGATCCCTGGAGCCCATGAGCTCAAGACCAGCCTGAATGACAGAGTGAGACCACGTCTCAATTAAAAAAAAAATTAAAAATTACTGGTTTAGAACTCAGTACCTAATTCACAAAGAATACTTATGATGGGAGAAAACCTGCAAAAGATATATAACTATAAATAAAGCCAATAAAGCTAAATTTTTATACTTAAGAAAACCCAGCTTCTTAAATGAGGGGGGAAATTTTGTTTGTCACATTGTGATGAATTATTCCTCTCATTGTCACTACATTTAGGTACAGTGGTCTTCTATGGACACTGGAATTGTCCATAGAATTTGGGAATTTTATTCTATCTCCAAAGAGAATATTACTAATGCCAAAAGAAAAACAAGTTCATGGAGTCACACATCTGATTACCAATATGAAGTAACTATTGTTTTCATTATCATGACCCCAAGTCCCTGTATGGTGATATGTTCCCCAAATTAAACCCAAATAATTCATACAAATTTTATAAAAAGTCGAAATGTCACCAGAGGAGTATCAACTGGTCATCTCCCTGGAGCCTTCCCAGGGTAGCAATAGTAAATCTGCCACCAGGTGAACATGGGCATATACAAGGAGCTGCCTCAGGGCATTCCAGCAAACAAAGTTTAAAAACAACCATGACCTGTGACCAGCACTAGTGGACAGAGCTTTTTGCTTTATGTTTGTGTAGTTGCTGGAGTGAAGTTACAGTGCTCCAAAGACAGTTATTGTTGCTGACGTTCCAAGCAACTTTAAGTTGATGGAGTAATTATCTTTCCTGTGAATAAACTTTGTCTGCCTCAAGCCACTGAATCTCTTATTCTTCCTAGTATAAAATTTCTATCCAAAAAGCAATCTACCACAACTGAGGAAAAAGTCCATGAATACATTACAGTCAGAAGAATGTCTCTTCAGACCCTCTAGCAAAATCTGATGATTGCTTGTAGTTTATAAATTATCTCTGCATAGAAACACACTATTGTTGTGACAAACAATATGCAAATAAGCTGAAATAACCTGCTATGGTCTGAATGTTTGTTTCCCTTCAAAATTTCTCTGTTAAAATTTCCAGTGTGATGGCATTAGGAGGTAGAGCCTATTGAAGGTGGTTAGATCCTGAGGGCAGAGGCCCCTTCAGGAGAGATGCCATAGAACTCCCCTGCCCCTTCCTGTATGTGACACAGCAAGAAGGCACTATCAATGAACCAGAAAGCATGCCCTCATCAAACACCAAATCTTAAGCATCCTAATCTTGGACCATCCAGCCTTCAGAACCGTGGGAAATAAACTTCTACTGTTTGCTAGCTACTAAGTTAATGGTAATGGCTGTGGCAGTCCTGTGAACTAAGAAAAGACCCAAATCACTATCGATGACCAAAAGACTAATTTCTACTATTCCTGGAATCTGAAGACAATTTACTGGACCTTTCCTTGAAAAAAAAAAAAAAAAAACAATACAAAGTCTATTTTAGGAAATAAAGTTAGATGGATAGATGGAATTTGGTGTAGTCAGTTGTAATTTACTAAACATAATCTCAAATCTTTTGGAATTTTTCAACAAGCAATAAAGTATCTCTCTCTGCCTAAGCAGGATTTTTTTTTTTTTCATTCTACGGAGAAACCAGACAGTTGGTTGCAGTTTCTGTGCATTTTATTCATAGGAATGCATAGCATGACTTACTGATCCTGAAAAAGACTGCTGAAAAGCAGATTTTAAAAAGAGAAAGCAACTAAATCGTAAAAGGTCCTAGCGATGATAGATTTCACAATTCCTTAAGAATCTGTCTCCACAACCCTCCTGATTTTTGGATTCCAAGAAGAATGAGAGCCGTGGCTTATAATTAGCCCAACTGTGTCAGGGGCATGACCAATGCGGTTGACTAACCCTGATGTCAGAGTCGGAACTGTCTTCTCATTAATATTCCAGCTCCTTTCCTGAGTGCAGGCATTGGTTTCCTTGTATGTTGCAAAGATGTTGTAACACGTATAAGGTGGGGCCTAGGGGTTATGGAGATGAATAATGTATCTGTCTGGGTCAGGCAAGAGCCAAGGAAATGCCAAGTGAGCAACAAAGACCGGGTAATTCCAAGAAATGGAAAATGTAAGCGAATATTACATTACGATATCATTTTGTGTTCAATTCAAAAATTCAATTTGCCAATTGAAGATGTTTAGCAGGATACACATACTGTGAGAGTTAGCCTGAGAGCTGTCACTAGGCTTACTTGGCATCCCTGCCAGAGAATTTTATTGTGGTTCTAACAGCATCATTTTTTGATGCAACTCTCCTCTGGGGCCTTTCCTACCTAGAGGCTTTGGCAATTTCACAATGATGAGAATAAAGTTAAAATGAAAACTTTATATCTTGTATCAGTTGGCATGCTTCTCACTTCAAGTAATAGAAAACTGACTCTGCTGGCTCTAAAAATGAGGAAAAACAAAATCCCAGCCAATAAAAAGTCCCGAGGCTGGTGACTGCAGGTTTGATTGAAGTGGCATGACTGTTACGTCAAGGAAACACGTCCTTTCTGTCTCTTTCTGCTCCACAGTCTCCGTGTGCCAGGATTCCTCTGGCTAGCTCCCTCGGGGCCACAAG
Organism: Sciurus carolinensis; assembly: GCF_902686445.1. Classification (NCBI taxonomy): domain Eukaryota; kingdom Metazoa; phylum Chordata; class Mammalia; order Rodentia; family Sciuridae; genus Sciurus; species Sciurus carolinensis. The sequence continues at coordinate 48,240,645 of NC_062218.1, forward strand.
ACAGCTACTCCAGCAATAAGACCATTCAGCTAGTGCAGAAGATTCCATGCTCCTCCTGAGCATCTCTGCTTAACAAGTCCCAAAAGAACTTCTCTCATACGTCCTTTTCCAGAATTGTCATCTGCCTATATCAAAGACAGTCACTTTTAAGGAACAAGGGGAATGGAGGATGAGCCTGATCAACTACCACAATGTACTTCTAAGCTGGGGACAACGTTACCTTCCTCGAAGAGAGTGACATCAGAAGAAGCAATTATGCTTTTTAACAAAGGAGAAGACAGAGCAGAGTATATATGAATTTCACTTAAATTCAAGTCCCCATTTCTGGTTTTTTTTGTTTGTCTGTTTGTTTTGCTTTTTGTTTCTTTGGTTAGTTCTGACAATTAAATCCAGGACCTCATGCATGCTAGACAAGTGCTCTACCACTAAGTTACATTCCAGTCCATTTTTTATTTTATTTTGAGACAGTTTCATTAAGTTGCTGAGGCTGGCCTCAAATTTGTGATTCTCTTGCCTCAGCCTCCTGAGGTGCTGGGATTACAGGTGTGTGCCACCAGCCTCGCTTTTGTGTCTTTAATAAAATTATAAGTGTTAGAAAAGAAAGGAGTCACTAAAATCACCCCCCTTCTCTGATCCAAAACAGTGCCTGAAGTTATTGATCAGGCTGATTTTGAAGAACAGGTAGCTATCTGTTCTCCCCTCTTCTGGAGCCTGCAGGAGCCCTGTTCTGGTGCTTCTCCTAGGAGATCTACTAGTCTTCTGGTCTGTCTCCACTGGCTTTACATCTATTTCCTGCTCCCTTTCAGAGCTTTCACTGGAAAGTCCCTCAACTCACTTCTGAAGCTTCTCTGAATACTTCCATGGCTTCAAATAGCACAATTATACAAATGTCTTTCTGATTTCACTTCCAACTTGGGGGTAATTACTTGCATGCTATTCTCACATTCAAACTCAACAAATCACACCCAGGATTTTCTCCCAATGTAGCTTTTCCTCCTGATTTCCCTATTTCTGTTCCTGGCTCACCATTCTCCCAGGCAGTCATTCAACCCGAACCTAAGGATGATCTGCGATGTCTCACTCTATCTCAACCAGCACATTAGCTACTCATATACTCCATTGATGCCTTTCAAACATCTCTAGTATCTACCCGAGTCTTTCCATTTCACCAAACTTGACACCACACACCTCTTACCCCATCTGACCCACCAATATTAATTTCTCTTAGACCACACACCAGCTGGCGCTCCCATGAAAGCATGCCAGATGGATCTTCCTACAGCATTCCATGGACATCTGCCCACTCTTCTTTCCATCCTGTATTTGAGCTCTCTAGCTCCCTATGCTGAACTTCCTGTGTTTGTGCCTTCCTCCCAGGTCCTTTGCTGTCTGGAATTTCACTGTTCCTGCTTCTGTGGAAATCCTACCTATCCCTCAACTTTTAAGCATTGAGAATAAATGTCTCCTTAAGATCATATATGACGACCACAGACCATAGCAATTCAACTTTTCTTGGCATTTTTTTTAACTGATCTTGAGGAATTCCTCAGTTCTATGAGATTTGGGTACTCCTCTGTAATTGGAGGGAAGGGGAAGAGGATAATACTTCCTTTACCTCTATTATTACAGAACCATGAGCAAAACTTTTAAATGAGGTGAATATGTAAAATCAAGTACAAAGGCTAGTACACTCTACCATGGAGAGCACATTATCATCATCCTCTTCAATGCCACCTATTCACAGTACACTTTGAAGCATCTTTCTGGGATGCCACATATTTTCATTGTTTTAGTGGTCACTACAAGAAATATTCCACATATTTTCATTGTTTTGTTTTCACTACAAGAAATTTTTCCACTTAAAAACAGGCCTGCCAAGGGTCACTAGCTCTTTGGGATATACATTCATATTTAGAAGACATAATAGAATTTCACACTCATTGATTCAGGGAATAAAAGTAATAAAAGGCATTAGTTGTAATATGATCATATGGATGATCCCCTTTAATCTACTTATTTTAAATACTCTACATAGATGCATAATTTGAAATAAACATCTACATAAGCATTGAATGATGAAGTCACCTGACTATCCTCTGAAAGGCTAGGTTTATACTGATTTACTCCAGGAAATAGCTCAAATTCAACCATTTCTGGAGTTTTGCCAAGACATGCTGGGCATAATAGGAAGTATGGGCTTGCTAAGAGTACTAGGACAGGGGATGTCTTCTTAACATTGCATGGGAAATTTCTAAGACCACATTTTTCATTTCAGATTTTTCATGTACCAGTCGGGACCATAAGAATTTTTTTCTTTTTAACTTTTTGCATGACTGAAGACTTATCCTATAGTCTCAAATTTTTCTTTTCATTTTCTTCATCTTTTATTTGAGAACATAGAAACATTAAATAAATTCAAATCTGTATTTTATCAATTAGTACCACCATTGAGAACACAGAATCCAGTTCAACCCCTGGATTTTATCATTATGGATCCATAACAGGGCACATAGTCCATTGCCTAAAACTGAGTTTCAATTTCACATATGCAAAATTAATTAGCGCTACTCTACTTTGTCAATTCTGTGCCACCACACAGCCATCAACAAATGCAGATGAGGTAGTGGTAGGTTAATGAAATGTGACAGCATCATGGTAAAGAGCAAGGATCGGATTACTTGCTTCTCAGTTTCCTCATGTGGAGAAATGAGAGCAACAAAAATGCATCTAGTTTAGAGTTGTGAAGTTATTTGATTAATATACACAAAATGCTTAAAACATAAAACTTCTTAAAGTTGAAATCAGTATAAAGAGACATCTGCCCTGCTATGTTCATTGCAGCACTACCTGCAATAGCTAAAGACAGAAACAGCCTAAGTGTCCCTCAGTTGACGAGCGGATAAAGAAAACATGGTACACGCACTCAGCCATAAAAATGAATGGGATCTTAGCATCCATACTACTTGGATGGAACTGGAGATATTATGTTAAGTGACATAAGCCAGGCACTGGAAGACAAGTCCCACATGATCTCACTCATAGGTGAAATCTACAAAAGTTTATTTTGTAGTTGAGAGTACAATTGTGCTTGTGGGAGGTCTAGGCGAGCAGGGGAAACAGTGGGATAGGCAGAGGTTGGTCAACAGGCACTCATTACAGGAGCCAGAAATTCTGGTGTGCTACTGCATAGCAGGGTAACTGCAGATGATGATCACCTGCTGTAGGTTTCAAAAAACTAGAAGAAAAGATTTTCAAAGATTTTACCATAAAGAAATCATACACATTTGAAGAGACAGATTTTTAACCTACTTTAAATATTACACAATGGATTAATGGATTAAATGTCACATACTATGTATAATTTTTATGTTTGTATATATCAGTGAAAAAAATAAAATTAAAATTCTTAAAGTAGTACCTGACCCATAAGTACTCTATACACATCGGCTATTATTATTCTTCTTGGTTTTGACTTAAGAGTTACAGGGTTCCATTATTTCAATATATGTAATAAGCATAAACTAGTTCTTGAATTTTTTTGAGAGAAATATAATAAAGAAATTAGGCAAAAAATCTCTACAACAGGTATTAATAATTTTGTATGGTTTAATAACTGCTATGATCAAGATAGTTCCTTCAATTGCCTTTCTGGTGAAAATTTTAAAGTGCATACACCCAGCATAAATCCACATAGATTCCACACACATTTTTTATGGTACAAAGTATATCCACAGATAGATCAGAATGAGGAATAAGCTCTGGCTTTTTAATCTGGCAACTGTGACCAAAGTTCAACTATATCAATATCTCCTTCTTGACTCTGATTTACCCACTCCAATTATCAATTATCAATCTACTTATCAATCATCAATCTATAAATCAAGATCTTATTCCTGTCTAATTAGCTAAACACACAGCCTGACCTCCTCTGAGCTAGAATCACAGGAAGAAATTATCAGAGATTAAAATATCAATTCAGGCAGGCAGATTTCCATTTAAAAGAGGAGTAACATCTCTCTCTCAAGTAAGGGTAGCTTATTTGGCTAGCTTGATTCTTTTCTAATTATCTTGGAGTTAATGGCAGATGATAAAAACATAAAATGGCATGTAGAAATTAATAAAGTCAACAACCATGATAGTCATCTTTCCCAATAATGGAAAGAAACCAAATATTGCTTCATTATCTTTTTCCTTAAAAGTTTTAAAAATCACTCACTCATTAAAATTTTTAAAATCACTCATCATCTAACAGATTTAGCAAATGCTAGAACTCCTTGTCCTTAGATTCTTTCTAAATGTTTAAACCTTCCATTCTAAGAGAATTTGCATGTAAGTATATTGTTTCTAAGTTCAGGACCTTCAAGAGATCCAAGTTGCTCAAGGTCTTTAAAGCACACTCTTGGAGATATTTCACATTTTCGTGGGCTCTCCCTAAGTCTTGAAAAATATTTAGGCTAAAAGACAGGGCTGGAGCCCAAGTTGAATTAGAACCTACTTTTTGCCAGCAACAGCATGCCTTGCCAGGCTAAAAAGTTTGCCAAGACCACACAAACAGAAAATAAATAGTAAATTACATTTGTATTTCTTTTTACAACTGGAAATCATTCTGAACTTCTTCCTAAAGATGGAGAAAATGAAGAGGGGCCAAAACCAGAAACCATAAGGGCTCAGAGATTATTATTATGGAAAACCAACAAGCATTTACCTAATGATTCCCCAGGGCCACTCCTAGAAGAAGGAATGAAAGGAAAATGTTTACACCACCCACAACACAAAGATTCAAGGCAGTCAGTGAACCAAAGAAAAATCCAATTTTTAAATTTGATAATAGCCTGATATTACTCCCTTCAAATTTCTAACTGTTTGGCTATATTACAATGGATTTTATACATATATTCATAAAATACCAACACCCAATTAAATTTTACCACCCTGAGAAACACTGTCATCAGCAATTCTTTGTGTATAATCTCTCTTAATTTTTATTACTGAAAATTTTTGGCTTCCAAGTACACAAAGGGAATTGCTCAACAGGATGTAATACACAAAGTCCAGGATACATCACAAATTAATCTCTCAAGGAGATAATCACTGCATGTATAAAATAAAAGGGTTGCACAAGAAGTTTAAAATCCCATCCAGCTCTAGAGTTCTAGGATAGTTCTCTTCTATCAAGTGCCAGAAGAGAAAACATTCTGAGCTGGTAATTCTTCAACTTCCCCAATAATAGCCCTTGAGCCTGCACATGTATTGACCAATACCTTGAAATAATAACAGAGAAGTGTGCCATAAATACACTGTTTGGGCCTTGTAATGTCTTAATTATATGCAATAATTACATCCATAGTTTACCATCTATAAAATAAAGGTATTGGAAGAGGCATCCTCTGTCTTTACTTACAACTCGACTTTCTAAGAATCTATAATTTCATACACATGAATAGTACTTATTAGAAAGAAGCCTTCTACCTCATTTAACAAGTAAATCTTTGATCAGGAAGGTTATGTGAGCACTCTTCACACATCTGGTGCTTTTAGGAACCTGGTGATTCTTTTTTAGGTGGGACAGTAATGGCCCAACTGTTTGCCAAAGACTCAGCAGAATGCAATTTATCTTTTCCTTGGTTTGTAAAAACAACTATGTAAGCTTTACAACATTCTCCAGTATTTCCATTTTCTAAAGAAACAGCTCACTGATTGCCAGGATTCAGTTTTCCAAGAAGGACAAGATGTTTCCTTGTTTCTGAGTAGTTTGGAAGAGTGAAACAGACCCTGTGAATTACCTCCTAAAGGCATGATTCACGATACCAACCCAATCATTGCCTCCTTTTTTTAAAATACATTTTTTAGATATTGATAGACCTTTATTTTATTCATTTATTTATAAGTGATGCTGAGAATCAAAACCAGTGCCTTACATGTTAGGCAAGTACTCTACCACTGAGCCACAACCCTAGCCCCATTACCTCCTTTTTGAGTGCAAAACAACACAAATTGTTGCTTTGACGAATTTAATAAATAAAAATCCTGTAGGAAGTACAATTGTGTCTTCTTCCAGACTTCTATGCGAAATAGAACCACACTAGCAAATTCCTGAGCCACTTCCTTCTAAGGGAAGCATGTTGCCATCTAGTGATCAGTTAGGAGATTGCATCTGTGCATTTTCCACAAGCACGTATTCCAGTGTACTACAATTGGATCACACATTAGAATTTAAAGAAAAGAAGTACAATAAGAATTCCTCAGGCAGGAATGTTACCTAGTTATTTGCTGTGTACACAATTCTGCATAATCATTACTAAAAATATATGAGTTATAAAAATAATAATATGGCATTTTCTCTCTCTGGGTCACTTTTTAGCTTCAACCAACCATTGGTTTAGTCATATAATTCCCCAAACAAATGACTTTCCAAGGAACATTTAATTTAAATGAACCATTCTTTTGGTTCATTAAGTATTAATGAAGCTTTTGAAACATAATTCCAAACAGTGCTTGTAAAATACATTTACTCTAAAATGCTTCATTTTATTGACTCTAAGTGATGCCTTGCTAAGATGCTACTCAAATTGTTGAATATTTTAAAACACAGAGGAAACATTTATATTAAATAAGTGCATACTATTTAAAGATTAAAATGATTCTCAATAGGAAATCCAAAGTATTCCACATCATCATAAAAAAGCACCTATTTCTAGCTTACAGTCATGTAGATATCAATAAGATAATCCTGCCTGAGAGAGGCTATGCCCTACACTGTCTCAGAAGAATTTGTCCAGTTCCCTACTCTGGAAAGTTCTAGAAAGACAGAGATCATGTCTGATGCATCTTTTCATCTTCACATACTCCTGCATTCCCAATCCTCTCATCATCGGCACAATACCTGGTATTTTACAGGGACTCAGTATGTGTCAGCCTAAGGAACCAATAATATTTTATGTCTCTAAAATGATAATCTTGAAGATTCTACTTACAATGGAAGTACGTAAGTAACAGAACTATGGTTCTCTGCTTCTCTTCAAGATGCTCTCCCTGAAAGTGACATGTTGACTTGATGGATGTTCAAATTGCTGCCTTCCTAAAATTTTTAGCATCTTGAGTTTCCATGTCCAAATGGCTTCCCTCTAACAGTCAGACATTATAGTTAATGCCCCTTTTAATGAATTGAATCCAAAAGGCCAGGAATTAGGAACTCTTATTTTTTAGTATTTTCAATGGTAAGACTGAAGTTCTACAGTAAGGAGGTTTCAATTCTTTAATACATAGGCTATCGTTCACAGTGTAAAATGCTTTTGGCATCGTGGGCATTGGGTCACAATGCACAGTTTAATATAGCGTGGTTCAAGAAATCCACCTCATCTTCAAATATTGAATAGGAAATTTCTTCAGTCATACTCTCCCTGAGTAGTGACTTCTAGGTAAGCCATGGTATAGAGATGTTAATATTGAATATATAATATATTTACCTGCATATCAGCTAACTATGACTAGGTTTCACAATGAGGCATAACAAATTTCAGTGAAAACATCAGATATCCCATTCCTTAAGTAAATAATCTAAAAACATATATAACATCTCTGTAAAACAAAACTTGAAAAACAAGATTTATCTTCCTCTAGTATTGTTGAATTGTGATTAAATTCAGTAATTTTTCTATAATCAATAGTAAACTTAACGGATTACTACACCTGAAGTACAAAGATTGTCATAGGGTAGAATGGAATTAATATGTTTTTAAACAATGTATACATCCAGGTCAGCATACTATTTCTCCTTTTAAAGTCAAAATCGTTTGTTCCTAAGGTAATTGTAACCAAGAGTTATTAAATTATCATTGTTCCTTAAATATGTGGTTGAAGGATAGGAAATGACATGTCATGATACTTCTGATAATGAATCAAGGAAAGTTTTCAATAGAAAATGAAAAAACCTCTGACCTGAGTTCAAACCTAACTCTTTTACTTTTAAGTTTGAGCAAGTTACTGAACCTTTGTGAGTTTTTTCCTTGAACATATGGAGATGGTCTTTGTTCATCTTCACAATGCAAAGTTCTAATTTGGGCATGCATCGATCCTTAAAGAGAGCAATAATTTTCAAAGTAATTTTGAGATTTCCGTTAAGAAACATGATTGTAATAAATATAGTTTAAGAGCCCACAGTGCGACCTTAAAGATTTTAAATTTAGGGGGGCCTGGGAGCTAACTGAGATTAGGGATCAAGTTGGATATTAAATATCACAAGCATGTACTTGTATTTGTGAAATAGAGGACCAGACTTATGAGCAAGAAGAATGCAAACTGCATTTAATTTATCAAATAAGGGAATTAGTTTTTTAATTACTAGTTTAAATAAATCCATTTGGTTGTGCACCTGAAGGAATTCCTTATGAATCAATTCTGCATTTAACCTTGATCTTGAGATAGCTGGTATTGTTTAGAGACTTCTCATATATTTCAAAGGATGAAAAAATTCATTCACTTATATTTTCTTTCACTCAACAGATATTTATTATAGGCCTTTCCTGTGCCAAGTATGTTTGGGAATTGTCTACTTGTGATACAGATTAATATGATTTTATGATACAGATTAATTCAAGGGATCATGTTAAATTTGTTATAAACTAATGAAATAGCAGCTACTAATAGCTGAAGAGTTTTATAGTTGCACAAAGCACAAAGAACAATATATTTGAAGTCTCAAACTATTGTATAATAGAATAAATAAAAGAAAATTAAAGTATAGTAAGGTATAGACATTAAACAATAATTTCTTGAGTGAGAAAGCAGTAGGAAAATTAATATGGATGGTTTTAAAAGGGAAAAAAGAAACGAGAATTTTAGCTTTGTCTCCAAATATATCTTACCTTGAAAAAAATTATTTGTAATAAATTTTTTAAAAGTAGTTAATTGTTTGCACCTATACCCATAGAGTCATAGTTAAAATGTAGTCTTTATCATTGTAAGACATATTTACAGACAGACAATGCTGGCTAGAACATATCAAAAATGAGGAAAAAGTTTCCTCATTGTTTAGCAGTCTCCCGCCAGTTATTTAATTTATACACTATCAGTACCCTAGTGATCTGGCCTCTCTTGATCCACTGAAATAACATATTACTTAGTATTTATCCAGCCTTCTCTAAGTGGAAGCTTAAGGTTTATTTTGAATGAATCTATTATTGACTCTTATACTAAGAGAGACAGCAACCAACCTGAGCCACGTGAAATCAATGAGCCATGGAGATAACACAAAAAGTCAAGTTGCACTGACAATCATTTTCTGATAGAGAACAATGGAAGATGTGGATCTCTCAGAATTATGGACTATAAAGTTCAGCCAAAGAATTTTTTTGCACAGTATATTCAGAGCTGATATTCAGAATGGCAGTTCTACCTAAGACTCTAACTGATCAAAAACTAATTTAATGGGTTCGATCCCCAGCACCACAAAAAAAAAAAAAAAAAAAAAAAAAAAATTTAATATGAGCGGAAAGTCCGCTGATTTTTTTTCTTTTCCTCATTCCCTTCCCTTCCCTTGCCTGCCACCACCCTCCTCCTCCTCCTCCTCCTCCTTTTCCTTCTCCTCCTTCTTCTTTTCCTTCTCCTCCTTCTTTTCTTTCTCCTCCTCCTCCTCCTCCCTCCTCCTCCTCCCTCCTCCTCCTCTTCCTTCTTCTTTTCCTTCTCCTCCTTCTTCTCCTTCTTCTTTTTTTTTCTATTCTCCTTCCTCCCCACACTTTCTCTCTCAGTATTGAACCCAGGGCTGCTCCATCACCAAGCTGCATCCCCAGACTTCTAATTAGTTTATTTATTTTTGTTATGTTGCAGAATGGACCTTATTAAGTTGCCCAGGTTGGCCTCAAACTTATGATGCTCCCGCCTCAGCCTCTTGAGGCCCTGGGATTTCAGGTGTGCATTCCCACATTTGGCAATTAATATTGTTATAATGGCATCTAATAGAAGATTTAGAAATGGAAAGGACATCTGAATTAATGTTGAGCCCAACAAGCAATCCAGGGATCCAGAACACTCCAAAGTCCAACCATTTGTCCCCTCTGGCTCTTTCTAGGTGTGACTCATCCAAAAGTAGTTAGCTCTTAAGTTCTTAAATCCTCTGTGCCTCCCTGGACCATATTGTTCACCTTTTAGCACAGTTCAACATTTGTTTTTGTATTTTTATGATTATCTTCCTCCACTAAACTTTCAGTTCTTGGGAACTGAGAAGCTTATTTATCTTCATACTTGTGAATCCTACTAAGCACGTAGTAAGTGCTCAATGAATACTGAATAAGTAAACCAATGATACTATCATTGCTTAAAACTGAGGTGCCTGCAAAAATAACCACAGTACTAAAATAATGTTAGTCCCCCAAGAATTGTTTAAACACTTTAATGTCAATATCAAATGAGTGGAAAAAACATAGTCTTGGTTTCTTTCAAGAAAAGTATAATGTTAACTCTAATTCTTGCAAGATTAGTGTTACTGTAATATTCTTTTATAACTTTAATGGAAAAGATGACATTTCAAAATTTACTGAAGATATAAATACAGATATGTGAATAAAAAATATAATCTTATCACTCAGAGTTACTATATTTTAGTTCAAATATTTAAAAATGTGTAAAGAATTGCACTGTTTAGTTTTGTGACAGATTTTAATGCAAATATCACTTTTTTTAAATATTTGAGGTACCACAATTTTAAATACTTTTATTAGTTCATATAGCACAATCCCTGACAATTTTTTCTGTCCTCATATTGTTAATGAGCAACTTACTGAAAATCATCTTTGTCCATTTTATCTAATTATTAGCTGAGGACAAATGTCTAGAATTGCTACATCCAAAGCATAGGGACATTTTTATAGGGAGTTTTAAAATTGCTTTTGTAATTGTATCCCATTTATAGTCTCTCTCACATATGTGCACCTGTTTCCTTACCCCTTCCTAACTCTGGGTATTATCAATCTTTCTAATGTTCCCAGTCTATTTCCAGTAAATTTTCAAATTAATCTCAAAAATAAATTGGAGATGAGCTGATTCCCTGAATCTCTTTAAATGGCAAAAGACAACAATACAAGTCAACATTTGTTTTTAACCCATACGTATTACTCGCTCAGCTTGTCTTTAAATGACACAATTACTATCTGTATAACTCCATAGTAGAGAAAGGACAATAAAATTATTTCCAAAGCTACTAAAGCTGTAAATACTTCTTAGACTAGAGAGTTTAGGTATCATAGTAACGATGGCTTAAAGGACTGAAATCTAACTGCTTATCTTGATACATTTGTTACTTTTCCATTATAAAACAAATGAAACATTCCAAGTTTATTTTATTTTATTGCTTTAGACCACATCAGCAACAGTGAGAAAAGTCCCTGCACAGTACTACAAATAGGTAATCAGATACATCTGCGGTTGCCTTGCCTCCATAAACACTTCCTGGAGATTTGGTTAACTATAATCCTGTAACATGAACCCTCTGAATTTTACTTCAATACAAATCCCAGATTATTGGAACAACATGCAAAGAGCTAAATGTCAAACTGACAGTCACCTTGCTTCTGTAATCAAGCTCCTGCCAACTTAAGTTGAAAGGAGATATATGAGAGAGATAATCTATTGGCAAGCTAAAAAGTCATTCTACTATGTGTACTAAGCTCTTTTCCAATATCAAGGCACCAGACCTATAATAATTTAAATTCCTATAGAAATACTTACATACAATGATGGCTTAAATTTTGACTTCTGTAAAGGCCAAATATAAGAAAATTTACATTTATCTATGATTGATAATATGTTCTTATGTGGTTTGCACAAAATAACTGTCAAACACATTGTTACTTTACTTTATACAAAGATTCTAATGAAAAGTCTTAAGATTAATTTCTGAAAGTTTTGTTCCTGGAATAAAAAAAAATATCAGGTTTCCCTTTCTGCTGTATCTTTAATGAAATTTTAATTTTTAAAACTGTAGGGACTATAGAAAGATATTAGAACATAAATATAAGATCATACAAATGTGATTTATGTTCTAATGACTTTCCATAGTCCCTACAGTTTTAAAAATTAGGATAGCTTAAATATTTTTTGAAACAAAGCATGAAAATACATAGTTAATAACACTGTTTCTATATTCAATTTTGACTGCTTACCATGATGAAAATAAGATGAGGTATAAATAACAAGATGTCAAACCCCAGAGAACCACACAGGCATTTGGAATTTTCTCAGAAATTGAAATATGTTTAAAAATACTTAGCCACCAATATTTGCTCCTTATTTTCAGATTATACTGAAGTTTGGTCAAAAACCATGTTCAGTAGGTACTGTGACTGAAGTCATAACAATCCAGTTCAGGAAAACACCGCAACAGTCTCCACTAAGTATCTAACAGTATAGGCATTTCTCATTACTGTGGAGATGATATTATTTGTTCCTATGTCAAATACTGAACAGAAAACACCAATATCCACATTGTTCAATTCAGTCTAGGTGAAAACAAATTTACAAACGGAAACAAATGAACTAAGTCATATTTCCAGTGAGCAACACAACCACTTTGGAGTGAGATGGAGTGGAAATGAGGGAAGAGCTAGGCAAGCGATTTCTGAACACATGACAGGCATATAAAACAAAAAGAATGCTACAACAGTCTACTGAAAAGGCTTAAATCCTTTTTATTCCCCCACAGAGGCATGGGTTAACAATTCTGAAACTGCTTTCTAAAGCTACATTCTAGGATTAAGCAAATATGTAGTGTATTGTGAATAATGGGTGCCATGTTTCTCACTATTGGAAAATTCCGGAAGTTACAAGTATGAAAATGGAGGACAGAATGAACACATCAGTGAGGAATTAGAATTGGAAGCATGGTAAAATCACAGTTTTAATATATGGAGAGAGATATTTGGACTTACACAGGGATACAGACATGCATGAGTGTATACATGTATGTACATATTAATATACATGGACATGTACACATACGCTGTCCCCCAGATCTCTCTGCTGGTAGAACCTGGAAGCAAAATCTCCCTGCTATGTTCCCCAACTCCAAACACCATCCTCTATAAATAAGAACCAGGGATCCTTAGAAAAGTAGTTGATCCCAAGGCTAGGGCAGGGAAAAATAATGAATTTTAGGTATCTTTTAGCAGAAAGTAAGAAAGTATGAAGGAATGACATAACAAAATGACAAAGGACTCAACTTAGAACATACTCCTACTATCTAAATCTGGGACAGGATGAGCATCAAAATAATGACATTAAGTAACAAAATTTAAGGTTTATAATCTACTAAATAAAGAATCTATGGGCACACAGAGAAATGAGCAAACTAAAAGAGAACATACTTCTGCATAGCAGAAGACCAAAAAATGAACAAGGCTAATAAAAAAAGATAGAATTACACTACTGCTCCTTAGCAACTTCTGAGATTTGACTGTATCCCCAAGATCATGTGTTGGAAGCTTGATCCCCAGTAGAACAGTGTTGAGAGGTGGGATCTTCGAGAAGTGATTAGTTCATGAGGACTCTGCCCTCATGAAGGCCATTATGATGGCAGTGGATTTTACATAAAAGGATGAGTTTAACCCCTTCTTTCTCATCTGTGTGATGTCTTCTGCCATCTCCCATGTTATGATACAGCAAGAAGGCCACCAGGTATGGCCCCTAGATCTTAGACTTCCCAGTATCTAAAATTGTGAGTCAAATAAATTTCTGATATTATCATAAATCACTTAATCTGTGGAATTCTGTTACAGAAGCATACAACAAACTAATACAGCAGCTATCAGAATAATAACTGAGTACAAAAAGACTCATCAATGGATTATAAAACTTTTGAGGAATAACAGGATATTATGTAGCCTCAAATTATCCTCCCATCTCTTTTCATTAAAAAGGGGGAAACCAGTAATTTTATTGTGAGGAAGCCTGGGAGACACCACTTTAACCAAATAACCAAAGCTAAAATGTAATGGAATTCAACAACAGCATGTGCCTCTGAATTCAAGCACTTAACATCATCCCTGTGTTATTTCAGTCAAAATTGCAAGCTCTGTGTTCTCATACATGAAAGCTAAAAATTGAGCTGATAGGAATAGAGACTATTATAGTGATTAGCAGTGGTTGGGAAGAGTTGTGGGAGGAGAGGAAGACTGGAGGGTGGTTAGTGTGTAAAAGGGTGCAGTTGGATAGAAGGAATAACTTATAATGTTCTTAGGGGAATAATAGGATAATTATGGTAGACACCAATTAATTGTATATTTCAAAACAACTAATAGAAAAATTTAATGTTCCCCACAGAAAGAAATGATTAATATAGAGGTGAAGGATATTCATTTACCTTGATATGATCACATTGTATATATGCATTGAAATGTTACACTACTCCATCAAAATGCAAAATTATTATGTATCAATTAAAATTATTGAAACAACTTTTAAATGTATGATCTGCATCTTATCCCAAGGAAATACAAAGCAAATTAAAATTGAAGGATAATCTATGCATACACTGGATACCTATGTCTCTCTCACACACTCTTATCCCTCTACCAAACATGTGTTGAAACAATCAGCAATGTGATCGTTTAGGGGCCTCAGGAAGTGATTAGACCATGAGAGCAGAGCCCCAATAAATGGGATCAGTGCCCTTAAAAGAGCGATCAGTGAAATTCCTTCATTTTTCTGCCATGAAAAGACATAGCAAGAAGACAGCCACCTGTGAACCAGGATGCCATTCCTCACTAGATACTTAATTTGCCAGAGCTCAGATCATGAAACTTCTCAGCCTCCAGAACTATGAGAAATAAATAAATTTCTGTTGTTATCTAGGCTGTGGTAGTTTAATAAAGCAGCCCAAACAGTCTAAGATGTTTAAAAAACATTTGGCCTATATTTTTCAAAAATATTAATGTCATGAACTAAACTGTTCCAGTTTAAAGTATACTAAAGGAATGCCACAACTGATTGCAAAGTATTATATTTTTTCTTGCTATAAAATGAGGTTGGGTCTATTATTGAAATTTGAACTAGGGTCATTTTTATCATTGTTAATTTGCTAATTTTGACTATTGTACCATATCTATGTAAGATAATTTTATGTTTTGGGGAAGTACTTAAATACCTAGGAGTAAAAAAGAGTATCATGTAAACCATTCAGGAAAAAAATTATATAAAGAAGCATATGAGAGAGAATGAATGTGAATAGATGGAGAGTTTGAAAGCGAGAGAGAGGTGGGGCCGGATTGGGTCAGGCTGAATCCAGCAAATGTAAAAACTTGTTAACATTTGGAGAATCTTTGTGAAGAGCATCCAGGGATTCTTTGCTTTCATTGCACTTTAAGTAAATTTGAAATCATGTTAAATTTAAATTAAAAATAAATTCTTTGTTAATGAGAAGATGCTTCAACTTTATGCCAGGTTTTTATTTTCCAGGCCTGATTTTAATAAATGACTCAAAGAGATTTATTTTTTTCTGAATAACAACACAAATGTATATTTCTTCCCATGTCACTAGTTTTCAAAGTGTGTGTTGCAATCTACTTGAAGGTTATGAAATATACTTAGTGGGATACAACCAGGCTATTTTAATGGATTGGAATAGAGAAAGAATGTCAGAATGTTCATATTTTGTAAAACAAATTCCTTGTTTTTGACACTTGCATTGTGATTATATATAATTATATGCCTTTGTTTGTGGGTCTTGGGTCATAATGTAAAATAAATTTATTTCTATAGTCCTAACCCTTGTGATTTAATTTTCTCACTTTTAAGTTATTCATCCTAAAATTGAGCTTAAAAATGTTTACACCTTCTATATCTTGACTCTTGGCATGTACTAGAAAATGTGTAAAATAATGAACAGTAGCAAGAAAGTATTCATTAAAATATTAAGAAGCCATACATGAGGCCTACTTTAAACAACTGGAGTTATCTTCTGAGCATGTGCCTATGCGAAAATATATTTACACAAATGTAAAATAACCTGAGTTTTCAGGATATGGCACTATAGATTTTTCTGCTCTTGTCATAATCAAACAGTCAATTTAATTGCTTTTCTACCTGGAGCAACTTTTGTTTAAAATGTAATTTCTACATAGATTATTTAGTGAAGAATGATACAATTTTCTCTATTTCATAATGTTTTCTTTAAAGTAAAAATGTTAAATGGTGAGGTGTGTCACTCAGTTGTACAGCTCATGCATGCTTAGCATGTACAAGGTTCTGGGGTCAATTTCTAGAACCTCAAAAAAATTAAATAAATGAATACAATAAAAATATAAAACCTTAGAAATATCTACAGTTCTTATAAAGTGGAAAAATACATTGACTTTAGAACTTACGAAGATAAGTTACATTCTGGTGAAATTCTGTAACTCCTTTTCCAAACATCACAAAGCAGGCTTACCATAAAACCCTTCTTTTGGATATCTTATGTGAGTGGAGAACAACTTGATTTTTCAGTTAAGTCTTTATAACTACAAAGTACAGTAAGTAAATATATGCAAAACAGGAAATGGTTACTCGCAACAAATCTCACACCTAAAATAAAAGTCTGCTAAATCTTCCCATTACATTTGGGTCTTGTGTTGTATATCTTTGCTAGTTGTATCAAAGTGTGATTTCTTCATTTTAATGTATTTATTAGTAGTTTTTAAGGATACTCAACATATTTAAATATGTAGAAATATTTTTATTTGGTAATATCATCCCTTTGGGTATTGTATAAAGGAATTGTATATATCCACCCTACTGTGATTCCACCAGGCCCAAAGGACTTTGAGATGTTCTGAATCAAATCGAACCCCATAGGAAAAAGTCTGAACTACGTACCAAGACCAGAAACCCCAAGTAATCAGACTTTAGGCCAGTGGATTTACTCTCCACAATAAACTCATGAATGCCCTATGGCATGTTAGCCTCTTTCTACTACATACCTATTCTGTTCTCTCTCACACCACTATGCATTTGAACACGTTGTCCACTCACTCATCAACCCCTAACTAGCCAGTCATCCTTCAAGACAAAGCTCAGTGCCAACTCTTGCACAACATCCTTCGTCTTTCCTCAAAGGTCACTCTTTCTTCTTCTGTTGCCTCAAATCTCTTTGCTCCTATTTCTATCTAACACTTCTATGCTATATTCAAAATAATGAATTTTAAAGTATTGTCTCACCCATTAGACTATCATGGTTTCCTTTGTTGTTGGTGGTGTTTTTTTATGACCCTCACTTCAGGAGCACAGAAAGATGTCTAACACAGTTCTCAATAACTGTTTTTATAGCAAATGACTAATAAAAAGCAACAGTTATCATAGGAAAATACAAATAATTATAAAATTTCAAAAGAAAGTGCATTGTTCAGAATCACCTTCATGAAAGTAGTGGTAACTGATTTAGGCATGAAGAATGAGCAAGTCTAGGATCAAAAATGACAGCAGGAAGAGTACTATAATTGAGAACAAGAAAGAGAAAAAGCCAAGATCGAGAAGCCTCAGTGTGGTGGTTAAAGAAATGAGCTACATGACAGACACCACATTGGCTAAGGGCCCTAGCTGCTGCCTCTAGTACCCAGTGCAGCAAAAGAGCTAAGATGGTGCCTTCTCTGATTGGTTCCCTGGCAATGACTGAACACAGACAAGATATTGATCTTTTCCCAGGAAAAAAAAAAAAATGGGGCTCCTCCGATGTTCCGAATCTCTCTGGCTTAAGGACATGGTTTTGCCTAACTCAACCTAGAACACTCCCACCCAGCCTCTCTTCCTCTCTTCATTCATTACTCAGGATTAAACCTGTATTGCCGTACGGAGATTAACACACACTTATCTGGCTCCCTTGCTATTCTCTTTTACAAGGCATTTCCAATCTCTTTTTAGCATCTGATTCTTGGAAAACTCAGTAAGCACACAGAATGAAGACTGTGTATGGAATAAATGGTGGTATTTTAAGCTGAAGGAGCTTGTTGGGACTTTATCACTGAGGACAACCAGTCAATTCAATACTTTGCCTCAAGGCAGGATAAATCTTAATTTCTTAACTATGTTGTTTCAAAGTTCACCAGTGACAAAGATTTCATAACTTCCGTTTGCAAATTGTTTCATAGCTTAATCATCCTTCACATCTGACTTAGATCTATACTAAATCCCTCATGATTTAAGGTCATTTCTTCCAGTTTAGTCCTCTATGGTGATAAATTACAGCCAACTATAGAAATGCTTATTTAACTAGGTCAACTTTCACTCATAACAGGAATTGTCTCTCCAATATCCTGCACCAGGTTTTTGCAGGGCTGCTGGCCACTTTTCTTTTTGATATGAAATTATGTCTCATTAATATAATCTAATCATGGAATACCTGTTCTCTATGCATAGAAAAGAAATATTTCCTACTTGTAAGCAAAAAAAAAAACAAAACAAAACAAAAACAAAGGTCTGTGTATTTACTTGAGATAGAATTTTATGATTTCTATCAGAAAGAAAAAATGTTCCTAAGTCTCTTAACTACTCTGCCTGCCTTTACTCATAAAATAAAACACCCAAGTTTCAATTATTTAGATGAAACATAACATTTTATGCAATTTAAAATAATAGATGCATTTTTTTTCTGCCAAGATTTGAAACAGAGATGGAAAGCATGTGGGAAGCTCTGTTCTCCTTCCAGATCTCAGCTTGAAAATGATAAAGGAATTTGTCTGACTGCAATAAGCACATTGTCCGGTCCAGATTCTCCAAGTATGCAAATCAACATATAAAGCTCCAGCAGCAAGACTTACCCATCTGCAAAGAGCTTCAAAAAAGGGGATGTACTTACCTAAAATAGAAAGAAACATGACATTAGTGACATTCATTGCAGTTTAGACACAGTGACAAACACATTCTACAAGGCATTTAGAGCATCTGCTCCCCTCACTATTGCCAGACCCGGTTTCAGGGCTTTTCTTTATGACACACAGGCCAGATGGTAGTGTCTCTCACACTGTCCAAGTTTACTCTGAGTATGCTTCCTAGGTATTTGCTCAATAAATGCTGGAAAACATTACAATAATCAACTAACCAAGCACTACGGTTTAATAACAATAGCAAATAACATCTATTGAGTGCTTTTTTTTTTTTTGCCTGTTGAGCCCAATGTGATACACCATATATGCTTTTTCTCATTTACTTTTCAGGCAAATGGAGCTAAGTATAATTATTATCTCCATTGTAAATATGATATAAGTGAGGCCGAGTGAGTTTATCAACTTGCCTAAAGTTATACAACTAGAAAATGTTAGAGCTGGGTTTCTTATAGGCTCTTGATTCCAGAGCCCAATCTCATAGATGCTATTCTGCTATAACTCAGTGGGAAAGAAAGATGATACCAGTAGCAGTACTTAGTTAAATAATAAATTATAAAAATAGAACTGATCACAAGTTTAGAGCATAGAATAATGAACAATGAACAATGCCTGTTATATAGCAGCTACTCAATAATATCTGATAAATGAATAAAACAATAAATAACAATGTTGTTTTTATTTAATTAATGTACACTGGCTCCATCCTAACATGATCAACATCCGCGCAGCAAAGCACTGATATAGACGTTCTTTCTTTCTTCCTGTAGATGGTCAGGTATCACTACTTTATTGTGCTGCTTACCTAGAAGTGAGAACTTAGTATTCGTGAATGAGAAGGATGATAGATGGATCTAGAACAAATGTCCAGAGAGCTACAAGAAAAAGATGTAACTGCCAAACCCTCGAATGACATGTTAGACAACATGAAAGATGCTTCAATTGTTCAAGAATCAATTAGCAAACACTATTTATTAGTTTTGTTTTCTTCAGGATTTTTAGTGGCTCTTTTGCAGAGATTCTGATTAAAAACAAAATGTTAAAGAAAGATGTAGCTGAGGGAGTAATAGAAATAAAGAGACAAGGTATTTGAAAGAATATGGTAAATTGGAAAACAAAATAAAAAGTGGGGCCTCAAGGTCATGGACAGATAGCTATCACGTTATCTCACATTTTAATACTGACAACATACATTAATACTTACTTTTAAAAATAATCAATACCGGGCTGGGGATATAGCTCAGTTGGTAGACTGCCTGCCTCACAAGCACAAGGCCCTGGGTTCAATCCCAAGCACCGCAAAAAAAAAAAAAAAAAAAAAAAAAAAAAAAAAAAATCGAGACCAAATTACTCCCTAGAAATGCAAATCTCTACTTCTATAAGCTGGTATTAGAGTAAAACAAACCAATTAAATAATGTTTCATCCAAATGTCCAAATGTTATTTTATCAGACTACTCTAATTTTATTATGTTTTGTGTGTAAATCTTCAGATTTGTGACGTTTTTCTCATCATTATTTATAGATTTGAGTTACATATTAGATGTTATTACCATAGTTAAACCAATTTAAAAAAGGAAAGCTGATCAGGTTTTAAACAGTTTTATTTATTTGTTTCAAGGTCAAATCGAATGGATATTAAAAAGAAATCATAAATATCTGCAAATTTTAGTGAAACAAGTGAGAGGATTCTGGATTCACTATTTACCCTTACGAATAACCGGACTCAGTGACTCAAAACACTAATTAGGAGTTAGTCCAAAAATTGCATTTTATCCCATTTTGATAACACTGGAAAAGATCTAAGGAGCAAAGGTCTTAGCATGTAAGTCAGGTAAGAGTTGATGGAATGTGCTTGTTGACTAAGAGAGGCTAATTTTTTTTTTCTTTATTTACTTTCTTGTGATGATACTAAGGTTCCGGTTAACAGTAAGTATGTCACTGAACACATAAAGGGAAAGAGCCTAAATAAGAATCAGTTTCAATAGGACCAAAGCAGTCTTCAGATTAAAAGTTATGCCACTCTTTCTCTGAATATTTGGAATCATTCTCAGAGATAAAGGGATATGAAAATAAGACATCAAAGGCTGGTGCCTTAAGGGTTGAAAGACGTAGGGGCAACTCAGAGATAGATGTCATTTGAATTTGTGCTTAGAAGGAAAAAGACTTCAAAGAACAGTCATACTAATTCAGCAGACTAAAGAAGAAATATTTCCAGCACTAAGCCTGTGACACAATACTTTATGCAACCCAACTTACTCTCCATTTCCAAATATTTTGGTCATACAGCACTTTCTTTCTTCAAGAAAATAAAAAAATAAACCACTATCATCTCATTGGAAATTTAATGGCTTCATTCACAAACTCCTAATAACTCAGTTTATCTATCTACTGTGAAGTAGGTGAATCAGGGCAATGGGATGTATAGATTCTTTTCTGGCAAGATGGTTAAATCAGTTTGAGATGAGGTCAATATCTGTGCTTTACACTATGTCTATGCTTGGTACAGTGTAGTGAGTTCTTGATCTGAAAGGAATTTTATTTTAATCTTGGGAAGGCAAGAAAAGCATACACAAACCAACTATTAAACCATGCAAAACAACGTATAATTAAATGTAAATTACATGGTAGAAACATCAAATGCTTTAGGAATTAAAAGAAACGAAGAGAAGATGTTTTAGCAGTCGTATGGGATTACAGTAATATGTAGTAACTGGGTGGAAAGTCGTCAGAAAAGCTCTGGACTTTGTGCAAACAGAACATGCTCTTCCTGCCAGCATGCACGGAGTCCAGCATAGAGATTTCTGGATTAGCAAGGGAGCTACTCAGAACTAAAGCAAAGGCTCAGAGGGACTAGGAGACTGCAGTGGTTTTTTGAGGAACAAGACCAGAGTACTCTACATCCACATGATCATTTGTTCCTACAAACCACAGACTACAATTGGCTCTAACAAGTAACATATACAACAGTCTACTTTTTTTGTTTTGGGGGTTGCTGAGGATTGAATTCAGGGGCACCCAGCCACTGAGCCACATCGCCAGCCCCATTTTGTATTTTATTTAAAGACAAGGTCTCACTGAGTTGCTTAGTGCCTCACCATTACTGAGGCTGACTTTAAGCTGGAGATCCTCCTGAGTTAGCCTCCTGAGCTACTGGGATTACAGGCGTGGGTCACCATGCCTGGCCAACAGTCTCCTTTTTAAATAACCTTTATGAAACATTACTATTAATAAATTTTTCTCAAGAACTTTCCTTATTCTCTCAATAACTACTTCCAGAGGATCAGTTCTGTGCCAAGGAGACTCACACAGATGCTCATAATCACGTTACTTTCAAATTAAAGTGAAATCCCCCAGTTATGCCTAACTAAATTCCATTGATTTATATCTAATCCACTGTTAGCCACGGGGAAATATCCAAGGTCTCTAAACTTGTGGATCACCTTTCCCTTCAAAATTCAAGGAACGTCACGTATCTCCTTCTCATGTTTATTGCAGAACCCAAGAACCCATGTTCCTCTTATGTTTCTGTATTTTTTAAAAGAGCAGGGCCACCTCCAGGATCCTCTCTTCTACAAAATTTCTACTGATCATCATCCTATCTACCCACCTCTCACGCAGGGACTCCTTTTCTATTCTTAGATCCTCATTGTACATTAGAGTTGCTCCCTCAAGGTAGGAACTGCCATCTTCTATTGCTAGCTATGTAACCAAATGTTGTCATTCCTGTGGCATCACATGGTCACATGGAAGGTAAGCAACATGTTGATGAAATGGTGAAAAGGTTCCATTAGTTATCTTATAGATCAGTTATAGGCCCATGGTCAATCCACTCTGTTTATGCCATAGTGACTATTTGTATAAAATGTACTGGATCTTGAAGTCTTTTCAGATGAATTGCATAGAATCAGGACATGTTCAAAAATGATGATTCATATTTGATTCTATTCTTGTTAAAGTGATTTAAACTCATATTTTGATTGATTTCTCAAAGTTATTTAAACTCAGAGTATGGAAGCATTATTTTAGAAACCATTTTGTGCTAATACTCTTATTGAATTTTTTAAAAATGGGAAAATCAAGGATGATTTGTGTGTACAGATGAAAGAAGGGCAATAACTCTTTTTTTTTTTTTAAAAAAAAACACCTTACATTCTTCCTATAGATTTACACGCATTGTGCATTTGATCCTCCCAACAACCAGGGAGGCACGTACATCTGGGAAGTGAAAGATTCAAAGTAAGTTTCATCTGAGTTCACACAGCTGAGTGCTAGAGCCAGTATTCAACACAGACAATTTGTCCAGAATCTCTGTATACATCTGTTAATCCCTACTTCATTTAATAAACTTGTTTAATGATTATTCATCAAGTGCACACTAAGATCAGGTGCTTGTTCTAGGGATAAGTCAATGACTAAAATTTCCTGGTCCACATGAAACTCACATTCTAGCATCATTGCTAGAAGAACCAGCAATAAGCAATAACATAATATATAAGTAATTACTTAGTAAGAATAAAAAGGTTGAGCGCTGTGGAGTAAATTAAATGGGGAAGCAGAAGGAGAGAGTGGTGATAGGGGAGAGGAATGAATTGTAATGGTAAATAGGGTGCTCAGTACAGACCTCATTGAAAAAGTACACCTGAGCAATGATTTGAATGACATTTGAACATATTTTTAAAAAATAAGACACCAGTAAAAGTTAAGGATACACTAGAAAACATTAGAAAAAACTGAAGCTCTTGGTTTTTATGTTTTTAAAGGCATTTACCTCCATGTCTTATACTTTAGCTAATCTTGCATGTTTTATTTCTTCTATTATTTTGTAAGTTCCTTAGCTGCGATAATTGTACTCCACGCATCTGTGTGTGTGTGTGTGTGTGTGTGTGTGTGTGTGTGTGTGAGATATGGGGTTTGAACCCAGGGGTGCTTTACCCCTGAGCCACATCTCTCGCCCTTTTTGAGATAGGGCCTCACTAAGTTGCTGAGGCTCACTTTGAACTTGCAATCCTCCTGCCTCAGCCTCCTAAATTGCTGGGATTACAGGTGTGCACCACAGTGTAAGGCTACTTCACATGTTTTGAAGTCCATCCACAGCATTTAGAAGATTGGTTGTCACAACAATGAGTATCTATTGAAGAAATGTTTGTCTAATGGAAAGAGAAGAAGTTTTAAAATCAGGGGAAATATTATTAGTGATTAAATCAATGGTTGCAATCATCAATAAGCATACTCCCAAATGTATCTAGTATGAAAAAGAAATTTCATGAGAGTTTTTTTCTGACCATAGCAATGAAACTGAGATAACATATTTTTTTTTCATAAAACAGGAATAGTTTTGTTAATGTTGGGGCTGAGCTAGTTGAATGAGAAAGTCTTCCTGGTTGGAGGTACTTTGGGTTGAATCTATATTGATGGCCCACAGTTATCAGATTGAATACAGTTATTCATCCATTTAATCAGTATTATTATGAACTAGCTGTGTATTAGATACCAGAGATAAATTAGTTAATAGTCCCTGAATTTATGTGCTTATATTATAAAAGAGATAACAATTTAACAAAGAGCTGTTATTAATTATCATAGTCTTTTATTCTAAATTTTTAATTTTTTTAAAAAATTTATTTGTTCTAATTAGTTGTACATGGCAATAGAAAGCATTTATACATTTTTATAGATCATACATAAATAGAGTATAATCTCATTTTTCTGGTTATACATATTGTAGGATCACACGGGTCATGCAGTCATACATGTACATGAGGTAATAATGTCTATTTCACTCTACTATCATTCCTTCTCATTTCCTTTCCTTCAGTGGTATAAAAAAGGCATACAGAAGGTCAAATGGACTTAATCTTCTCTTGGGTGCCATGAAGGTAAACCTGAGAATTTTCTGCATTCTAGGTGCTATGTTTGTTCGGTCAATGAATATTCATCAAGTGCAACTATATCTCCTTATTATATGCACCCAACACATACCAGCTCATCTACCTTCACAACAAATCTATGAATAGGGCTTATTTATAAACCTTTCACAGGTGAAAAATGGAGGCTCAGAGAGATAAAATACTTTACACAGATAACATAGGTTGTGAGCCAAGATTTCAACCCAAACTTGTTCAGAATTTCCCCCAAGATGTCAAGGATCAGGAAACCTGTTAATAAGATCTCTGTTATTTTGATGAGTTTGGACAATGTATTTGCTAAAAAACAACAGCTCACATCTGACTGCAGACTGAGGCAGGGCAGTCTGACCTGGGCTGGAATGGTCAATGAAACCCCAGATGAATTGCCCCAGTGGAACTAGCCCTTTGTTCCACTAGGCATAACAAACTTTTCTACCTTATTTACTGAGTTTATGCAATGAACACATATTGAAGAACTATAGACATCATTTTTAACACTGTGAATAAAAATGCATTACACATATCCTTCTCCCAAGGAGCTCAGTCTGGGGAGGATCCAGGTCCCTGAACAGTTGAATAGAGTCTAACATGGCAAACATTACAAAAATGTTACAGAAAGCATTCAGTCCAGTGGAAAAAGCTTCTAAGTTTTCCTGAAGGTTTCTCAGAGGAATTGGCCTTTTCTCTGGAGATGAGGGCAGAACAAAGGGAGGAAAGAGACTAAAGAAAGTCCGCCATGTTTTTCATACAGCAGGTGGCTGTTTGACTGAGTGTGTTGGAAGAGAGGGAAATGGCCTAGTCTACCTTTAAGCAGACACCACATGGCAGTTATCTTGGCACTGACTTCTTAAATTAGATGAATATTTGAAAAGTTGACTATGCCATGTTCTATTCTCTGGCATGGGCTCTATAAAACTATTACCATGATGAATAGATAAGCAGAAGAAAAGAGATATTCAAAATCACATACAGTCCCACTCAAATCCTATGGTAATGAACTCTACCTGTAAACAGGTTTGCTGCTTCTGGAGAACACTGTAACACTAAATGTAAAAAGAATGTCAGCCCATATACGGTGCTTAGAGATATTCTGGATTTACTTGCTTCATGTTTACTTATAATTTGGAGGTTGAGTGATATCAAGAACATTAAGAAATTCATTTCTTAACAGACTCCAAAGAATCTATTTAGATCAAAACCATAATGACACTCTCATGATCGGAATGGCGGCATAAAGTCAACATTCTACTCTGAAAGACCCATCAACAAGCATTTGATTCAAAGAACTTCCTTCATTAGCACAGACCATCCCTAGTGAGCACAGATTTACCCAAGGCTGAAAAACCTGATTTCTCTGTCTCTGAAACTGCAAAACCACCTTAGCAGTTGCCTCATTTCTTTGAGAATAGTGGTTTCACTTGGCAATTGGGCGTGAGAGACCTCAAAGTGGGCGATCTACCTTGGTGGATACACGGTGTACTTTCTCTCTTCATTAGTGCGCCTCCCATCAGCTCAAGCAGAACAGAAGAGCTTTCAGTGTCAATGGCTTTGACCAGTTGGTATCTTGAAGCAAAATTTCTTTCTTTTTTTAATTGAACAGCATGGCTTTATTTTATTTGTTTATTTTTATGTGGTACCAAGGATCAAATGCAATGCCTCACACGTGCTAGGCAAGCACTCTGCCACTGAGCTACAGACCCAGCCCCATGAAGCAGAATTTCTTAATCTTTTAATTTCTACTCTTTCTCAATTCATCAATAGCCAGGAAAATATAAGTTTCTTATAAATCTATAAAAACATTATATTTTCTTGGATCATACAAAAGGAGATATGTTCTATTATCAAAAATAATTTTTAAAGGGAGAAATAAGAATCAGAATATGTTAGTTAACCACACAGTGTGGCAGTAAACTCTAGCTTCATAACTACAAGTACAGGTATTTCAAAAATTAATACATGTAATATATATTTATTTAAAAGGTTAACTCTTCTAGTGTCACCTTCTACGATTATATAAAAAAGCACCAATAGAATCTTCCTGGCTTCCAAATCCATTTGAAGAGTGTAACACTTACTTATTTTTTATCTGTGGGGTTTCTGAGCTATCAGAAAGGTGGTATGTAGTGGAAATGCAGACCCTGGACTCAGAATGCCTGGTTCCAACACAGGTAAATTCAAAGGACCAAGAGCAAAGTCTTCATGATGACGATGGTGGTGATGGTGGTGACTGCAGTGACCTAAATAAAACTGAGGAAGATGGAAACGGGGACCTTGCCCATGGACATTGACTTCTGCAACTCTCCTGATAGGCCGGGTACATTTTATATCTCTACCCTGTTCAGGTTGAATCAAAAAGCAATTTTTTCCCCAAAGTCTTCCCCAGGTTAGACGGATGCCAATTAAATGTCAGTGTATCTCTCATTTGAATCACCACTACTAGTTCGATTCAATTTAGACAGACTACCTCCTGAGAGAATCTTAATAGCTTTTTCTGCACAGGAACTATAGAGTATTGATCAGACAGCCTCAGGCAGGATCCCTTGAGCTTGTGTAGGTAAGTTTAATCCAATAGTGAACTGAAATTCCAATACCTGCTCTGCAGGGATCCCTGGTCACAAATTTCAATACCCTGCTAGAAGAAGTTGCATAAATATTACCAACTTCTATCCAGTTGACAACTGGGAATATCTAGAAAACTAATAAAAGAGAGAACAAAACATTCAGAACTTCAGAGCTGAATGATTACAATCTCTATGAGTTGTGATTTAAAGTAAAATCACCAAATAAATGCAAATGCAGCTAATATAAGTTTGCAGTAGTTGGCTAACTAGAAAAATACTTTGTGATATTTTATCACTTTACCAACATCCCAAATTTGGGCAATGATATCTCTGGCATTTTAATTTCCCTTCTACAAATTGTGTCATTAAGATTTAACAGAAAACAATTTATTCATTTTTTACCAATTAAAATTATACTCCACTTACGTATGATTTATCAAAATGCATAAAGCATTCTCTCATGTATAAATAATTAGAACAAATTAAAAAATGAGATAGAAACACAACTTTGCTGAGATGAAACAGAAAGAGACTTCATGATTCACATTTATTGCAAACCAAAAATAAACACAAGTTAACATAAGTATTTTTATGTTTAAAATACCCAAAAAAATGGAAAAAGGAAAATAAATACATAGGAATATAAATGTATTAGTGTTTAGACATTTATACTTAATAATTCATTTATACTTAATTAATCTATATTTCTAGATTTCCCCACCACATTTGTAACAATGCTAATCCTCCTCCTATCTTCAAAACTTATTCTACCTGCCTCTAAATCTCACCTTATTCTTGAGTCTTATCTATCACCAGTAATTTCTCACATTGTCACTGACCCACATAATGATCATTTCATCATATATCCCATGGAATTCCTTGCCTCAGTGTGACAGACACAGAGAAATGGAAACAGAAAGTAGCATAAGACATGAGGTATGGTCCTGGCATAGAGGTCATGGCAAAGTTAATGGATTCTCTAAGGACAAGTGAGTCCTAATCAATAGAGATATGATGTCAGAGAATGATGTGGAAGGCAGAGGACAGATGCATTCACATTACAACAACAACTTCCTCAGGCAATGATTTATTATGATTTATTATGCTTTTGTAACTTATACTGGTCCTTTAAAAAAATACCTGACAGGACTGAAGAATTAAAAGGACACGATTTAAAAGTGAACTTCTTAGCATCCAATATGAAAAGGGAACACAATCCCTTATACAATTTGGAATGTGGAATTATTCAGAAAACATCTACCCTTGTCTCTGAAGTATCAGGTAGAAATATCCTGATACTATTAGGAAAACACTAAGAGTGTTGACCATAATGTTTTGCAAATATGATATAATATCATGAGCAAGAAAAGTATCTTGGAAAAATACTTGAGAATTATCACCTACAGCCTCCTGCTCTTGACCATGAAGGTGCATGGGTAAGCCACAGGAATTGCCTATTTCACATCACATTTCATCAATCATTGTACATCTCACTTCAGCCTTTATGCACAGCTATCAATGAAAGAAACATGCCTTATTTTTAAAGAATTTTTATTGTTCATATTTTTGATGATTTTCAGACAATAATTAACACACAATTAGTTTCTCCCTCTGTAGAGGAAGTAACTTACACTCCAAATAACCCTTATCAAAAGAACAGACAATAGATACAGACTTTCACAGCATTAGTGAAGAATGACCATTTAGAGAGTCGCCATGAGGCTTGTACTTGTAGAAGGAATTTTCCCTTTGCAACTGAAGGGGGATCTGTCGGTGTTTCCTTGTCCCCAGCAGTTTGTCAATAGCCGACTTCTCAATGAAATGTTTCCACTTTGCACCCTTTGGGTTCAGTTGTTCAACCGGTTACAGTTAGTTAGATTAGTAACTGGTTGAACAACTGTAACCAAAGAGTACAGATTGACGTTTTGGTTGTATTAGAGGGACGTTTGCTAGTGGTGTTCAGCAGAGTTCTCTGTCCTCTTCAATGTTAGCATGAATGACTTGGAGCAAGATACATACATTCAAGAGAAATCATTAAACATCCATTCAGAATCTAGTATTTGTTTGTTACTATGGTGGGGACTGAGTGAACCAAGAGAAAACATTAGTTATATGTCCCTAACATCAAATGAGGAGAAAGAGAGGAAGCAGGGAGAGGGGCAGAGAAGAGGGAGAGGAAGGGAGAGAGAGGAGAGGAGAGAGGAGAGAGGAGAGGAGAGGAGAGAGAGGAGAGAGAGAAGAAGGGAGGGAGGGGGAGAGAGAGAGAGTGAGTGAGAGAGAGAAAGGGGGGTGGGGAATGAGAAGGAGACAGAAAGAGATAGATGAGTTATATTAAACAACGGGAAAGTTAGTAGACGGCTTCTGGCTAGAAAAATGAATGAAAAAAATATTTCAAGGAATGTGAAGAAGGTAGCTTTCACAATTTACAAATTTTCCATCAGAATGAATATTCAATCATTTTCAACACTATAGAACACAGATCTTGGATTTTACCTTCAATTAATCAAACTCACACAATATTTTGTAGATGACATACTGACAAGTCTTAATTAACAACAAAAATAAGAAAACCCAAAAGTCCTATTTCACTAAAGAAAGTAGAGGGATCTCATTTCCCAAAGACCTAGGTTTGATTTGGATTCTTTGGGAAACTCATCCTTTCAATCTGGGATGCTATCTGTCTGTAATAATTATTTCATTTCCCTAAACACCTAAGAATTCTGCAATGGACAGATTTCTGCATCAGACTATACCTTGCTTACTCTATCATCTGAATTCTGAAGATTTTCCTTCAGTTATCCAGCATTAACTGATAATTTGGAAAGCTGATGGCTTGGTGCTTGAAAATGGAAAAAAAAAAGAGGTAAAGAAAAGTTATTCTCAGGGAACCCACTTATTCATTGGATTGCTTTGCTACAACTCATAGATCCAATGAGATTAACTGGTGGGTATTTTTTGCTATTCAAGAACTGATTTTTCCTCACTTTTAGTATGGATAAGCAATGAATATTTACAAGTCTGTGTGTCCATTAATTGTATCCAGGAGGGTCCAATTCTGAGCTTACATGATGTCCCACCTCTTAAAAGTGACAATGTAGACAAAAAAGCATCATAATCCAATTACATGCAAGATGGAAGAATGGGCCCAGGATACTTCAAAATATTTTCTTTGAAATGTATGTTTCTCCATCAGATTTATTTTGGTTTTCTAAAACTCTGTAGAACTAAATATTGCAATTGCTGATATTAGTCAAAGCTGTTTAAACCCAGGCTTCCCTTATTTACAAAAAGCAGTTTTTACAAGACAACCATCATGGATAAACACAAAAAGAAATGAAAACTTTTCCATTTCTAGCAATTCACCAGAGTAAACTGGCTGTATATTGAACACAGCTGTTTCTGGGAGAGATTTCTCTTTTTGGGGAATTTAATATTGACTGTGCTCTTGTGGCATGAATATAGTCAATGAAAGATTGTTCTGGGCTTGATAAGAAGAGAGGCCAAGAATAATTGCTCCCACAGGTCTTTCCCTTCTTTAATAACCAAACTGCTATCTAGAGCTTCCTGAGTAAGAGCCTGTCATTTGTCATGTCAATTACACACAAACAAAATATTCTAGGACTTCTCTTACCACCTTCCCCAACCTGAGAAAGACACAGAGGCAGCAGGCAAGCAGTTCTAAAGATAAAATGGAAAGTAAGAAGGCAAGCCTCACATGTAAACAGGAAAGAGCCTCTCACTCCTTATACTTCTCACTTTCTCTCCGAATTGAAGGCTTTAAAAAGGACAACTTTGCCTAGGATATACTACATATATATTTTTACACAGTTTTTTATAATAATACTAATAAAATTGGATGGTTTTAGCAGCTCATTTAATAATTTAAGGAGGCTTTTCTGGCTAATTTGCTGAAGAACCCACTTGGGTTGCTAACATTAATAGTTATCAGGTACTTGAGGTTGGGAGAGGAACTGTCTACAGTACTCTAAGGGTTACCATGTTTTTTCTTTCCCAGAAGCAATCCAGTGATCACTTCTTAGACTCCAGTTTGTCCTATTCAAAGTGATGGATACTGGCACAATATTAAAAGGCATCACACTGGAGTTAGATGAATCTCTATTTGAATTCTAGTTCTGAGAAGTTGGGCAAATTACAAAATGAATATAACAGTACTACCAAATTCCATAATACAATTCTAGAGACTAATCAGATATGTGAATATTTGGTCCATTTGCAGATCTGTAGTTTAATCTCTGGTACGTTCCAGGGTTATTTGATATTTTTAAAACTTCCAATAAGAAGTATGGATCTCGACATCCTCAAAGACAAACAGTGCCTTAAAGACCAGCCAATTTTATGATCAGGTTCCATTTACTTGGTCATGAATACCGCTTTCCGACCTGACAAATGCTTTCACAAGAGCTCATATCTGTTCTTTGACTGCAGCTTCCCTCAGATCCAGAGGAGGGATGGTCAGCCAGGATTTCAGGGTCATATATCCTGTGTGGTTTGGCTGCATTAGCTCAAGAAGAGACTGAGTCAAATTCTGAGGCCAATGAAGAGCTTTTTTTTTTTGCCATCAGCTTAAGGTTAAACTGGCACAGACCTACCTTCATGAGCAACACTGGGAATCTGAATAATTAAAAGGTAGGATATCAAAAATGATGTGATTAAACCAAAGGGCTGAAACAATGGAAGCGTGACATTCTGTGCTCAAGTTATAAGGCACTCAAAGGGTAAGAACTAGGGATATGATTCTCTAGGCAAGAATGAAAACAGGGATAACAGTTGATCCAGGTTTTTCTCTCAATGTGGCTTACAGGTTTCCGGGATTTGATTATCTTGCTTACATCTTTAGGAAGAAATGAATTCTACAATGTGTAATTTGTCAATAGGATGTGATTCAGGTTTATAGAGATATTTTCAACATGGAAGAGTTGGTCACGAGGTAGGAAGGGCCTAAAATTGACAGGAAACACAAGTCCTTTTTCTAGTTCTTCCTTAAACATGCTTTCATATATTTTATTAAATAATTTTTTAAAATATAAATTTGATCTTTTAAAAATATCTAAATCTAAATAAAAGAGTAATTTTAATAGTTATATTCAATTACTTTTATGAAAAAAAAAAAAAAAAAAAAACAAATTGTATCTATCATAATGAGAAACTTCAAATGATACCAGTGATACAACCATGACATCCAGGAAGGTTTTCCAGCAGAACATCTTCAATAAGACCCATAAGATCTTAGGAACATAATGCAAGTTGCATCTCAGCTTTGTTAGAGAATTTGTTTTACATTTCTTGACAGAATAGTTTTTATTATGAATATTAACATCATAACTTTTTAAAATTCTTTTTTGGTAGATGGACACATATCTTCACTTTATTTTTTTTTTTATGTGGTGCTGAGAATCAAACCCAGTGCCTCGCACATGCTGGGTGAGTGCTCTACCACTGAGCCACAAACCCAGCCCAACGTCATAACTTTTTAAACCTGTATACCTCCTTAGCTACACACAGAAGAGTGAGGGATGACTCACTCAGAAATTGTGACATAAATATCTTCAGAAAAAAATAGTCTGACTCATGTTCAGAGACAGCAAATGGTAAAATCATGGACCAACTTTGCACCTCTTTGTGAATTAAATTCTTTAATTCAACAAACATTCTTTGGTCTATTGTTCCTACAAGCATGGAACGGAATCAGAGAAGATACAACCCTTTCCTTGAAAAAGCCCCTGTCTGTGCAAACTCACCCACAAGATGGAGGCTTCCCGGTGCTGGTCTACTGTGGGGCTTAGCAGACTGCCTCCCAGGTCAAATTAAGCCTGTAGTTAACTGTTGAAACAAGATTTTATGGGAATCCAGTCCACTCATTAGTTTACATATTGCCTATGGCTGCTTTGGGGCTATGATGGCAGATTTGAGTAGTTGGGAAAGAATCACTATGCTTCTCAAAGCCAAAAATAATTACAAATTTGGTCCATTACAGAAGTTGGTCCTATAATCTCACAAATACCAGCATTTGTGAGCTTAGATTTAATATCTTAAAAATGGGAGTGCATATGATTATTATCACTTAGTCTGATGCTCTAGTAAAAAAGACAAAAGGAATTTTTATATAAATTATGATATATTCATACAATGGGGGACTCTTGAAGAATGAAGCTGCTTTTAAAGACTAATACAAAAAGTTATCCAGGAAAATATATATGTGAAAGGAAAAACAAGGTACATTCAGAGTTCTTTATACAAAAAAAAAGTTGTCCACCTGTACATGTTTTTACATTCCTTAAGTATGTTTAGAAAAGTACATAAAAATTGATAATCTTCTTCTTAAAAAGGGAATTACTAGATTTTTTTTTACTATTAGAAATTGGCATTATTTTGTTAAATAGCCTAAAATACATCTGACAGTACTTCTACATAGTGTCCTGTGTGTGCAAACATATGTGCTCATGCATGTGTGATAAGGACACAGAGATTTATTCTCTATTATAGGAGCCATCTTTGATATGAGAATCACCTCAACGTGAAGCCCACACTCTAAATATAACCACTTACTAGAATATCTAGGGCTACTATCTTGCACTGCACTAAGAAAAATTAATTTGAATAATGAATATTAAAATAATTTTCATAGATGAACTGAAGGTGTTTGAGCAATGTTCATTGATTCAAAAATTGCAATTTTATAACTGATGAACAGGAATGTAGAAATCTAAATGGTGTCCTAATCCTGAGCTTCCATTGGTTCTTGGATCCTCTCACTGTAAGTGAAATCTATCACCAAATTCTGTTGCTATTTCTCCTTTAAGAACATTGCCACATTGGCTTAGGATGGGTTTTCTGTGTAAGACACTCATGG
The DNA here is from genome assembly GCF_902686445.1 of Sciurus carolinensis. Classification (NCBI taxonomy): domain Eukaryota; kingdom Metazoa; phylum Chordata; class Mammalia; order Rodentia; family Sciuridae; genus Sciurus; species Sciurus carolinensis. The sequence continues at coordinate 48,274,826 of NC_062218.1, forward strand.
TATTCTCTTGGGGATAAAGAGTTGGGAGTCTACGGAACTTTTGAGAACGGGCTGGATGATGTTCTGTGCCTCCTTGATAAGATAACAAAAGCTTTCAGCTTACCATAATTCAGTCCAAAACGTGCTTATCTTATTACATTGCACATGATGGTTTGGCTGCAGGAGAGGAGACTCTGGTATCTTACACTTTTCTAATTAATGTTGGCTATGATCTTCACTGGAAAGAATCTGATAGCTATGAAGGGTCAAGATGCCTATGTCAGTTCACAATGACTAATTTAAAATAAATGGTTAATGTTGATAAAAGAAGTATTGCCTAAGCCTCAGTTAATGAATGTTCCACTAATTTGTACTCAGGACATGAAAGTCACCCTGGGTAAAGTCAAAATCTTTGACAAAAAGTCTGCATTTTTCATCCAGTACATTAAAAAAAAAAAAAAAAAAAAAAAAAAAAAGGATATACCATCCCTACACACAAATGTATTTTAAGCAGCACTGAAGCTAAGTCTTATCTAGTGTTGAGAAGCTGTGAATTTGATGGTATAATCATAACATTTTAGATGTAAAAGGTACTTTAAAGAGCATCTATTTCATCTGCCCTCTCTATGCACCATTTTATACAGGAGAAAATGGAGTTCTACGGACTAAAGGAACTTGCCTACACTGACCCAGCTAGACAGAATCAGAGCCATTAATGCCTAACCTTTCCTCCTGAAGGCTCAGGAAAAGAAATTCATATTGAGGAAATGAGGAAAAGTGTTTAATACTTTTAGCTTAGCACAAAATTCCTACGAATTCCTCTATAAACAAAAAAATCTAAACTGCTCAGAAGAATGGCACCTCCTTCACCATAGCACATTCTCTGAAGTTACTTCACAGCTGTAAACCTAACTAACACTGACTCCTGGGTGTTTTTACTGATATAGAATTTTCTGGAAAGCAAACTAACCTTCCAAGGAAGAATATGGGATCTGAAAGAGGAAGAGGACTAGTGCCAAGAGCTTGCTGCTGAGAAATTTTTGGATGGCAAGAAACACAGCAGGGAGTAGCAAGAAATGGAAGTTGCAGACGAAGCTGCTCTTCAGGCACAACTTGGTTTCTAACCAATCATGCTGAAAAATTTGGGAGCAGCTGAACAGAAACTTAGTCCAGAGGCAGCCGCCGTGGGGCTGGAGTGCTCCAGGCTATCCATCTCGGTATATAAATAGGGCAACTTCCTCTGATCCTTACAATGCAGGAAGAGGAGGCTGCAGGGGCACAGACTTGAAGGCAGCTGTGATAGGAGAACCAATCACTGGGTGCAGTGAAGAAGAGAGCAAGGTTAGATTTGGATCTTAACACCGTTTTCATAAAGAAAGGAAGTTAATAGCCACAAAAATACAAATTCCAGGCCTCTGTCAGTGTATACAAAGCTCTGCAGAGGAGGCCGCCTAAGGGAAATATGGGGACATGCTCCAATCATTGCAGCAGGTTTACTGATCCCCTTCTGTGGGCACCATGTGCTGTTTGGATCTCTGGGATTGTTAGGGAAGAAGGTATACTTTCTCTCCTTAGAACTTCTGATTCTGGATGGGACAGGATAAATGCACGCATGTGAGTATGTCACAAAGACATAAACAATTACACAAGGAAGCAGAGCTGTGCTGGCTTGGGGCCCAGGGAAGGGTGGAGAATTGAACTTGAGCCCTGAGTCTAAAATGAGGCATGAATGGCTTGATGGAAAGGTCAAATCGTCAGTTCAGTTTCATACATGAGAAGGGATCTGGTTTATCTGCAAAGTGCTTTCTGCATTTCTACTAAGTATGGGAGGCAGGAAGGTAAGAAACCCTTCCTTCAAGGGTAGTTCAGGGGTAGAAGAGCCCACTTAACATGTGCAAGCTCCTGCGTGTGTCCCCAGCTCTGCTAAATAAATAATTAAATTAAATAGGATGGAAGGACCAACCAAAGCTTCTGAAACCTACATGTATGTAGAGAATTCACTCCTTTTTCAAAATGAAATGTTGAGATTCATGCAAATGACAGAACTCAGTATTCTGCACAGTAATAATTAAATGAGAATATCCATTTAACATCAACCCTAATCCCTCAAAGTCTCATTTGCTAAAATAATCATGCTTCTCAGAGAAAAGAAAAACCTAACCTAAAATAACAAAAGATAATATTTAACTTAATGTCAACATTAAAAATGAATAAAACAAAACCCAGACTGGTATTATATTTCATAGCTATAAGAACTGGTAATGTAAATTCTATAAATGTCATACCCAATTAACCTTTGGGAGGAAAAATATTCCAACGATACAGTTCTAATGCTGTTTTATCATCCATAAAAGCAAAATTTCTCATTCATAAAAATTCTGACTATTTTGATAGTTGGAAGTTTCACATACCCTACATTGAATCCTATCATACAGCAATGGGTTAACCATAAGCTACCACCTGTGCAGCACTGAATAAATGAGGCCTGTGGTAGAAATGTTACAACATTTTATAATTGATACTAATAATAGACTAATAAGGCACAACAACTCTATGTACATTTCATAGGGAAAAGAGGTAAGTAAGACATCAATAGTTGAAGTCATTTGCCATTGCTCTGCCATTATTCATAGCACAGACACCAATCAGAGTATAGTAATCAATTTTATATATCATCTCTCAGAGAGTTCCTGAGTGTCTTATCAAATGGGAATTACAGACAAAATGATACATGCTCGGGCAGTGAGTATGGAATGTCTCTCACACTGAGTACTTGCTATTAGCAATGTCTTAGCAATCTTTATACGCCTTAAGGGAATTCTTATAACCACATTTGGAAAGTTTTCTTCATTCAGATGCATCATACTCCCAGAAAATTTTTGTTGATAAGAAATATTTATTTTTTCCCAAGAATTCTCATAATTGCTCTTAGTTATCAACCCATAAATCTTTCTGCCCTGCAGTTTTTATCCTCCATTAAAAATCAAGTAACGAATATGCCCATTCACATATTTAACCAGGCTGTAAATAATACTCTTCTGTTGCATAATCTTGCAGTTCTTTCATCATACTTTCTTCTGCTCTCTCCACTCCCTTCAAATTGTTTGCATATTTTATTTTCCACTAGGATTGAGTTGCTGTGCTTGAGGCTCTGCATAAAAACTGGTTGGGAATCACTCTCAGAATGGAGTGTGAATCATTTGCTAGGGTCTACCCTACCTTTCCAGTTTTTATCTGACAGGACCTCTGCTCTTAACACCTTCACCATTGTGGGTTCTGAGTATTCCAGGGATTTTTGAGAGCATATGATTAATTCACTATACATCTTCCTTCTTTGGTACATTATGAATATGCTACTTCTTATTGTATATCAATCTGGAAAAATGGTTGGGGGAAATGCTTATAAAGCTTATATAATGTTCAGGTTTTATTCATTAGCAATTCTCATTTTAAAATCTTCTTCAGTAAGGAAGGGGAAACATCCAAATCGATTGTGATCATTTGTGGATTTTACTTGTCCCTGCACTCTTTCATTAGCTTTTATATTTGACTGCAATTTCCTTTGCCAATTACATTATCAAAATCAAGTGCATTTCCTTCAGGCCTTTTCAAAGTTTTCCCCAGTGGCTACAAATTTGACTTCTGATGCTTGGACCTGCTTTGACAACATTCAGATGGTATAAAAACTGATAATTTTCCTATTACTTTTAAGGTATAAATTGATATCAGACAGCTCCAATAACATCTAACTAAGCCATCTTGCTGCAAGCCATAAGAAAGAGAAGCAATTCCTCATTACATCCAGCTCCATTTCTCTCCATTATATTCATTCTCTTTCTACAGACCTGAAATCTTTTTCTGCCCTTAAGTTCTACATGATCTTACTCTGCCTGTCTTTCTTTAGACAGAGACTACATTAATGTAAACATGGAAGCAACTTAACTTTTCTAAGTTTCTGAATAAAATTTTTAATGAAAAGTCCAAACTTCTTGTTTCTCATTAAAACCCCACCACTTTTGCCACTGGATTTATGAACCTACTGAAGTCATCCTGCATAAAAGGTACTGACACACATTCTGTCCAATGACCTTAAGTTATTTTTAAAAATACATATAGCATTATGATACATGTTTTATGGTTATCAATGAAGCAAGTTTAATCTCAAAGCATGGTACATAAAATTAATTTCATAATTATTGAAATTAGAAGGCAGAGATTCTGAGTAAGGTTCGATGATTTATGCTCCAGGTATACTAAAATTAGTGAACACTTTTCAGAGACATGGTACACATAACCTGTATTAAGTTAGAAAGAGTCAAAAAATGACAATTTTAAATGAGTTTTTAAGTGAATAGTTCAATATTCATATTTTACTATAACATTGTGGAATATTTGGTGCTTAAAGTTACTAATCATCTATGAATTTAAGTTTCAAGTGGTTTGTTGTGGACATTGTTGTTCTGTGATTAGTACTTCCGTGACACAGTCATTTGCTTTAGGAATTTGATACTCTTAAAACAGTTACATAGAATTGTTTAAATTGAATATAAGAACTCACAGAAATAAAAGAACAAATGATTAATGAACATTTGAAGAGATAGGAAACTTTTCCAACAATCAGGAAGAGAGTAATTAAAACAGCAATGACACATATACTTAACCCATAGCAAACATTTTTTAATCGGATAAAATCAAATGTTGCAACAATGTGATAAACAGCAACTCTCATATGTGGATTGCCAGAGAGAAAGCTGGGGTAGCCATTTTGTAAAGCAAGTGAGGATTATATAGGGAAGTTGACAGTCTTATTTACTTTAATGCCCAGCAAATCCTCTTCAAGTCATGTACCTCAAAGAAACTCCCCCAATGTATACCAGCAAACAAGACAAGGGTGCATGCATGGCAGTGTTTAGCCATTCATTTATTCATTTCCTTTTTAATTTTATTTGTTCTAATTAGTTGTACATGACAGTAGAATTCATTTATATATTTTGATAGATCATACATAAAGAGTATAATTTCTCATTTTTCTGATTACACATATTGCAGGATCACATCAGTTATGTAGTCATACATGTACATGAGGTAATAATGTCTGTTTCACTCTACTATCATTCCTTCCCCCATGCCCCTTCCCCTCCCTTCACTCCCCTCTATCTATATAAAGTAACTCTATTCTTCCCTATCTCCCCCCATTTATTGTGAATACCTTTGCATTCATTTATTCATATCACAAAATAGTTATTGAAAGAGCAGTACTGTTAGATTAGGATATGTCTGGGACTGAAGTAGAAATTCTCCCATCTTGATTGGCATATTCCAGATACTGTTTGTGTTACAAGACATTTAAATCATTTAAATAACTACCCTGATATAACAGATAAAGTAGCATGAAATCATAATGGAACCAAAAACAAAGAAAAGAAAACCCTCTATTGAGAGAAAAGGGCATGCTCTGTTGCAAAACAATGCTTACATGATATATGATTTGCAAGAAATCTAGAACCATGTAAAATATTATGTAATATTTTAAATACGTGATTGTGTGTGTATGCAAAACCAACATAAAACTGAACAGGGAGGATATAACCTATTTGTATAATAGTAATTAACTGCATTTAAGAAATGGGATTAAAATGCTGAATAAGAGAATTTCAATTTTATCTATAATTTAAAAAATATGAACTAAGTATTATACTAAAAATTAATTCTAGTTGGTCTGCCTATGTGATTATTAATCTTTGAATTTTTAATATTTTAAAAACTGTCTACTATAGCAACAAGATTATTTTTCTCTTTTGGTAATGTCTAAAAGAAAAATTCGTAAAAACAATGATTCCACCAATAACATGACCTAATTAGTTTATTACAGGGTGATTGGTAGCCTACAGGATAAACAGAGCATAATGGAAGAAGACAAGATAAATCTATAACACTAAGCAATTACCACAATCAGGTCAACTGAATAGACATTATGAATATCTACTCGCATTTCCTTTGCTTTTGTTTGAATACTGCACTTTAGAAACATGTCACATGATAAGAGGAGCTGTTGTGAAAGCACAGTGGTAAAGACTCATTAGGTGTTTGTCAAGCTCCCTGCTTCAGTTACCAATTAACACCCATGGAAATAAAAGGACAGGTTCAAGTCTCAGCCTTAGCCCTGCCTGTAAATTTATTGAATTAACCTATTCAACCACAATGGCATGATCTGTTTATAATAAAGTTACATACCCATATTTTAATGAACTCCTATGGAAAACTTATATGGACTATATTTTAGCCTGTGTGACCTTGGAAAAAGAACTTAACCTTTCTGTCTCAACTCCCTCATCAGTAAATTATAACTATTATTAATAATAGTTACCCAAAAAGGTTTCTTATTATTTGTTATATCAAGCACTTACGCTGTATTTTCTGTGTCATTCATTGACATAAAATTTGTGCCATTTTTTAAATAAGTAAACTGATCTAAAAACCATTTTCATAGTGTTTAGACTAAGATACATTCTAGTTGCCTCACATGTATTTTAATAATTTCAAAATAATATGGCTTAAGATTTTTAAAAAATTCTATCACAATACATCCTGTGTACTGCAGAGCACAACAGAATCCACTTATACCTCCATTTTTATGTAATTTTAGAATACATCTGATGAGTAATTACTTAAAATAAAACTATTTCTGTCTTCCATATATCATTAAAATATAGGAAAAATATTTGATTTAGCATTATCAATTCATTCCCTTTCATGTAAAATACAAAACACTAATAAACAGCATGAAGTTATTTATTTGAACATAATGCAACTCAACACTGCCTGCCTCCTAAATATGCACCAGAAGCTACATGAAATGACAACCATCTTGACTCTAATTCTGTGCTTGCTTTTGCATCAGTGTTCTGAGAGACTCATGGAAGAAGTACATTACTAGTAGGCATTGCTAAAAGATTTAGAATGGGAAGAGAGTGAAGAGAGCTTTTCTTTCTTCAGGATAAAACCCTTTGATCTTGGTTCTCATTAAGCTCATTGCTAAGCAGGCTGATGTGTGTCGTTGATAGAGAACAAGAGGAAAATGCTCTCTGGCCTCCCTTTTCTGCCAGTGGATTACATTAATTGATCCCAGGAAAGCTTCTCATTTTGCTGCCTTCCCCACATCAAGCCTTCACCTACCTTAAGACCATCATGCAAATCTCAGTCAGCATGGCCTTCGTCTGCAAGAACCTGCCCACATTACTGCAGAGAATGTGCATTAATTCTTACTCTCAGAGATGCTAGCATTTCTCCTGCTTCGGGGATCTATAATTCCAATGAAGAGCTGAACTGCTGAAGGATTCATGTAAATTAGCATCTCATATTATGATTCACTGTCACCCTATCATTATTTCTTATAAATACCATGCTTGTAAAGAATTTAAGAATTGAATTCCACATGCAAGATAGAGGCAGCCATGATTCTAGAACTACACTCAACATTTCTGAACTGATTTAAAAAAAAGATATAACCCATTTGGAAAAATAAAATGTTTAAGTAAAATATTTACACGTATGTAGGAGACTACCAAAAATTATTAGGGTGAATATTCAACATCCAAAACTCTATTAAATTGAGAATAGCACTTCAGTTATGTGTTCACTTCATTCTGGTGCAGAAGGCATCTAATAGTCAGAGTGATTAGGAACATTCTAGCATGTTTCCATCCCTGCTAGAATTGATAATCTCTTGACAAAAAGTAAGAGAACTGATAATGACCAACCATGTAGCACCTGACTCTAAAACACCATAATGTTCTGAACACTTTCTACAAAGCCTCTCACTTCCACTTTCCATTTCCAAGGTGAGGAAACAGAGGCAAATCTCCATTATTATTTCTAAGTCATCAGACTTTGACTTGCATAAAAATACTATAAGCATTCTATTAAAAAAAAATAAAAAGATATAGCAAAAGCAAACTTTCTAACTATTCCCATACCCTGCTCCAATTCAGTACAGTTGGTTTGGGGTAGACAGTCAGCAATCTAATGTTATGATCTCCATTCTCAAGTGGTCTGAGGACCACGCCTGGAAAACAGGACCCTGGGTTACACCCTTTCCAACAGCATCCATAGGGAACATGACTGCCTCGTTGGTGTTGCATGGGTCCTTGTTTTCATGTTTCTGGACATTCAATCTCCTTTCATGTCCAACTAAGAATATTTTGGTCTTAATAGATTTGATTCCCTATTCTGTTTTCACCTAAAGCTTAACCAAAACAAACTCTATGGATCTGCTTTCACCTTAATGACATTAGCTTGAATCAAAGCCATGGCGCTGTCACAAGCTAGAGAGCACCTCTCTTAAGTATTCAGGCACCCAAAAGGCAAATTCTCAAAATCTTTGTGTGCACAAACATCAGTTTAAGTAAGGATTATAACTCTTTCAAGCATACATGAGAAATACAGAAATTCCTGGTGAATGCTCAGCTATAGCACCATTCACAGCACACAACCTAAACATCATGAGAACAGTCTGACTTCTTCAGAGCCCTGATGAAGGAAAGATGCTCTGAATTCTTCAGCAGAGCTAAAATCTCAGAGTAACATTTGCATAGTAAGTGCAGTTGTTAGGAATATCTTGAGATGGTGCTGGCATAAACACTATTTCCTTATTTTCACTAACATGAAGAACGAGTTTATGCAGAGAAAAGAAAAACCAACCATCATTTCCTTCATCCATGACGGCATTCTGCATGGCTTTCCAAAAAGATGGAAAATGTCTTTCAAAGTGCAGTAATTTGAAAAGCAGTGTTTAAAGTTCTGAAGCAGTTCTTAAAGGAGTCTGAAATGTAGGATACTAAAAGCAACTGCTCTTAAAACCAAAGCCAGTCACTTGCGGAACTTTAAGTCTCTCGTTTCTAGTTTCACATGGGGAGTCATGGGAGAGACTTTGTGGTGAACAGGGTAGGAGCATTACTAAACCTGTAACTTTTGAATCATGTCATAAACTGAAATGAAATTCACCCCTGAAACAATAGGATCTTTCTGTACATGAAGCCCGTGCATCTTGTTTTATCAGTTGGTTCTCCAGAGGGAAGAAAGCCCTGATTTGTAGACTTGGTCGAACTCCATAGGCATCTGCCACCACCCTGTCTGATTTCAAGCTACCAAAGTGAAGGCACTAAAAGCAGAAGAGTGGCATAGCATGTTATGTAGTATTTCTACCCACAGACACAAGAAGCTAAATAACTTCAAGGACACAGAAAATAGTAAAGTAATTAGGTAGTAATGAGTATTGAGTATCCATTATTTTCCTTGTATATAAAATTGACTTAATTATAAGGTTATATAATTTAATAGTGATTGTGATTACCAACAGTTCTAAACATTCTCAAATATGTAGAAATTGGTTCCCATGAGCTGGTTCTACCAGGTTCTGGTTCACCATTGCATGTATCTCACGCCAAGCACAACCTCACATCCTAATCCTAATGTTTTCATACAGGATCATTTGTGGAATTTATAATATGATTTACTTAAGTAAAAAGATGTACCCCATGAATACACTAGGTTAATTAATATGATTCAATATCTGCAAGATTATATAGAATGACAGCACTAGATAATTTTAGTAGTAAGACAGATTCTAGAGTTATCTGATCCAACTCCTTTGAAGATATTCCATGAGAACCACTGGGGTTGCTGTTCATACGCCTCCAAAATTCCCAAATTACAACCTTGTATAAGGAACCACATTTAATTCAAACTCTTCTGACTCCTCTTTAAGACCATCCATAACTTGTACCAATTCTATTTGTTTTTGTTTTGTTTTTCTATGCCTTCTCCCAGCAAACATCCAGCATACCGAGTCATCTCATTATCTTCTATAAATGCCATGTTTACTCTTCCTTCTGAAGCTATTTCTTTAGCTTTGTCACATGTAAACTCATCTGCATTTTTTAGCTTTTTAACAAGAATGGCAGATTACTTACATACTTGTTACAAATGATTTCAACTACAAGACTTAGCATATCTGAGTAATGGAATCAAGAAAGCTTTATGTGTGCTTGGTTTGTTTTGCATTTTGCTATGTTGCCTAGGATTCTGTTGGGCTAAGGGGGCTCAAATGAACCTCCCATTTCAGCCTCCAGAGTAGCTGAGATGACAGGGGAGCAGCCTAGCACCTTTCTTAGAACTCTGCTTCATAAGCGAGGAGCCCTCAGGTGACTGTAAGATCTTTAAAGTTTCACAATCAACTGGTTTACGAATTAGCAACCAAAATTTAAAGTGAGAATAAGAACATGAAAGACAAGATCTAATAATTTAGTGGCTATAAAACTATATACAGTTATCAGTACATGGAATACCACAACAAAATAACAGGCAGGGCCAACATTAAAGAGAGAATGACAGAATAAGGAGCACTGATCACTGACAGGAAGCTTCACAAAGAAGGAAGAACTAAGTCAGGTGCTTAAGAATGTGTTCCCTTGCTGGTCCTCAAAGTTCAAGGCCAAGAGTGGCTGAAAAATGTCTTATACAGGGTCAAAAATGACTTTTGAACACAGGCCTGGACAAGGCTGAAACCATCTAACACAGAACGCCCATTGTTTGCTTGATAAGAATCACTTGGGTTCCAGACAAATGTAGACTCCCTAGCACCGAACTCTTTGTCTTAGAGATTCTAGCTTACTAGAATGGATAAGGTCTTGGAAATCAGCATTATTAACCTGAGAGAAACTGGTATAGGAGCAAGGGACCCAGAAATGTCTTTTATAGGGAGTAACACCTTCAGATCTAAGTTTTAAACTAAGCTTGAAAATCTTACCTATTTTTCTTAGTTCAAGTTTAGCACTCATTGAATCTTATCTAATGATTACAGCCCACGTTGATCTCTTCTTTGTTTTGTATGTCATTGACTTGGAGTTCAACTTCTACAGTTACTGATTTCCTATGTATTATTCCTTTTCTTCTATTGCCAACCCTCAGGAGTAGAAATGGTTTATCTCTCTGTATTCCTAATAATGCACAATGCAGGCATAAGCACACAGACACACAAGTATGTGTAGATCAATTGATTTTATGCATTCTCAGTAGCTAGTTCTGTATCCAAGGCACATTCACAAGGAATATATTAAAAGCCAAAATGTGATGAGTATGTATATTCCAGTTCCTCTTGGAATGACTTTACTTATATTAACTCATTTTATTACAACCTTATGAGATAAATCCTATTATTGTCTCCATTTTATAGAGGAGGAAACTGAGGTTTAGTAATTTTCCAAGGTAGACTGGCCCCAGATCCCATGCACTTTGTAACCAAGGCATACTCTTCTCCCCAACCTGACCCACTAGAGATGTTGTTTAAATAATGAATATATATATTAAAAAAGCAACAAACGAACTTTTATTCCACAGCAGTGATTTTTAAAATAATTAAGTCAGAATCCTCAATAAAAGATGCTATTATAAACTACAAAGCAGTCCAAAGTGCTCTAAAAATTCCCAAGTTAAAATCCACATCTTGCTAGTTATGCCTTGCTGATTTCCACCCAGGCTCCTGATTAACAATCTCCTCTGTGTCTTCACGTGCCCATTGAGAGTCACACATCAAGAGAGGTGCATCCTTGGGTGCAGCAGCAGCAAAAATGACAATACATCACAGCCTCAAAATCTGTGACAAGCCCAGCCTTTTGACAGTCTAGTGAGGGGGTGTGCATCTTGAATATTACCAAATGTGTCATGATCTTTGTTCCCCAAATACTCCCTTTTGGATAATGAAACAGCAGAAGACACTATTCAGGACAATAAAATAGGTTCTAATATTCCCATACACTATAATTAATCTTCATCCAATCAGAAGAAGTTCTGTTCAATCTACTGCTTGAAATGAAATGCTAATAAGGCAAGAAAATGGAACTCCAGGACGATGCCAGAAAATGGCCTTCATTTCTCTTCTTTTGACATGAATAAGATGCTTTTGATCATGTTAATGAGTGAGAAATGCACAAGTCTCTAAAACAAGGTTTAGTTAAATTATATCCATCCTTGGAGATGAATAACCTGAATTTTAAAGAATAATGTGGTTGGAAAAAAAAAAGTTGAAGCACATTGTCAGTAAAAGTCTAATCTTTTAGACTTTTAAATTCAATTTAAAATATTCTAGAACCTTTAAAATAGTTATTCTCACACATTTCCCATTTTCCAACATTTTTTCTCAATCCTCCTATTTCCTTAATTCTATCTCTTTACATGTTCCCATGAAAATCTTATTTATTCTAGACTTCCTGCTTTTCTAAGATTGTTTTTGAATGCTTGCTGGCTGCTAGCTATCAGAAACCAAAGGAGAATAGTAAAATCTATCTCAGGCATATTAAATAAACCTTATTGGGTTTCATCAATTATCTCTTATGCAGTTACTAACCAGTTTAAAGAGCTCACAAGAGAGATCCATACTGACAAATAATTTTATATATTGGATATTTAAACTCCTATTGACCAGAACATTACTAGCCATTTGACTTGAATCTAATTGAGCTCAGTATTCTCCCACATGCTCAAAAGTTTTTGCTTTAGAGAGTACATCGTAGGAACACAATAGATACATACACAGAACACATGTACATTCCCCTTTTCAATCTCTTTCTGCTTCTGGAAATTTGAGGAATGAATTTAGATGGTTGTGTGTCTTTCACAGTTGCTTTACTATTACATAGTTACAGTTCAGTTTCCTTTAAAAATGAATAATCTTTGTAATTGCTTTCAAAGCTGATCACAATGTGGCTCAGAACTGTGTCAAACACAGGGCACTGAGATCACATTAAAGCCAAAGTGATCTTCCTTTTCACAGATCAAGGTCTAGGTGACTAGTAGAACAGAAGAAGAGGAGCTGCCCACACCATCGGTGTTCTTGGGTGATAGAGAGGACACCTTAAAATGCTAACATAAAAGGATTCTCCATGGCAGTGAAATTCAGAATTCAGGATGGGAGATAGTAATGACACATGGGTGCCAATCTCAGGGTCTCCTGGTTTTCCCATAACCAGTGTGTGAATATGGGTAAATTATTTATAGCTAAATATGTTTTCTAACCTATACAATAGAAAGAGAATAAACACCTCATAAAATGTTGCATACTAAATGAGATATTATACATGAAGCATTTAATAGAGAGCCTAGCACAGAGTAAATGCTCAGGAAATATGGGATTTTTGTTTTATTTCTAGGATTTAGATAACTTTTATTAGTTTGGACAAATATACATATGGTGACCCCATAAAAAGAAAAGTAGAAGTTGAGATACATGAGATTTTATCACTTACCTACAAATGCATATGGAAAACAAATAGGTGTGAATGCACTGCCCTTGGTGGAACAACATGGGGTTCTTCAGGCAAACACTTTATATGTGAATGGCAGAAGAAATCCAATAATCAAAACACAGTATGGGTTTTCCCAGTGGAAAATATTTGAACACTTCCTTGAGAGATGCATTCTGAGACCCACTTAAGTAGCTGTTCAAAATAATATTGTATGAATTTGACATGACAGCTGGGTTTGAAAAGGTGCTTTTAGCGAAAACTGAACACTGATTAACTTTTATCCTTGCGGTTGGTTACATTAAATAATTTTATCCAGAGAAGGGAGTGAGAAGCTAAAATTCAGGTCATGGAGCATTCTGTCATGTTTTGTTTCTGTTTTCCTTCGTTCTTCCCCTCATTTAGCAGAAAATCACCGTCTGTAAGGGAAGTCAACCAGGGTATGCTTTTCAGACTCCTTTTATTTTTGATTTGAAGAAAGAACAGACTGAAGGATGGGGATTACAAGAGACACTAGTTGGTGATTTTCCTTGGGCCTTCTAGTATCTGTCTGAAGACTGTTCCAGAGAAAGCTGTCAGCTCAGCTCCATACTTAACTAACTAGTGAAAGCCAAGAAGCAGGCTGACGTAGTAACCACTCCCTTAAGTATAAAGGTATCTATGGAGAGATCATTTAGACAGAGAGTCCTAAAGAATGTAAAACCCAGGATCACTTCCTCAAAAGATTAAATCTCACTCTAACAGAGAAAGATGACTTAAACAAGACTGGAAACAGAATAGGTGTTGTTTAGAAAGAAAATATTTTTGTTTATTTGGAGTTAATTATGCATAATTAAAAGTATATATCAGGAAGTCCTGGGCCCAGTTTGTTTTATTGGCTTACCCACAGATGACCTTCCCTCCCTATCCTCTCCATCTCAGGGAACGTGACACAATGAAGTCAAGTGTAGGACACATTGATGGATTTCTCAAGTTAGGGAGAATTTTGGATGTCTGGATGCCTTGGACGGCTGGAAAGCATGGCCCTATTCCTAGGGCTTTTGTATCCTTGGGATTTATCTTTTATTTTTGCTAAGGCCCAATAAAAGTAAAAATGTATAACAATATTACATTAAAATATCTAGTAGAATTTAATATAAATAGCAGAAGTTAAAAGTATGAGTTGAACATTCATTCATCAAACTCTGACTCTGCTTTTTACTAATTTTGTCACTTCATGCAAGTTACTTAACATTGTTAAGCCTTGTTTCCTCATCCATAAGACTGGGGATAAAAGTGACTGTCATGAAATATTTTAATGGTACCTTGAGACCCTGAGTACCTCACCAAGGTTCTTTCCCTGCTGTCCCTCTCTTCTTTCTCCCCACTGTCATTGCATACATTGTTCCTTGGCTTTCTCTTTTCTGGTCTTCCTGGGGGTAGGAGTGAAAGCTTAGGTGTATTGCACCTCCTCAGGCAGAGTGCTCAACCTGACCCTACCACATGTCAAGTTAGTCCCTGAATTCTCCACACTTCAAGAATTGCTTTGTTGTTATTATTATTATTATTATTATTATTATTATTATTATTATTCCCCATGAGTTTTGTTTGCTACTGGACTGGGTGGGCTGGATCTACGTTCTAGGTATCTTCTTATTCACTCAGGTATTGGGCCCACCACATCTATACCTTGTAGATGCTCAGTGAAAGTTTGTGGAATCTTCTTTTTTTAACAAACAGCAAAAACCCTTAAAATGCTAAGAAAAAAGAATAAGCAAAACAGTAGGAAGACTTTCTGGAGGAGGCCATTCATTGCCCAAAAAAGGAACTCTTTCACTTGGGAGGAATGGGGAAAGATCTTCTAGCCAGCATACAAATATGAGAATCATAATCAGTGGGTTACCTTGCATGCCAAATTGATTTACAGCCTTGGTTTTCTGTAAATGTCAACAGTAAATCTAATTCGGGAAATGTTATTTGAAAAAAAGAAATCTTAATTTAAATCTTAAATGTTTAAATTGTTAAGAATTAGACTATATTGCTTTGTACTGAGATCTCTTGAACTCAGGAAACAACTACAAATCCTGAGTTTTGTTTAAATAAAAAGTCTCCATAAACATGAAGATTGTTTTCTCACATCAGTAACAGATTAGGTTCCCTCCAAATTATTTGGAACAAGGAAAGCTTTGATTTGAATCAATCTGTAATCTGCTGTGTGACTCTCACCAAATGAGGAATTTCTCTGCATTTCATCTTCCCCCTAAAATGGTTGATAAAACCCTTATTAAATGTCCTCCAAAAGCTCATGCGTTGAAGACTTAGCCCCAGCTGATGGCACTATGGGGAGATGTTGTCAATCTCAGAAGGTAGAAACTAGTTTGAGGAAGCAAGTCATTGAGATGTGCCTTCCATGTGAATACTGAAACCCTGGCCCTTTCCTCTCTCTTTTTCTGCTTCCTGGTCACCAGGGTGTGAGCAGCTTTGTTCCATCACACTCTCCCAGCCATGACCTATGTATGTCTTGACCATCAATCCAAAGCAATGGGGCCAGGCAACCATGGACTAAAAACTCTGGAACTGTGAGCCAAAGCAAACCTGTCTGCCTTTTAAGTTATTTATCTCAGGCATTTTGTCATAGTGATAAAAAGCTAACAAAACCACCCTGAGGACTGATATGAGGATTAAATGCAGGGGAAAAAAGCATCACAAAGTACATAGCACAGTGCCTGGCACTCAGGAGGACTCTTAGTTCTCTTCTTTCTTCTCACCCACACTTGCGCCTCAACACACACATCTAAAGTCAATGTCTTTGCAATAAATACTTTATAAATTAAATAATATTTTCCCAAAAGTATGATTTTTAAAAATGAGTGTCAGGCATTAGATCACATAAATATGTTATATAAAATATTTTTGCACAAGTTTTGTGTGAATCATAGCTTTGAATTATTTTGTCATAAGTATATGAGATATCCATTGCTGTGGGCTGAATTATGTCCCTGTAAATTCGTTTGCTGTGACAGTATTTGGAGGTTGGGGCTTTGGGAAGTAATTAGGTTTAGATGAGATCATAAGGATGCGGCCCACGAGATGGAATCGTGCTTTTTTAAGAAAAGACCCCAGAGAGCAGGCTTTCTACCACCCGAGAAGACAGGTGTCTGCAAGCCAGCAAGAGAGCCCTCACCAGAACTCAAATATGATGGCACCCTGATCCAGAACTGTGAGAGAGTAAACTTCTATTGTATGAGCCACCCAGCTCAGGGCATTTTGTTATTGTAGCCTGAGCTGGTTAAAGCACTCATATGCCAATGTAGGGTCATTTTAGTTATAAATTCAATATTGATGCAGCATTAGCTATGGGAGTAAAATCTATGAGAGGAACAATACAACTTTTCAATAATATAATTAGTTCCTTTATTCATACAAACATACACTTTGTAAAATACATATAAAACATGTGAATATATTGAATAAAATCAATTATATTACCACAAAGTCTGATTCACTGATCAATTTATAAATATTAGTTAGGTTTACTGAGTGACTGAAATGTGCCAGGTGATGCACTAAGAAGTAGCCTGTAAAGACAAACCGGATACATTCTTATCTCCATTGAACCCATAGCCAATGTGTGATAAATGCTTAAAATTGTAGCTAACATAATATTAAAAGCCATTCTACTTCAGAACTGTTTTTCTCTAAAACTATCTGTACTGACTCCATCTAGATTAATCCAACAATTGTCTCCCAAAATTTTTATTGCAAGACATATTTGGGAGGCATTTAAGGCAGAATAAAGTTATCCACATCAAGGTCAAATACGCCAACAATTCCCTCCGCAAAAAAATAGACATAGATTTTGAGTTTCAGCTCCTGTCAATTTAAATGAAAATAGACAGTTGGTTCAGCGTATGTTGATTTCTTAAAATCGGAAATAGACTTTCCCAGCAATATGCCTCAGGGAAAATAAATGTGTGGGTTGGTTTATTCACTTATATTAAAAGGAAGCTTCCAGCTGAGGTTTGATTACACTCCTGAAGAAAAGAAAGAAAAGATTGTAATGAGAAAATTACAATTACCTTTTCCTCAGGAGTAAAGATTTCTTGGTCTGAGAACTTGCTTCAAATCACTGGTTAGAACACAAACAAACAACAAAATTTAAAGGGAAAGAAATGAGAATGGTACTCTTGAAATAGCTACTAAATCTGAGTGGGCACATCTTGGGTTCTGGAGTCCAATAGACTAATTGAAGTCCTGGTTTTGAGGCCTAACAGTTATGTGATGGTGAGAAGGTTTCTTACCCTCCCTAACACTCAATTTACTCAGCAGTGGCATACGACCAAAGGAGACCCATTCATAGAATTGCTTGAGAATTTAGGGAGATCATGTGTTCCATGTGCCTGAATTATGATGGACTCTCAATATTGATAGCTAGTTGTTATGGTTTAGATAGGAGACATCCCCCAAGAGCTCACATGTGAGACAATACAAGAATTTTCAGAGGTGAAATGATGAGATTATGAGAGCTGTAACCTAATCAGCTTATTAACTGGGCAGCAGTTGTAGTCAGGTAGGGTATGGCTGGAGGGGATATTTCTCTGGGGGCATAACTTTGGGATTTATATTTTGTCCCTGGTGAATAGAGTGCTCTCTCTCTCTCTCTCTCTCTCTCTCTCTCTCTCTCTCTCTCTCTCTCTGTTTTCTCTCTCTCTTCTCTCTTTCTTCTCTCTCTCTCTCTCTCTCTCTCTCTCTCTCTCTCCCTCTCTCTCTCTCCCCCTCCCTCTCTCTTGTTGCCATGTCCTGATTTTCTCTCTCTCATTGCAATGTCCTGAGTTGCTTTCCTCTGCCACACACCTTCTGTCATGATGTTCTGCCTCATGTTGGGTCCAGAGCTATGGAGTCAGACAAACATGGACAGAACCTGTAAGACTATGAGCCAAAATAAACATTTCCTCCTTTAAGTTGTTCTTATCAGATATTTTGATCACTGTGACAAAAAGCTAACTAAAACACTAATAGTAATAATATTATTATTGGAAAGAAGAGAAATAAGAAAGAACAGCAATTTGAAAGACTGCCAGTAGTTTCATTAAAGTAGAATTTTTACATTTAGCTTCACTTTGCTTTCTCTTTATATATATGAACTAATAATAAATAGTACTTGAAGTTTATACTGAGTAATTCCACCAGGTTTTTCAGGTCTTATTTCACTTAGTCCATAGTCAATAAGCCTCAAATCCCCATTTGACAGATTAGGAAGTTGAGGCATAGACATAGTAAATACCTGGCCAGTGTAGAATAGATGAAATCAGAACATAAGCCCAGATCTATCCTAACTCTGAGGTTCATGTGAATATGAACAAAGCATAAAGCATAATATTACATAAAAACCATAGTACAACTACTCTGCTTATTCTCTCTTAACCTTCTATTCTGTCTTCTAATATAACCTGAGAGGTCTTAGGTTTGATTTAAATATTAACTCAAATCTCTCTAGGGGGTTTCCCCAGAAAGCCTAGACAACTGAATTCTCTACCCTGATGTTTCTCTCTCTTCCAGGTATTCAAATACATGATAGTAAGAAACTGTCAACTGAATATGCTAGGGCTATTCTTTCTCTATGTGGTATCTCAGTTAGACCTTGTTCTTGGTCTCCCTATGTAGCTCTACTCTCAAATGTTTGACCATGGCTGTCTTGTATAAACAATCATTAATAATGTTAAACTATTAATATTTAACTATTGAAACCTTGTGATGAGTATAATACAATATAGAGCACAAAATAGGCTTTGAACGTTGTCTTCTATTTGCACTCTATGGTTAGTGAAATACAACTAGTGATTGACATTTAATTTGATCCCCTACTCTAATTTTAGTAAAGTTATATTTAAATTGGATGGTTGTAATTGTTGTTGTTGTTGTTGTGATGATGGTGGTGATAATGATGATGATGTGACTATAGAACTTTGGGTGTTGTAAGTACATATATTATTTTTGTAAATGGGAAAATTTTAAAAGCACTCTATCATTCTAGATGTAGCATCACATCTTATGCTTAAAATGTTCATGGTTCCTAGATTTTATTAGCGTGATGGTGTTAAGAGGTTATCCTCTGAAAAAAAGTTATCCTTGCTCCCCACAACCCAAAATGCTTGCCACAGTTTCACGAATGCCTCATTTTGTCATCTGACATTTGTGGAAAAACTGTTGACACACTAACTTTAAATAAAAGAGAGAGTCATAAATGAGGGAGAGAAGGATCTTTCCAAACAGTCTGGGAAGCACCTTGACCTGATGCAGAGGCTTGCCTAGACTGCATGGATTTCACCCTCATGCTGTATGTTGTGGACCACATCTGGTTTCCAAGCTTCCAAGGTAGAAAAGCCTGAGACTTTACCACAGCATCTACTCCAGTGGCTCCCAAACACCAAAGCTTTGCTTGGAGAAAGCTGTTGCTATTCCACATAGAAAAAAAATAGAAGTTTTCGTATATTTGTCATTAAGTACATTTTCCTGATTTAATGAATGATTCCTTATTCTATGATATTAACTGTTTTAAAAAAATCTTAAATATCCATGATTTTATGAATGATAAAATTGCAGCGTTTGTTTTTTTAATGATATCACGCAGCAAACTAAAATAATCTACTATAAGAACCTCATTTTTAAAATAACTATTAAAAAATAAAAATCTAGGAACATATGTGGCCCATAACACATATCTTTACTAGTAGAGATCACTAATATAGTGACATATTTTTTTCCTCTTAGATTTTAATTGTCTTCAGATCTGGAAATGCACATGAAGATAGATCTAAAAACTCAACGTCAATCCATCAATAGTTTATCTCACATAGTTCTGAAACTTTTGCTTCCTTAAATAATTCTAGTTGTATTTAATTCTAGCTGTATAGTCAAAGTGAAATGAGGAGTATTTGGGCATTTAAATATTTATATATATGACCCACTACACAATTGCAATTTTAACAGGAAAAGCACCTAAAAATAGCCATTCTTTAGGATAAAGGAGTCACTATTCAATGAATGATTTAGCATCTTGTAAAGGTCAGAGGAAAAAAATGATAAATCTGAAGAAAACAGAAAAACATAATGAAAGAATCAGGAAGGAGAAGAAGCATCAAATGTTAATTAACACACTTCCAGATCACTATCATAAAGTTGATTGAATTGAAGAAGAAAAGAAGCACAAGTCAGCTCATTAGGAGGTTACTGCAGTATAGTAAGAAATGAGTACAGCAAAATCACTGAGACAAATCATTATTTTTATTTCAAACCTATCCTTATTTCAGTACTTAGAAACCTGAAAGCATGTAGAGAACATTAATTGATTGTTCCCATCACATTCTTTTCAGAAAGTCTCTAATGACCTTGGGAGAAGGTTTTCATTGAAGAAAAGAGTTGGAAAGGGGGAATAAGAGTTCCATTTATATTTATATGCACAACTTGGACTTTTTTTATTTTTTAGTTAAAAATGAATCTCAAGTGCACTTATATGACCCCTGTGGAAAACTGCCAGATCTCTTTAAGCTAAATGTATCCACATCGGTAAACTAGCGTTTCTACTCATCAATTCAACAGAAGTGTATACATATTTTAAACAAAAGATATGCTAGAGACTTATAGCAGTAGTATTTGTAATAGCTCCAACCTGTAAGTTGCCCAAATGCCCATCAGCAGTAAAATAAAAAATAAAATGTAGTCTATTCCCACAGTGGAATATGGATGATTTATAAGTTCATGTTGAATCAAAGGAGGAAGATATTTTCTAACAAAGTAATGTAAAGTACAAAAAGAGGCAAAACTCCAAGTTGTTAGGAGTGAGGATAGAGGAACCTTGAAGGAAGGAAGAAGGAACTGGACAAGAACAGGAGGGTAGTTTGATGGAGTGTGGGGCTGAGAATGTTCTGTTTCCTGATCTGGGATGTGCTAACATAGGCATGTGCAGTGTACATTTATGTATGTTTTTCTGCATGTATGCTATGCTATAACACAAAATTACAAAGAAAACTCAGTTACTAAAATAAATGAGTGAGTTGTCAGAAGGTTTATATCCAGCAGTTTACAATATGATGACAAGATAATGCTTTTTCTAAACCTATAAAGTTGCAAAGGAATTTGGGCAAGAAAATAAGCTCAGAATGAAATTTAGAAGAGATCTGAACATTTACAGAACATGCTACGTTTTCAGATCCACAGTATGTCTCACAGAGGACATTACCTCTGGCAACATTATTTTTTAGAAAAACAAAACTAACACTGATCTTGGGAAATTATTTGTATGAATCTCCTCATCTTTAATTAAAATAATCTATCTCATTCTATTATGGTCTCATTTGGGACTAAGACTTCACCCTGGAACAAAGCAGTTTTAGACATAACATCGTTTTTCCAAGTCACTTCAGTAAAGGCTTGAAATTCTGGGGAAAGCTGATACACTTTTTAAGCAATCAATGTTTGCTGAAAACATGGAATTGTCAGAAGATCTGGCTCTATTTCTATCACTTAAAATCTGATTTTCAGTTTCTTTGTGACTCTAACAGTAGTTACATTGACAATTGCTTATCAAAATCCTTTTCTTCTTGGGCACATGGTTAAATTTTATTTCTGAGCCTCCTTTACAATTAGCTGTGGTCACATCATTCAAATTCGGTGCAGATTCCTCAGTGCTCTTTGTCCAGTTCAGTTATTTGGAGTATAGACATCCTCAAGGTAAATCCTGGAAACCAAGCATTAAAGATGGTAAAATTTCCACTAACCTGAGTTCCTGGATATTGGGTACAAAAAGGGAAAGAAAGGATCTCTTGTGTTTGTATCATACATTTTTATTATCTTACCCTAAATCATATACCCCAGGAAAACATTTTGGTCCAAAATAAAATTGGCCAATTATTATTTTCTTGTGATGTACAGTGGGGTCTCTGTTCCCCTTACCTTCTTTATACTTCTACATTCTTATAAGATGGAAAGGGGGATATTTTACCAAAACAAGGCAATAAACTATCAGTTTTTAACAAAAGAGACTATGTCTTAGGTTTATTACTTTCTTAAGACCCATGGAATAAGGGAGTAGGCTGGGAGTCAAAAATAAAAGGGGGACACTGAATGGAATAAAAAGCTGCTAGTGGAGTAACAAAGAGATGATTTGCAAGACTTTTCTGGACTCCTAGACAATTTGTGGCCTATCATGAGTAAAGCTGAATTGTCTCTGGTAATGGCCAGTAGTTGAGTATCCTTTTTTACGTGGTGGGGAATGAGGACTGGAATCTCATCGGAGGTAAAAAGGAACAGCTTCCTTGCAAGCTTGAACAGAAATAAAGTTACTGACTGACAATAATTTTTTTATTTTTCAAATGAAAGGTATAAACACTGCGCTTTATGCCCTTTATTAATTATCTTGTAATACCAGTCTTAATTTCTCTGGACATGAGATCATTGCCATGAGACCAATTAATTATGCCTTCTGAGACCAATTCAAAGGTCAGAATAATACACCTTCATAATGCAGTCTTTTGTATACAATTGCAACTAAAGCTCTCTAAACAGAAGCTGATTGTGATCCTTTAGATGGCCAAGACCAGGAATCCCTCATCCTCACACTCTAGGAGATATCCAGCAGACTATGGAATACGAAGATTTTATAAAAGAGGCAACACTTAGAGTGAACCTTGCTTTAGGACCATTCTTCCTAATCCAAATGATACTACTGGGCTAGTGATATAATTCATTCTCAGTCAGAAAACTTGAATGAGTCAGCTGGAGGGGAGAGAAGCCAATCCTCTATCACTGAGAAGAGAAACAGGAGGAAGGCAGGAAGAGATGGGTTTGTTGACACCAAACTGGGCAAACACAGTTAAATAAGGTGACATTATGGCTGGGTACAAAATCTCACTTTGCCTCAAACCAAGGAAATTGTAAAAATTAGGATATAGTTACTTTTAAAAATATTAGCTGTTAGTTGAGATAGATGCGTTTATTTTTAAGTTTTAAATGCTGTTACTTTATTAAAAACTTTTATTTTCAGACACTACTTTCACATACACAGAATAATGGGAAGTGAAACATGTATCATTTAAACTAGCTCCACGTTTGAGATTCACTTAACAAGCTATTTCAGTCCAAAGGGATTATTGGCTGTTGTTAATCAGTGAGTTTCCTCATTCTCCCTTTTCCATTTTGAATCAGCTATAAATAGCCTGCAAATCTGTCCATTCGATATTTTCTGCTGTTTTCAGAGTTTAATTTCTACCCTGCTTAATAAAGCAGGATCGCTTTGAATTAAAGATCAGAGAGGTTGCATTTCAATTATTTCAGTCACATGTCCCATAGACTGTGTGTGAATTTTGCTAAACCATTTATCTATGAAACAAAGAAAGTGAGTCTTGGGAGTGCAGAAAATGAGTCACTTGTTTTTAATCTGAAATTAGCATTTTTTGTATTAGGTCCCAAACACAGTTGTATAAAGGTAGTGTGATCTGATTGTTTGAAAACCCTCATGTCATATTGCTTTTCATCTCTTATTATAATTGTTTTTCCAGTCCCATCAAATTTAGCTGTGTCCACTGAACTTTGATACTATGGCAAGACACGGCTGATTGTATATCTAATGTCCATTTCCCCTTAGATTTCACTTATATGAGTCTAATATTGTTCACTCAACAATAGATCTAGTTAAAAACACAAGTGACCCAGTGTCTCTTAAAGCTAAGTACAAGATGTACAAAGAGAACTAAACTGATCATTCCTAGGAAAATCCTTGCTGTCCTGATATAGACATCATTCCTTTTGCTACCTTTTCATTTCCTTTCTTTACCCCATGTGGAAAGAGGAGTCAGTGCTGAAGGAGCCGCACTGATCCTGAGGTGACAAGGACAGGTTGGTATGCTAAAGATGGCAGGCAGAGAAGACAAGACGGCTTCCTCCAAATACCCTGTGCACAGGGCAAATAAACCCTTAGATGGTTAAATAGGTGATAGTTGTCTCTTACTTCTACCTGAATGTATTGCTAACAGATATACAAAAGACCCTGTAATGATTTTACACTACGACTTTGTAGCACACCTGCCCTATTTGAAAACATGAGCATTCTAAAGGAGTTGGTGCTAACAATTCAAGCAACCACCTTCTTCCTAACGTTCATGAGCTTAGCTTTTATTGGAGTAAATATTTCCTTCCGTCATTTCTTTCCTTACAAACCATTTTTAAAGTAAATATACACAAATTATCTACAAAATATTACCTTGAAATTACAAGAAGCAGAAATATTTATAGATCTAATTCAATTATTGCTTCCTTTCCTAAACTATAAAATTCACTTGGTATAAAATGCAGTATAATTGAATGTTGTTCTTGTATTTTGTGCACATCAGTTGTCAGGCTAATGTGCACAAAAGGTTTTTATCCAGCATGAATGTAAAAAGTAAATCCCAGTTCTTGCCACTGTAAATGCTGACAGACTGAATAAAATTGCTGACAATTTCCAAAATTTGTCCAGATAGGTCAGTGCTGTGCAAGCATCATTGCAGGTCCTGGTGGACAAGCTAATGCATTCATGTGTGGTATTTGTCTTTTAAATTTCAAAATAATAAAATTCACTACTTAGTTCCATCTATGCATTCCCTATAATTTTCTGGTGACCCAACTTTATAGTGTGAATTTCAATAAAATTGAGCCCTTCTTTCTGTATTTGATTTTATCCTAGGATTAAAAATAAACTCTCGAACTAATGCATCCTTCTCTGAAAATCTGTAACTTAATCTATGCTAATAAGAAACATTTTATCAAAAAAATATTTTATCATCTCATTGTCAGATTGTACTGTATATTCCAAATGCCAGGAGAATAAGATATGGAAAAAGAGAGAAAAAGAAACAAAGAGAATTTCCTCCCTACAAAAAGGCCTTTGTTTCCATCAGGAAGGTTTTTTTTTTTTATTATTCATTAAAAAATTTAATTTACAAATTAACAAAACTCCACTATGAAGATCTGATTGAAGAAGAGGAATGGAAACTTCTGACCTTTTGGATACTAATCCTGGGATCAGCTTTTTCCACACTCCCCCATTAAATGCTGGAAATGCTCAATATCAGCTTTCAGATTGAGATGAAGCAGCTCAAAGTAAAATCTTGCTTTCGGACAGGTTGGGACAATTGGTGGTAATTAAATAATAAAATTGATTTAAAGAGACTTCGCTTCTAATCCCTGTTGGATAGATACAAACCAAGAACCTATTTATGTCAACTAAATAGATAGAATCATTCATTATGTAAATATGACCTTTAAAGTCATATCACAGCTATAATGTGAATAATATACCCATGAATAATTGAGGATTGACAGCATGTAATATTTATTAAGGGCCTTTTATATGGATTTAAGTAAATCCACTCCATAGACCCAGTGATGGTATCCATTTAATGATTAATTCAGTCACTAAAATGATGAGTAACGTGTCTAGGAGAGTGAGTTAGAAATTGCACAAAGGAGGTTTCAAGATGAATGAGACACTGTCCTGTTTTCAGATATTTCACGTAGTAAGTTCTTTGGGGAGAAAATAATAGTTCTTTACAGGAGGTAAAGGTCAGCCCCACATTAGGGATCAGGAACTTGAACTGGAGGTGTGAATTGGCCCTGAAAGATGGACTTTGGTGGGTGGTCATATTAAAAGGAGAGTGTTTCCAGGATGTGGAAGGGTAAAGTCAAAGGGCAGTGAAAGTTCAGGAAGGTAATTCTTTCAAGGTGAGACACCTGCAAAAGGTGAGGAAAAAACCTCCACAGGTAAGATGGAACCAGGAACTTGAAGGGCTCCGGTTAGACTCTTTTGAGAGGACAGTGGTGAGAAAGAGGAGAAAAATGGGCGAGATGCAGTATAATCAGAGTTCCTCCCCTATTCCCCAAAGAATAGGACTATTCTCAAAAGAATCAATCAGACATGACTTTCCTATCCTTGTATTTGAATAAACAACCAGGGTAACTCTGCATCTCATGCCACCATAAGAATAGGATCCTAATTAGAATAAGTTATACTCCATGTATGTACAATATGCCAAAATACACTGTACTATCACGTGTGTCTAAAGAGAACACATACAAGAATTTTAAAGAGAAAACAACATACAGTTACCCATACAAAGAAAGAAAGAAAGAAAAAGAAGGCATAAAATTTTAGGATTAGATTCATATCTTCTTCCTCCATTTATGATTACATGGATTAAAATCGAGTCAAAATCTTTCTTCAACTCCGCTAACTTACTCAGTGTGCAATTAAATCTATTTTTCTGAGTGCCCCAATCATGAAATGTCAGCTGACCCTGACTTCAGTTTTACCCTTGTAAATGGCACCCTTAACACCAGACTTGCTTTCCTTTTCTCGTCCCTTCCTTTTAAGTCTCCAATTTCTTAATCATTTGACCTTTGTAGGTAAATATCAAAAATAAAAAGAAGGGTAGATTTTATTAATTTTTAAGTGATGAAATAATGATTTTTAATGAAACTATTATTGACAGTCACTTCTTGACTGTGACAGAATGACACCAAGTTTCAAGTCAACGGAGTAAGGAATAAATCTGTACTAACATGAATTTGAAATTCTCATGGACTCTCATTGTCAGACTTTAGGGAATTATGAACTTCTAATGAAAGAGATCATCTGAACCTCCTCTTAATTTCATGGCTATGGAAACAAAAAATTCTCACAGACAGAGGCAGAACTGTCACCTAAAAATTATATCGGAGGCTGGGGACATAGCTCAGTTGGTAGAGTGCTTGTCTAGCATGCACAAGACCCTTGGTTCAATCCCCAGCACCACCCCAAAAAATATATATATATGTGTTTTAAATATTTATATATATATATACATATGTATGTATGTATTATGTGTGTGCACATGCACATGGCATGAACATGCATGTGTTCCAATATATATTATATGTACACATATACATATATACATATGTATATATATATATGTGCATGTGTGTATATGTGGGTATATATATTCTTTCACCCACTCAGGTAATGATTTTATTTAAAAACATTCCTTTTTCTTAAACTATACTTAATTCATGTTCATGGTTTAAAAAAAGAATCAGTGGGACAAAATATAGTACATACTATTCACAGCAATGAACTCGATGGAATATTTTTAAATGTGTATAGGAAATGACATACAAATTGCAAATTATAAAACTGGTTTACTTCCTTGTATCTACTTGTCTTAAGAATTCACAACTGAATTAAATTTCTTCAAGTAAGATGCATTAAACTGCTGTGTTATTGAGATGGGCTCATGAAGGTAAAGATGTTTGACTTTATCTGCTGTGATGTCGTTGTACCTCTGGAATATGGAAATGTACAAATTATCTCATAAATAAAGGTTTGATGTTCTGATCATTTTCTAGGTAGATATGAGAGAACTGTCAAGAGGAAGTAAAGGATATTAAGATAATTCCACATATTTACCCATTGCCATTCTTTAGTGTACTCCTTGGATGTATTTTTCTCTCTCCCACTCCAAACCCTACACACCCTCTTTTCCTTTTTTAGAGAAGAGTCACAGTTAAAAACACAAGGGGATTTAAATAAGTTATATGCATGTTCTAATGTGGCATAAAATTCCACTCTTACATATAATTATAATGCTGCAGTAAAACTAAATTTTTTAAAAATCAGGAAAAAAAGAAGTTGGAAATATGCAAGGAAAAGATGAAGAAAACTTTCTACATCTGACCAGACCAACCTGAGTCAGTTCAATTACACACTTAGGCTTGTGAGGTCCAGTCTGCAATGTCTGATTAAATCTCAAACTGGCTTCACAGACGTATGCAGAGAGCATATCCCAGGAGATGCTATGGAGGAAAGCCTTAATAGGAACTGTGAATTTTTATAAGCACTGTGCTCATGAAATACCTCAAACCCCATAAATCTTATATTGAGGTTTGAAGCTCCATCTACTCAGAAAACCAGATTTATCCATTGCCCATAGGGTATCTGTTTAAAAGTGCTACTTTCCTAAAGAAGTTCTGTGAAAAAGGTTATCTACTTGAATGCCAATGAAATAGTTATACATAAGCCCGTCTATGCATCATAGAATGATGTCGCAATGATAAAACATAAATCTTAAAAATGTGTTAAGGACCTCGGAATCAGACCAGAGACCTTGCATCTTATAGAAGAAAAAGTAGGTCCAGAGCTTCAACATGTCGGCTTAGGACCAGACTTCCTCAACAGGACCCCCCATAGCACAAGAAATAAAAGCAAGAATTAATAACTGGGATAGATTCAAACTAAAAAGCTTTCTCTCAGCAAAGGAAACTATCAGTAATGTGAAGAGAGAGCCTACAGAGTGGGAGAATATCTTTGCCACTCATACTTCAGATAGAGTGCTAATTTCCAGAATCTATAAAGAACTCAAAAAACTCTACGCCAAGAATACAAATAACCCAATTGATAAATGGGTTAAGGAAATGAATAGACACTTCACAGAAGAAGATCTACAAGCAATCAACAAACATATGGAAAAATGTTCAACATCTCTAGTAATAAGAGAAATGCAAATCAAAACCACCCTAAGATTCCATCTCACCCCAATTAGAATGGCGATTATCAAGAATACAAGCAACAACAGGTGTTGGCGAGGATGTGGGGAGAAAGGTACACTCATACATTGCTGGTGGGGCTGCAAATTAGTGCAGCCACTCTGGAAAGCAGTGTGGAGACTCCTTAGAAAACTTGGAATGGAACCACCATTTGACCCAGCTATCCCACTCCTTGGCCTATACCCAAAGGACTTAAAATCAGCACATTACAGAGACATAGACACATCAATGTTCATAGCTGCTCAGTTCACAATAGCCAGATTGTGGAACCAACCTAGATGTCCTTCAATTGACGAATGGATAAAGAAAATGTGGTATATATATACAATGTAATATTACTCAGCCATAAAGAATGATAAAATTATGGCATTTGCAGGCAAATGGATGAAACTGGAGAATATCATGCTAAGTGAGATAGGCCAATCTCAAAAAACCAAAGGACGAATGATATCGCTAATAAGTGGATGATGACACATAATGGGGGGTGGGAGGGGTTAGTGTTAGGGTTAGAGTTAGGGTTAGGGAGGGGGGCAAGAATGGAGGAAGGAAGGACTGTATAGAGGGAAAAGAGGGGTGGGAGGGGTGGGGGGAAGGGAAAAAAATAACAAAATGAATCAAACAGCATTGTCCTATGTAAATTTATGATTACACAAATGGTATGCCTTTACGCCAAGTACCAACAGAGAAACAACATGTATCCCATTTGTTTACAATAAAAAAAAAGAAAAGAAAAAGAAATAAAGATGTATTTTCCTGTAAAAAAAAAAAATGTGAATCACTGTCATAAACTACGAGATTAGAACAGGAATGTACAGAAATGTAAGCCGAGAAAAGAGTTTGTTTTCTATTAATTGTACTCAGGAAATCTGCACCCGAGAGTTCGGTTTTAAATTATTCAGCTAACTGACTTGAACTACCATCAAACAAATTCTAAGTTTAACACTTGAAGAGGATCCCTGTATTTCTATTTTTTAAATAAGTGGTGATAACATTTTTCAAAATATTAAGAAATTAAACAAGTTTTTGCAACACACACACACACACAAACTGTGAGAATGGTGCACAGTCACACATCACTTAATGATAGGAATGTGTCATCAAGTGATTTTGTCACTGTGCAAATTTCATATGGTACACTTATGATGCAGTATATGGTATAGAAGGCAGAGTTTCCTACACACCTAGTCTATGTGGTACAGCCTCTTGTTCCAAGGCTACAAATCTGTACGGCATGTTCCTATAATGAATACTGCAGGCATCTATAGCTCGATGGCAACTATTTGTGTATCCATACATATCTACACATAGAAAAGGTAGTATAAAAATCCTAGATGATAGGAATTTTACAGTTCCATTATACTGTTATAGGATCACCATCGTATATACAGTCTCTCATTAACTAAAACATCACATGGTACACGATTGTATTATATAAAAAACTGAGATATATCTGACATGTGTAGAAAAATATATTCAACATTTAGTTTTTTTTTTTTAATATAAGGAACATTATCATAAATCAGAACACATGTCTTAGGAATGAAATGTCCTTACAATAAATTTTAAAAACAAAATAAAAGAATCTAGATACAGTTGCTTAAAACAAAGCCCACAGACAAATTTATGTGATAAAAAGAAATAATACACATGTATAAGAAAATAAACCTACAGGTAAAAATTAAGATCCATCAGGTAGATCTTGAAAGGATTTGAGTAGAGTTCAGACAAATGTATCTACAAAAGATAAACAATTGGAATAACACTGCTCCTTACTGAAAATACTGTCAGTGTAAGTATTTAATGTTATCTAAAGAATATTTTGAGAAAATTATTATCTTAAATCTGGCTAAAATGATACAATATTATTGGGGCATTGCAACTTGCTGTAAAGTCCTTTGAAAGCAATGTGACAAAATGTGTCTGAAATTATGAAGGAAACAATCAGTTCTACTGAGTTAAATAAATAAATATATCTATGAAATATATATGTAAATTATATATATCATATATAAAACATATATGTGTGTGTGCAGAAAAGACATTTATAATAGAATTAACTGCGTCAGCAAAAAGAAAACATTATAAGTATTTAATATCTGGAGAATACTTATTTCAAAGACAGGATTATAATTATTTTAAAATGTTCTTATTTTTATTTTCTATAGTCTTCAAAATTTTAATTCAAATATATTACTTTGGTAATTTAAAAATACCTGCTAGTAAATACATGCATAATATAATATGAAAAACAAAAATGTATTTAGCTTGTGGTCTTTTTCACAGAAATTAGACATTGTTAAGAAAACAATTTAACATTGTTATTCTCTTTTAAATTCTCCTTTATAATAATTCTGCATCTATGCAACAACAGCTAGTTAATTATAGTACTGTTTTGTCATCCACACCAATGACTTTTATAGCATGACATAAAGCTTAGGCTTTGAAAGTAGCCATGTAATTCTACATAATCTACAATCACAAGAACGGGATCAGAATTGTAATGGGTTGCACTCCATGTATGTATAATATGTCAAAATACACCCTACTTTCACTTATAACTATAAACATCAACAACAAAAAAATGTTTAAAAAATAGTAGCCTTGGCAGAGAAGGCATTTGAGAGAATCTGCTTTTAAAATTGATAAGTTACTCAAGTGGCCTCAAATTTGCCATCCTCCTCCCTCAGACTCCAAAGTCATTGAGATGACAGGCATGTGCTACCATGCCCAGTATCTCACTATTATTATTGTTACTGATGACAATGATGATCATCTTTTTAGCATGTAATCTGTATAAAGCACATAACCTATGAATTATCATTTTTACTCTCCAAGACAACCTTTTCAAGCTTGTCATTTTGGTTATTTTATCTCCCTTTAAAAAATAAGAAAATCAGTGTTAAGAAGGATTAGACTTGTTCAACTTATGGCTAAAATATAGCAAAGCCAGGCCTCAAGCAACACCAATACCCAAACTTCTGTACTTTTATTTGTCCTTCAAGATGGTAAGCATCTATGTAGGGACAAAGGTTTCAAATTTCTGTACCAGGTACGTGGTTATCAGGGTTGCTAAATGTAGTCCAGGAATTTCACTTAGGTAATGTCCCAAAGTTGATAACTCTACTCCTTATTTAGAAACTCTTGTCATTTCATTTTGAAAAAAGAATCATTCTACGGAGAAATATTCTCTCACTCTGGCTTCAGTGTCACTGAAAACACTTGTCTCTATGACTCCTCACAGAAAAAATTATTTTGGGAAACATTGTTAATATTTATTTGGAAAGGGAATAGTGCTCAGCGAGTGGAACAATTCAGTACTTCAAGCCAACATTACAAATACTGAAAGCTCTATCCACAGCTGAAGCCTGCCATTCAGGACGGGGCAAACCAACCTTCCAGAAGACCACAGCAGTAGCACACGACAACCACTGCAGTGGTGGGTGTGGCAAAGTGGCTCTTGATAACAAAGCCTCTGCAAGTTAATACATGACCAGTGACTATTCTATAAAGGGGGACTGGAGCAAGGGCACAAAATAAGCTGGACCCTTTTATGATGCCTCTTCTCTTTTCTTTCTTTTTTTTTTTTTTTATGGTGCTGGAGATCAAATACAGGGTCTCAGGCTTGCTAAACACTAAACACCACATGCTCTACCATTGACCTACACCCTCAGCCCCCTTTATTCCTGATCTAAACAATTACAGGTGTATCAAAAAATAACACTGGATGATCTAAAAATGGAGTCGCATTTCCCAATCATGACATAAAAGTGGTACATGAAGAAAAGGTGGATAAATATTACAATATTAAAAAACCATTTTTGGAGGGGGGTGGGTACTGGTAATTGAATTCAGGGGCATTTGACAACTGGGCCACATCCCAAGCCCTATTTTTCGTATTTTATTTAGAGACAGGGTCTCAATGAGTTGCTTAGCACCTTGTTTTTGCTGAGGTTGGCTTTGAACTCTCCATCCTCCTGTCTCAGCTTCCTGAATCTCTAGGATTACAGGAGTGCCCTATATTCAAAAATTTTTTTTTTTTTTTTTTTTTTTTTTGTGGTACTGGGGATCGAACTCAGGGCCTTGTGCTTGCAAGGCAAGCACTCTACCGACTGAGCTATCTCCCCAGCCCCCAAAATTTTTAAAAACAAATAAAACTGGCCAGAGGATTTGTATGGACATTTCAAGGATCAACAAGTAAATGAAAAGCTGCTCACTAGAACTAGTTATCAGACAAATGCAAATCAAAACCACAAGGATTTATCATTTTATACCCATTAGGATAGCTACCATAAAAAAGAATGTTGACTAGGATGTAGATAAATTAGAACTCTTGTATATTCTTGGTGGAATTGTATAATAACAAAACTACTATGGAAAACACCATGAAATTTCCTCAAGATGTTAAGGATAGAACTATCATATGATAAAGCACGTTAGGGAATATATCCAAAAAAATGGAAAGCAAGGTCTCAAATAAATATGTATACATCCATGTTTGCAACAGCACTGTTCACAATAGTCAAGAGGTAGAAGCATTCAAATATCCATTGACAGGTAAGTGGATAAACAAAATGTGATATATATGCGCATGCGCGCGTGTGCGTGTGTGTTTGTGTACATTTATTTGGATACTATGCTATGTATATATGTACATTTATTTGGATACTATGATTTTTAAAAACATATGAAAAGTGAAAGAAAAAATAGACTGAGAAAGACACTTAAAATAGTTATGACAAAGAGGTAATTCCTAAATACACTGTTATAAACCAATACCAAATTACTATCATGTCAATTTTTAAGGATGGAAAAATGAACAGTGGACTAAAAATGGCAAATAAACAATGAAAGATGCTCACACTCACCCACAAAACATAGACTAGTAAAATAATAACAGAAACTATTGTTTGCCCGTACTAATGATGAAACATAAAAGTAGAACATACCCAGAGATGCTGAGAGTTTTCATGAGAAACCAGTGGGCCTTTCAGAATATTTTTTTATAGGTGTGAAAAAAGTGAAATAGTTTTGCAGGCCAGTTTCCTTATACCTTAAATGTTTAAAATGAATGAAACTTTGGACCAGGTGCAGTGGTGCACACCTGTAATCCCAGTGATGGGAGACTGAGGCAGGAGGATCACAAGTTCAAAGTCAGTCTCAGCAAATTAGCAAGGCCCTAAGCAACTGAGTGAGGCCCTGTCTCAAAATAAAATATGAAAAGAGCTGTGGATGAGGCTCAGTGGTTAAGCTTCCCTGGGTCCAATCCCTGGTACAAAAAATAAATTAATTAATTAGAAGTAAAAAAACTGAATCAATGATTTCACTAGAAGAAAAAGTTTTTTTAATTATTTTTAATTTTTTGTAATTTGTAGATAGACAGCCTGCCTTTATTTGTTTTATGTGGTGCTAAGGATCGAATCCAGTGCCTCACACACGCTAGGCAAGTGCTCTGTCACTGGAGCTACAGCCCCAGCCCCTAAAAGGAATATAATTCACAGATAAAACTTTCCATTTTTGTGGTGATCATTAAATGAAA
The DNA here is from genome assembly GCF_902686445.1 of Sciurus carolinensis. Classification (NCBI taxonomy): domain Eukaryota; kingdom Metazoa; phylum Chordata; class Mammalia; order Rodentia; family Sciuridae; genus Sciurus; species Sciurus carolinensis. Next base: position 48,309,233 of record NC_062218.1, read on the forward strand.
AAACAGAATTACCTAGCATTGGGTTAAATCCATATTAATTACTAATATTCTTATATTTACTAAATACACCCAAAAATCTTGAAAGGCTATACCAAACTAAATTAAAAATAGTAACTCTGGTGGGAGCAGATAGAAAGCCAGGACACAGGCAAGTCATTAGAGGACTTACTCATGGTTGCGTTTCGTAGGAATTTTCAGGGTTTACAAAATAATCCTACTTTCAATTTTAGTCACTGAGACTCAGACCAAACCTTCACAAACACTGAGAAAAAAATCCACAATTCTCCTTTATGAACTTACTATGCTGACAGTTTTCCTCCTTCCTGTCTCAAGAGAATTCAATAAAATAGAGTTTCTCTATTTCTCTTTCTCTCATCCATCTCATCCATTTCCAGAGTCTTTGTAAAGAACCATCAACACAGTATGACTGGAATTCGGTGACCACTGAGTCACATTCCCTGCCCTTTTTGTAAACTTTTTATTTGGAGACAGAATCTAAGTTGCTGAGGCTGGCTTTGACATTCCTGACAGGACCTTGACAGTTGTCCACTTAAAGGAAGCCTGATGTTCTTGTCTCTTCACCCTTAGAAACCTCATCACCTTAGCTATTCAAGCTGGAATCCTGAAGAGCTTTTGGAGTTGTCGGCAAGTATTGTCCAGATGGGAATGGTCTAAATTTCCTACTCTCTGGGTGGCTTTCTCAGTGACTCTTAAAACAAAACACACATTTAGACATGTAGTAGGCTAAACAGTGGCCACCAAAGACATGCACATATATTAATTCCTGGAAACTGAATGTCACCTTATTTGAAAAAAGGTCTAGGCAGATATAATTAAGAATATTTTCATTTTTTAATTTTTAAATTCTATTTGTTCTAATTAGTTGTACATGACAGTAGAATGCATTTATACATGTTGATAGATCATACATAAATAGAGAGAATCTTGAGATGAAGCCATTATCTTGCCTTATGGCAGATGGGACTCTTATCCAAATGTCCTATAAGAGACATGTAGAGGAGAAACACACAGAGTAGAAGAAAGATATGAAGATGGAGGCAGAGATTGGAGCCATGTTGCCACAAAATGAGGAAGCTGGTAACTACCAGAAGCTGCACAAGGCATGGAAGAGATGCTCACATAGAACCTTTAGACCAAGTGCTACCCTGCTGACGCATGAATTTTGAGCTCCTGGCCTCCTCAACTGTTAAGAGTGATCCTCACTTATATCTCATCCTTGTATTTATTTTTGTCAGTTTGAAAAGTCAACAGGCTTCACGGCGCCCTACATACTGCTGAAAAGACACCACTTTCCTTTAGAACACTTGTGGGGAGAAGACCTTCTGTTGAAATTGCCACAACTGCTAATGTGGTTGATATCAATGATGTTCCACACTTCTAAACTCTACAGCTAAAACTCAAGGACTTGGGATGGGAAGACATTTCTGTCTTTTTAAGCTCCTATTAAAGTGCAAAACTACTGAAAGATACAACTTTTGAGGTGAAAACTATACTATTTCAGGGTGCCCTCTATGCTACAGGATTTGAGAAAGGGTGAGAAGGGGGAATACAAGGTCCAGACAATTCCAAACACTGCTTCTAAGTACTGAGCATGTTTCTTAGAATGACAGACCAACTTCTCTATGACATCAAACCATCAGAAAAACAAAACAACTAATTATATTCTGGCTAAATGTTAGAAATATCAGAAAATGACTTTCAATACGTAAATCATGGTTGTCTCACCAGACACCTTACATTAGGGAATGGAATGACATAAATTTTCCTCATTGTTTCTGTGATTACCGTTCCAAAATGTATATTTAGTGCTGTCACAGATTCTGGAAAAGTGCTCAGAGGATGGTAGGGGAGAAGAGATTTACCTAGGATGACTGACAGATTTATTTTCCAAAAGGTCTTGAAAGTTAGTGATATCTTGGAGGAATTATAAGGGTCAGAATATGGCACTATTATTATGGAGACTCAGAAACTGGAATATCTCAGCCCATGAAACTAGTCTGTTCTCTCAGGCACAGACTCACATTGGACAAGCTCATGGGACTCTTGAACAGAATCCAAATTCCAATTTCTTTTTTTTCATTGAGCACCAAAATCATTGCTTAGATCATTATGTTTCCAGAAGCCTGACCTAGTACTTTGCTATATGGGACTGTATAGAGAATGCTATATAACAATGAAAACTACTAGCAGGAGTTTGTTTTGTGAGCATGAAACCAGAACACAAGATAGACAGACATTCAGACAGGATGCTGTTAGCTGAATAAGCAACATAATTTGAATGTTCAATATCAGTTTGTTAAACAATTCCTTATTCGTAGACAGTGTTTGAGTTTGTGCTTCACGTGTTTCCTTTGTAAACCTCTTTGATGCTAGCTCTGACTCTGAACAATCCTACCATCTGATTGGCCTATAAACTTACCTCTTCTGAGTTTTGCATCTCCTCTCTGATGCATTAAGCCCAGATGTCACATGTCAACTCACAGGGCAAGAATCTTATTTCTCTTATTCCTACCTCTTAACCTTTGGAGTTAGTTGTGACCACAAAATTAATTGTAGACATAATACAGCAGAGGAAAAAAATTTTAATATTGCTATAATGTAGCCTACCACCCTTGAACACTTAACAAGGTCATCCTTCATTATTGCTAGGTATGACAATAACACAATGACTACAAGAAGAAGCTGGTGACCTTAACTTTTCAGGCAGCCCCTAGTATAAAGCCTGACTTTGATGTGTTCAAATAAGCATAAATATAGAACTCATGACGAGGTCTATTAGGATTGTAAAATCTTCTGAAAGGAAGCTTCTAGAGCTGCCCTGCTTAAAAGATTTAAAAGCAGACAGATCAAAGCATGTGTCATTGAAAATCCTGCTGGTTGTCATGAGAGAAGGGGTAAAATTGTAAACCCATTCGGTAGTCTCCATTACTGTAATGACTTAGAATAGGCTAGATGACGAAAATGAAAGGTGAGTGTAGGGGGGCATAATAATATTAATCACAGGTCATATGCCACTGATATTGAATCTTTATTTTGTACAGCAAAGAAAGCTTTGTATTTTTTTTTCTTTGGATAGCTATGGTAACAGGTTTTATTTCTGAGTGCCTGGTTTCCTGTCTGCAGACATCTGAGTAATACATCTATCCCAAACATTCATTAGGCTATTGAGGATGAGTCAAAAAATAAGATGGACATATGCCAAAAGATTTCATGCTAAGAAGAAAATATATATCTCTACTGAATTATCAAACTAAATTTTAAGCAGGTTAAAAAAGCAATGCTGTCACATCAGAGTGAATCTCATCAGCTCTCACATCTCATACTTTCTTTAATGAATATAGTGTTGCGATTACATAGATAGGGAATAAGAGTTTAGAAATACCTACATGCTCAGCATGCTGAAAGGGAAAGTCTGGAATAGATAGGTTCTCTTTTTCAGAATAAGTCACTCTTTAGAAGTTAGAGCTTAGGGCCAGACAGGATGGCACAGGTCTGTAATCCTAGCTACTCTGGAGGCTGAGGCAGGAAAATTGAAAAGTTAGTGAGAATCAGTCTTAAGGTAAAACATAAAGAGGGTTGGGGGTGTGACTCCATAGTAGAAGGGCCCTGAGTTCAATCCATAGTGCCAGAAAAGAAAAAGCAGAAGTTAGAGCTTAGGACAATGTCTGAGTGAACCATCTCCTTGGGTGAGGCTCATTATAATTGTATGGTCTGTAAAGCCTTCCACTGACAGTGTTTTTCTTATAGTACTTCCCTTAAAATGCATTCCTCTTCAAATTGATGCTATGCCTCTTTTAAATGGGCCACCCTGTATATTTTGAATGAGCTTTTTTCCAGTAAAGAACTGTGTTGATGTAAATCTACGTTGGCAAGAGCGTCATCAGAGTCAGCTGGGAGTGACAGGCATGTTCTAGCCAATTCTGGACAAAGTGTTGAAATCTGCCTCCAAGGCTACAAGAGCAAATGCACAGAAGCATGCCCACATCTTCACAGGGATGACGTGCTGTTCAGCAAAGCCCTGGCTCTGTTAGAACATAAAACACGTACCAGGAGTATTTCTTGAAGAGAAGCCAACCAATCAATCACAGCAAGAACTACATAATCCTTACAGGTTAAAAGGTGCCAGGGCTCGCCCTTTTCCTTGAGGGTGGTGGGGGGGAGTTTGTACATGTTGCTTTGCAGGCATGCTTCTTTTCTAAGACCCAAGAGATCACATTTCCTAATAACAGCCAGTCAGCTCACATAACATAAATCCACAAACAGGCAATGTAAACCAACAATTCACATTACAAAGAGCAATCTATGATCCATCTAATATTTTTTTCATTTACAATTGTGATGAAAAATTGCAGTATAAATGTTAAGATATGGCAGTATTGTCATCTTAATTTTTAAAATATTTTCTGCCAACACATAAAGCATACTTATTTAATTAAAGTAATAACATATTCTAATTATGTGGATAAAGTAGTGTGGAAAGCACAAGATAGATTTTTTTTTCAAAATATTTTTTGCATTTACTTCCCCAATATCTAGCCCTACATGTTTAAGAACAGGATTTTTGTGTCTGAGTCAGAGAAAAAATTTGTAATTCATGGTTAAAAATCTGCCCCAGGGCCAACCATTTGGAAACTAGCAATTTCTGTCTCCTTTCTGCATCTTCTGTCATATACCTCATCTCTGTAGTATAAGATGCATGTGGTACAGAGGTCAGAAAAAAACGTTGACATGCAGTCTGTGCCTGGATAGCCCAACTCCCATCGCCCCTCCCCTCCATTTCTACAAATGCATCATGGATGCTATAAAGTGCCTGGAATTAAATAAAACAAACAGACCCAAGAAACTGACCAACCCAGAAGAGATTGTGTTTGTCTGACTACATGGTTTCACACAAGTCCTTGTCTTCAATGCACACTAGACAATACAAGAAGCCCAAGACTTCTGGGTTGTTTTTCATCACCAGAAGGTTCTGTAACTCCCCTAGTCTGGCTTAAGTCACCTGCCCTCTCCCAACGCCAGGAACCTTCAGTGTGACTTTTCTCAGTCATATTCTAGCACCACTACAATCTCCTGTAACCCTCAGTGTCTTCCCTCGTTCCTTCTTGCTCTAACACTTCTACTGCCCATTCAGAGTGCTGATTTCCTTTCAGTGCTCTGATGTGGTGGCTGTTTTCCCTTCCCCATTTTTGTACCATTGCCTCCAAAGGAGAAGTATGTGCCTTTTTTTGTTTTTCTCTGTTACTTCCAGACCATGATATTTCATTTGCCCTGAAACATCCTTGAAACTCACGCTGTTAGTCTACATCCCTTCAGGTTCCAGTCTTCCACAGAACTCTGGGTCTCTCCTCGGCACCTAAAGATTCTAGCACCATCTCCTTCAACATAAACCCTGACAAAATGCATAATGATTATAATTTTCTCCCATAATCTCCCAGTTCCTTGTTCTCATTTCAGATAATCATTTTCACAATTCCAATTCTGTGACCTAACTTTCAGAACCATATGCAAGGCTGTGCTATTGCGAGTAACTTACCCAATAATCGCCATTAAGCATCTCTGGATAACTTCTTTCTTTCTAGCTCATTCTCTCTAGCACTGTGACTTCCCCAATTTTGCAAAATGTTAGAGCCTTCCAATGCATTCACTTTACAATTCTTACTCACTAACCCTGTGTCCTCTTTTCCTTAGCAGCCCTAAAATAAATATGGCATCATGCATCATGACTCCACCTTTGCACAGTTTTCAGCTCAGACATAACTGGAATATCTCACCTCAGTTAAATTCTGTCTTCTCTCACCTCTGCATTTATGCCGAAGCAGTCAATAATAACTGAGGAAAACTACAGCCATAGTGACTTTAAATTTAAAACTACTGATCTAAAGGGGGTCTTTAGTATTGCTGGGGAATGCTACATGTCTAGAGAAAATGTGTTCTCTCGTCCTATGCTGATCATGTCACATCTTCTCCTCTCCCTTCAGACCTCCAAGAGCTCATCCCTTCTAAAGCTGATTAGCTTACTAGTTTATTACCTAGTAGAAACAATTTAGAAACTTTTCTTATACACCTACAACCAAATATACCAAGCTACTGGCCTTCCATACCCCCAGACTCTTTACTCTTTCAGAAGAATCACTGGTCTCATCAAGGGGACCTTGTTGTGCTAGAACTTGGGATCCCTTGGTACCCCTATCAATTTTCCTGTAAGTCTCTCCAGTCAATAATAAGATATCCTCCTTCCTATGAGTCCTTTTTCAAAATCATAAAACACATTATAAAAAACTACAATGAACAACACACCCCTGACTCCCAGTTATCATTCCATTTTTTTCCTCATCCTCTCACCTTACTTTATAGCAAAACTCCAGGAGTTAACTATAGGGGCTGGGGTTGTGGCTCAGTGGTAGAACAGTTGCCTGGTATGTGTGATGCCCTAGGTTCAATCCTCAGCACTGCGTATGAATAAATAAATAAAATAGAGGTCCATCGACAACAACAACAACAAAAAGAGTTAATTATAGCCTATACTTATCCCATCATCTCTTAAGCCTATTTGATGTAGTCACTGTACAAGAAGGCTTTCACCTCCTATGTCATACCTCCGAGTAGTCCTCTCTCCCATTGTACCAGGATTGGTTGTGTAACCCATAGAACATGGCACAATGATGGTGGGTCACTTCCAGGTCCAGATCACAGAAATCATGATGTCTTGATTCTGGCGTATTTTAGATATGAGGGGCCCTGTAAAATCTGATGTGTGAAATACTGCAAAAATGTTCAGAGTTGAAATGTTTATAAGAGCCTAATTAGTGGATTAATCCACTGATATGGATTAGCTAGGTGGTAACTATAGGCAGGTAGGGTGTGGCTAAAGGAAATAGGTCACTGGGGTATGTCTTTGGGGTGTGTATTTTGTCCCTGGTGAGTAGAGCTCTCTCTGCTTCCTGGTTGCCATGTCCTGAGCTGCTTTCCTCTGCCACACCCTTCCTCCATGATGCTCTGCCTCACCTTGGGGCCAGAGCAATGGAGTTGGTTAACACTGGACTCAACCTTTGAAACCATGAGCCAAAAGAAGTTTTGGTCCTCTAAATTTTTCTTGTCAGGTATACTGTACAGCAATGAAAAAGTTAACTAAAACAACCTTTTTGGATCACTTACTGTGGTTCATATCATAAGGATACTCAGTCCTTTGAAAAAGCCCATGCAGTGAGGAACTAGACTTCTGCCAATAGTCAAAAAACAAAGCTGTCCACAGACAGTATCATCTTGGAAACTGATATCCTGCCACAGATAAGCCTTCACTGACAGCTTGACTGCAAACTTTTGCAGGGAATTGTGCCAGAACCACCATGCTAAGCTGCTCTTTGATTCTTAATTTCAGAGACTAAATGAGATAATAAGTGCTTGGTTTTAAGCTGCAAAATTCTGGAGCACTTAGTCATATTCCTCTCCATTCAGTCTTGTATCATCATGACTCTAACAATGCCACATGTGCTGTGGGCCACTAAATGTCCTCTGTGTGACATGCAATGATCAGTCCTCAGTCCTCATTTTAGTTGACCTATGTTCAACATTCAATGCAATTTACCACTTTCTCCTTGAAATAGTTCATTTGACTTCCAAATATAAATTTCAAGTTTCCTTTTTACTCCACTGGCTGCTCTTTCACGGATTCCTCTTCTGGTTTTCCTCATCTTCCTTCTTCCTAAATTTTGAAGAGCCTCAAATGTTAGCAATCTTTTCTCTATGTATACCTAATCCCTAGTCAACGACATTCCAGTCTCACAGGTTTTAATACCATCTGTACTTTAATGACTTCCAATACTGATCTTTAGAGCCAATCTCTTCTCCAAGTTTCACATGCAAATATCCAATTATCTAAGTAATATGTTTATTCAGAAATCAAAGAGGCATCTAACATGTAAAACTTTAAATATTAGTTTAAAACTAAACTCCTGATTCACCTCTCCTAAATATACTCTTTCTACAGTCTTCTCCGCCAGCTTAGTAAATGGCAACTCATTCTGTTTCTGAAGTGCCAAATTTGGATTCATTCTTGAGTCTTCTTTCTTACCTTTCACACTCAAATTCTGCTGGTTCTGCTTTCAAACTGTAGACAGAATTGTGACCATTTCTTTTTTTCCATCACTTCTACCTCTACTATTCTAGGCCATAATCTCACCTGGAATATTCCAATGGTCTTCCTGAATCCATCTTTTCTCTCTTTTTCTACTTTCTACACAGAAGTCAGAATGATTCTTCCAAAGCTCAAGACAGATGGTCTCTTCCTAAGACAGACACTCCCAACTACTAACCTTCTCACCTTGATACATCACAGTTGTCACCACGGAAACCCTAAATCCTTAATACAGTTTTAAAATACTATCTGATCTCACTCATTTGTATGGCTCTGACCTCATTTGTATAACCCTCCCCATCCCACAAACATGCCAATCACCTCAGGGCCTTTTCATTTATTTCTTCTGCTTGAATGTTCTTTACCTGGATAATCATAGAGCTCACTCAGTCATCTTCAGATCTCTGCTCAAATGTCACCTTAGAGAGTCTTCCCCAAGAATCTTACATAAAACTCTTCATCCCCTTATTCTACTTTCTTCATCTTTTCTGTGTTTATTATTCTCTAACCCCTGGAACATTTATTTGTGCATTGTCTTTTCTTCCAAGAAAATATTGGGGCAGGATTTTGTCTATATTGTTCAGTGCCCTATCCGCAGAAAAGTGACAATATGTAGTAGACACACAGAAATTATTTTTTGAATGGATGAAAGGGTAATAGGATATTTAACTTCCGAATGTCACCCTGGTGAGCTAGTCTTGAAATAGAGAAAACTGCCTTGAGCAAAATGGTTTTCTCTGCACAGTTCATCAGAAATGCTAGATGTGTTCTAAGATTATACTCTTACAATTTAGTAAAAAGGTAGGCACAGTTCTCACATAAATAATGCCTCTGTTCTATGCATCAGAAGACTAGTGCCACCAGTGGAATTAATATTCCTGATGTGAACGAAAAATAAAACTTTGTATTCTGCTATTTCAGAAGGATTATCTTGGAAGGAGTAGCAAGGCATTAGCTTGCTGAAAGGTGGTTTAGATGGGTCTAATCAGACTGAGTACTCACATTCCAATGATTCAGTGTGTAAAGCACACACTTGTGGCTTATCAAGCTTAGTCTTGGGTAATAACTCAAAGTGTCACTTCCTTTTATGTGGAGTGAAATTGTTAAGAAGATAAAATTGATCATGTTTTACTTAAATATATGAATCCCTGGCTGGGGGAGGAGGGAAACAATAAGAGGGAGAGAGAGAAGTCAGCTACCCTTCAAAATCTGGTTCCAGTCTACCGCCATGATTCCCTTCCCCAGAGATATTCAAACTCACCAAACACAGGCAATCCTCATAACTTCCCACACTGTTTCCTCAATGACAGGAACTCATTTCCTGCCATTTTTCTCTCTATATTTCTCTCCAGTTCTCTCCCTGATGAAATCTTTGAAGCTTTTTATCTATGTCCAATTCCTTCCTGGACCACATTCTACCCTTTGTAACATGTGATAATGAAACATGAACCTAATTAAGTTGCCATGAATATTAAACAAGATAATCTAAGATAATGCTCAGGAAGTTGTCTGGGACTTTTCATGACCACTGCAATTTAGGCATGAAATCTGAGTGATCTCCTCCTTTAAACCATCTTTAAACACCCACTCCTCTTTGACTTAATTATGGTAACTACTATTTTATAATTATTTGAGTAGTCATAGTTGATTCCTCACCAGATCATAATTCTTGAGAACAAAGACAATGCCCAAAAAGTTTCCCATACAGCAATGTACACAGAGTAGACACAACATATTACTTGAATTAAGCATATAAATTTCATAGGCTCCAATCATGCTCTGTGTTCCATGAATATAATTTTTATATTATATTTGAATAGTACTTTATTCTTTTCAAAAGATCTTTGTGTTAAATACGTCATTTAAACTTGTAAATAATTTTATGAAGTACATATGTTTTAGAAATAGTTCCATTCATAGATGAATTTAATTATGGCCCATGGAGTTTAAATAAGCCCCTAGAATCCCAAAGTGAGTGAGCAGCAGAATCAAGCTAGGATTTAGGTATCTAGACCTCCTCCTGTATCACAAGATAGAATGGGGTGACTTGGTTCTTCCCTTCATGAAACTTGCCTTCTAGGCAAGCTTTTCTCCTCTGGGGCCAATTTTGCCTCCCATTGGGCACTTGGCAGTTTAAAAATATTTCAAAATATTTTCAAAATAGGGTGAGAATTATTGTCACCAAGTGTTTAGTGGCCAGAGATGCTCCTAACCTCCTACAATGTGCAGGATAGCCCCCAGGACAAAGTATTATCCTGGCCAGATAGTTACTAGTGTGGAGGTCGAGAATCCCTTCTCCAGATTTGGCTCCACGATGAAAGGAATTCACAGAAAACCCTATCAGAGATGGTAAAAGAGAGATATTTGGAACTATAGATTGAGCCTTAAATGCCAAGCTGAGAAGTATGAACTTGAGCCTACAAATCTGATTGATCAACTATGGGTAGTGGACCAAATCCAGCCTATTTTTTTTAAAAGAAGGTTTTACTGGAACACACTCAGGCTCATTTGCATAGATGTGACTGCTTTTACCCTGGAATTGCAGAGCTGAATAGTTGACACAGAGGATGTGTGGCTCAAAAGCCCAAAGTATTTACTGTACAGCTCTTTTTAGAGACAAAAATTTGCTCACCTCTAGTATAGACAGTAGGAGAACTTTAGATTAATTAATGAGATTGCATAAGGAGGGCATCTTTCAAGGGAAGGGACTGATGGCACAAAATAAGTTAGGATATTATTGAAGCAGACCAAAACATAAGACTAAATAGTAACTTAAATGGTAGTGTTGGGAAAGAACAGAAGAGCAAGAACTATTAGAAGAAATGATCCATATTATAGTAATGCTGCTACATCAATGTTTATAGCAGCTTAATTCACAATAGCTAAACTATGGAACCAGCCTAGGTATCCTTCAACAGATGCATGGATAAAGAAAATGTGGTATATATGCACACAATGGAATATTACTCGACCATAAAGAGAAATGAAATTATGGCATTTGCCAGTAAATGGATGGAATTGGAGAATATCATGCTATGTGAAATAAGCCAATCCCCAAAATACCAAAGGCCAAATATTCTCTCTGATATGCAGATGCTAATTTACATAAGGGGATGGAGGTAGGGAAGAATAGAAATATTTTGGATTAGACAAAGGGAATGAGAGAAGAGAGGGGGGATGGGAATAGGAAAGATAGTAGAATGAATCGGACATAACTTTTCTACGTTAATATGAATACATGACCAATGTAATTGCACATCATGTACAACCAGAAGAACTGGAAGTTGTACTCTCTGTATGTTAATATGTCAAAACACATTCTACTGTCATGTATAACTGAGAAGAAAAAATAAAACAAAAAATAAGAAATGATCTACAGACCCAGGCAAAGGGAGGGCAAAGCAGAAGTCAAGCATGATTTGGATTGATTCCCTGGGAAATCAGTGGCCCAATGAACACAAATAGAAGAATTAGAAAGCAGCAAACAGTATGCTTGCTTGTGCACAAGTCAAATTTAAGGTAAGAGTGGACCTTTCTAGTGGAAATGTCCACAGGAGGCATAAGGAACTGAAGCCAGTGATATGTCATTAAGAATCAGATTTCGTTAAATGAGCATACAGTGGAGCTATTGTAGAGGTCAGTCACACATGGCATAGGGAATATATACTTAGCTCTTTGACTTTATTTTAATATAACTGGGGACACCATGACTTAAGGTGCTAGAAATGAAGACAAAGGAGGTGGAAGAGAGATCTCACAGAAATTGTTAACATAGTGAAAGAGACAGTTTCAAAGAGGGTGAGCCTCAATATCAAATGCTAACAATATATCACCATGGCAGACACTGAACACACTGGTGAGTGATCTTCCATGTAAAGGTAATGCTGCCTTTCGTTGTCTTATGTATGCAAGTGCTCACTGGCAAAGGAAACCCTGTAGGTGAACATTAGGTAATGCTTCTCCTTCGTCATTTACACTTGGTACACCTCTGACTTTTTATAAACTTTACTCCAGGGCAAATCAGAGTCCTCTGGAGTGCCTACAGCAGTGTAAAAAAGAGAAGGAGGTGATGAGTCAAGATGTTCCTCTGAAAGTCAAGTTGTTTTCAAAGGATGGCTTTGGCATCACTTGTAGGGCTTACGATCTTGGCTTCTGGGACCTTGCCTCAGACATACTGCAGGTGCAGGGCTGCCTTCAGCAATGTGACTACACAGTTACACAGGATCCAACTCTCAGAAGGGTGCTGTGTGGGATTGAATGTCTCTATACCATCATGACATTTGTAATTTTTTTTAAACAAAGTTCTCTGGATTTTTGTTTTATGTAGCCCTGCAAATTATGTGTGAGTACTGGGTGAGTATTCCAGTCTAGAAGTACATTTCCCTCAATATTATAGAGGTATAGAAAAATTTGATTCTCTGCTAACCTTACCTCTCACTTAATTGCTTAGAGTCTCTTCCTTTAAAATACACATAATTGTGTCCCTTGGAAGTAGAACTTTGAAGCTGCCATTAGCAGGTATGATATTGAAAGAGACAGTTTGTATCTCTACAGCTATCAGATTGGAAATTAATAATTATAGAGTGGGAAGGCCGAGTACTAACACTATACTTGCTGCTTAGGAACTGGAATGGCCCAATCCAAGATCACCAAGTCAGAAGAACCCCTGCAAGAACCAACGTCTCTCCTCCTATTGGAATTACCAATGGTTCAGGGACCACTGATTTGTTACATTATTTGGTTTAATTTCTTCTACCAAGTTAGTTTTAGACATAGCTGGTGTGGCTTACTGAATTTTCAAATGTGGAATTAGATAATAAGATTATTTCCTTTCCAAACCCCTTTCAGTTATTCTTATTGTCTTATGGAGGAAGATTTAATTGGTCTTTCACAGGTCTATATTTCTAACTAAATGACATTTTAAATAGAAAGCAGACCTCAGACCTCGAGTCTTCCACTGATTATAGTAACTAGGTAAACTTGAATTTATTTTGCCTTTTATACTGTATTTTTTTTCAAGTATTGTCTATGCATGATAAATGATATGGGTTTTCAATTTATTCCAGTAATGATATAAAAAGTCACTTAAAGTTATGGACCTTTAAGTAAAATGTAAGTGTACTAAAAATATTAAATGCAATGCAGTTCTAATGGTTCACAGATTGACCTTAAGCTGTGAAGGTGAAATTGGAGAGATCATAGCATTAATGGCACTGCTATTGTTATTAGTATGGGGACTTTATTAAAGGAAGCCTGGTTCTATTCATAGGAGAGCCATACAAATTGTAGCCTTGTGCGTCATCAGCCTGCAATTCATATATGTTTTAGTTATTACTACCCATAAATCATATGCTGTTCTATTTGGCACTCACTCAATAGAAGGTCATAAAAAAAAAACCACACTGCACAGAATAAAGCAAAGTAAAACAAATACTATAAACCTAAAGAAGGTAAACAAGCAGAAATGATAATCCAAGTAACATTATTAGTCAGAAAGTTGCTTACTTTAAAAGGTCAACTACACACTCACTATTATAACTATACATGTAAAATCAGCTATGAAAGAAAAAAAACAGGTATCCTACTAATAATACAAAGAGGAAGTCACTTTATTTTAATAGTAGCTAATTTGATCAGAGGGCTATCTCATAAAGGTAATGGAAAGGAAATATGTTGGTTTGAAATTATTGCAATGCAAAAAATGAATATGTATTGAACAGTGGACATATATTTATATTAAAATAATATTTCTATGAAAACCTCTTCAAAGAGATATTCTATTACTTAATTTTAGTTATTCTAAAGATCTACTTTAGAGAAGTGGTGCTTAGTTTCTACCTGTTAAAATTTCTCCAAATTGTCATACTAAAAAAGGAACTATGGAGGCTGTTTTTTCAAATTTCTCCTAAAAATCTTGGCATTTCTTTTATGAGCTTAGGACTTGGTGTATAATTTAACCAGTATGAATTCTAAGAGATAAAGATTAGTCATCAGAGTTTAGCCAGCTAGTTATTCAGTAATTTCCCAAGAATTTAAAACATATTTATGTAGGACTTTTTTTTTCAGAAATACAAAAGGCATAAATCATTTCTAAAGTATAAGTTATATATTATTAAAATGCATATACATGACAAATTATTGTGACTCTATCATATACAGATTCATCATACATACTAAAATCAAACTATACCAATTAGGTGTGCATAAACCCAGAACACAGACAAACATATACACACACACACAGAGTCTTGGTGACAAAGTTCATACAAATGGTTAATCATTGGGTTTGAAACTTCTTTCCACTATGAAAATCAAGTGTATGGAGCCCCTTGAGTGTTCACAAGAAGACTAGCCATGGAAGATTCGTTCTTCAGTTGTTCAAACAACAAATATTTACTGGACTCATACAGTTTACACTTGGACCTTCAAAATATATGTAAAGATTGATGGATGATGAGCTTCTGACTTTTAGGAACAGTCCATGTACTCAGGCAACACATACACATGAAATAGAAGCTATCACAAGATACAAAGGACAAAAAAAAATGGCAACAAATTGTGCTTGAGAATTCAAGGAAGGATCTCACTGAATGAAGGCAGGCAATTTTGGGCCAATGCATATTTGCTCATGAAAACTGAGTCACACTACCAATCCCATTGTTTTCATTTTCTTTTTTTAATTATGATATATTGAACCCAAGAAAACAATCTTAGATATGCTATTTTAAAGAAGAAAGACAATAGCATTTGCCTCTGGTCCCACATAGAGTTCCATTCTAAAAGCAGATATCTTTCTAAATCACAAGAACTATTCAGTAATGGTGGGATTTGACATGAAGGTGAGATGACAGGAAGGAGAATGTTTCAAGGTGAGATGGGTCTTGCTCCTCCTGTATGGCCACCTGGTCACTCAAGAGTCAGCCTGTGAGTCAGGCCAGATCTGGTTACCAAGCAGTTTGCTTCTCTGTTGCTTAGTAACTTGAGCTTGTGGACCATCATTCCCAGCTGGCTTTTCTGGAACCAAATCTTTGTAGATTTCTGACTTGATCTTTCTTCTGAGACCTTAAGCCTGTCATGATTTTTTTCCTCTGGATCACTGACAATAAAATTCTTCTCTGATTGGTTTTGCTTAATCTAAAAATCACTCCTGTATTACTTAAGAATCATTCTGAATCAGAATGTCCTTGACCCTTAAGCCCTTCTTCATCAAAGACATATTTTTCCTATGCACACACATATATTCATCAAAAGAAGGAAGTCTACTTTCAAAGTCACATATGTAAATAAATAAACTGAGACTCCATACCAAGAGTTCTGTTCTACCATCTCTTAAGTACCATTTTGTAAAATCTTTGAATATTCATCATTGCAGTTTCAGTGTACAGGCAGGATAGGGTAATAAATGTGAATGTGACTTTTAGCCTAAACAGAGGTGATACTGACAGAAAGAACACAGAATAGAGAGTTAGCCAGACACGGGTTCAAGTTTTGACTCTACTGGTTTCATGATAATATAAATGAATGATCTTGGACCACAGCATCTGCATATGTAAAGTATAACAAATACTATTTAATTTGAACCTTGGTTTTTTGAAGGATTAATGTACCTAAAGAACTATATACATGACAGGAGCTAAATTATTGATCACTAGGGTATAATAAATCTAAGGTTATGAAACATGTTATTTTGAAAGTGAGGCTTTTATTCCTTCTCATTTCAACTTTTTCAGGTCTCATTTTGAGGATAAGTACTTCAGCCAACACAGTTAGAGAAATTTGTGCCCTTGAAATTTCACATGAAATGATTTTTCTATTTTTATATACAATAGTAGAGACAGATTTGTTAAGATGATATAAAATTGGAGAACTAGTAAAGGAGAATTTTAAATTAGAAATTGTATAATATCTATAAATTTTCATATTTTCTACCTAAAATTATGGCTTCCAGTTGATGTCCTAGAGTGAAAACCATAAATTCTTTCTTTTTTTGCAGTGGTGGGGATTGAACCCAGGGGTTTGCCAATGCTAGGCAAGTGCTCTATCACTGAGCTACATCCCCAGCCCTACCCATACCTTCATTAAGATAGCCTAGAAGCTTATATATGAGTCACAGAATTTTCATAGAATTATGTCTGTCATTTTTTCCAAGCAACATCTACCTCATTCTCTTAGAGCAGCAGGCTGTAACTTGTTTTTACTTATCTTAAATGTACTGTAGTTTGTTATCAATTTGTATATTTAACTAGTCAATCTTTTTTTTACTAGTAAATATCAAATGCCTTTTTAACCATATGACTTTTGAACAGAGAGCCTAGACTTCAAAATGTTTGAATAACTAAAGTCAAATATCAAGTGGGCAGCAGAACTAAAAATACATGGTTTCAACTATACCAAATCCATCACAGTTTTTAAAATGTGATTTTTTTCAAAGTAGTTGCTTTCCTGGGAATAATGAAGTGTCTTTTTGAAAGTGCTTCTTGTATAAATTTGGTAACTTCCTGTCTAAGAAAGTGGGGGAAATGGCTGAAGTTCATTTAGTTGCCTAAACTCACAAGAGCATTTTATTTACAAAGAATAATTTTAAAAATTAAAGCCATAATTTAAATTATTTAAATGAACTTTGATATTCAAGTTTTTATTTTCATGTCATTCAACATCTCTACCAAATTTCCAAGGAAGAGTATGTTTTTGTTTGAAAGTGTTCTCACTACTATTAGCAAGGCTTCATCTGGTACAAATAAGCTTAATATCTTTTCTCCTTTTATAAGATAAATGTCAGTAGTCACAGGAAGTACACAGGAATAATAAGCTATCAGGGTATTCAATATTTCTTTCTTTTATTTATTTATTTTTTATTGGTTGTAGATGGACACAATACCTTTGTCTTTTTTAAAAGATATTTATTTATTTTTATGTGGTGCTGAGGATCAAACCCAGCACCTCACATGTGTGAGGCAAGCGCCCTACCACTGAACCACAACCCCAACCCAATACCTTTCTCTTATATATTTATTTTTTTGTGGGGCTGAGGATCGAACTCAGTGTTTCACACATGCTAGGCAAGTGCTCTAACATTGAGCTACAACCCCAGTCCCTTATTTATTAATCAATAGCTAATTGTCACATTATAATCACTGTAATGTTGTAAACATAACAAATCAATTGGCGTGTTCTTTACAAATGCCTTCCTGGGGTCTTCTGATTTCAGGTAAGGTTAATAATGCCTTCCAAATGCCTACTAAAAGCTAAAGACACCCTCACCTTGCAGTGCCTTCACCTACCATGATTCCCATAAAGGTAACAGCCTATTACAACATCAACACAGCTTAAGTCTGGCTGAATGATCCTGTCCAAACACAGGGAAGTCCTTCCTGGTGTGCTTCCCAGATGATTGCCCCTGGAAACTTTCTCCCCACCTCCTGGTGTCATTGCCCACAGCCCTCACCTGGGTTCCTATCTCCCAGATGAACACCAGAGATGCTTTTCTCTGGGTATTTTTACCTTAAAAGACAGAAAAAAAAAAAAAAAAAAGCTTACAGATAAGTAGGACAAATGTAGAAGAAGTGGAACAAAGGAGAAAGGGTCCTCAAACAGAATTACTAAATAATGGCTTTGAAAAACCTACTGAGTTTGTGTATGTATGTGTATGTTTGTGTTGTGTGTATTTTTAACCTGCAAACTCTAAATAGTAGGAATTCTCGTTTACAGGTAACAAATGATTTCCTCCCCTTTCTATGATTTGAAAAAAATTTATATAATAGTTCTTTCTTAAACAGCAATAAAAGCAACCACAGTTGCAAAAGAAATGAAAACTCAAAAAAGCAAATGTTTATTATGTTATTTTATTTTTAAAATTTGTATTATTTATTTATTTATATTTTGACAGTACTAAGGGCCTCATGCATGCTTATCAAGTGGTCTACTACTGAGCTACCCCCAGTCCCAAGTATTTACTTTTAAACTTTATACCTAATGCCAATACTCTAAAGAAATGTATAAAGTACAAAAATGATCAAAAACATTTAGCAAGCTCCTTAAAAATCTTCAAGATATCCTAAAAGTCTCCTGAAAGAGACTGTCCAAAATTCAAATTTTAATTCCAAAGGAACTATTATGTTGTTTAAGAATGTTACCAAGTACTTCTACCTTTGGGTATGTTGTAAGTAAAAGCACACATGCATATATGGAAATTATAAATATATTTGAGTATTACCAGGTCACCATGTTTCCCAAAGAAATCATATTGCCTAATATCACTTAAATACACTACAAGACATTTTCCTTCATTCAATATATTAAGCATGGTATAAACTGAAATAGTTGATAACAGAATTTTCTCATCCATTTCTTAATCAGGAATATAATCCTCATCATATTATTCATATTAGAATATAATATTTTGCTTTTAGCAAATTTAGAATTTAAAAATGTTTTTGAGGGATTATATACATAACCAAACTTGAGGGAACTCAATGAGTGCTAGCTATAAATAATAGTTATTAATGGTTAATGTTTCTAAAGTAGCTTGACAATACTTTGGAGCCTAAATGAACTACTCAACAGGAAATTGCATCTTCATCTCCACTATAACAAAATGACTCAATGTTTTCTATTGTGAATATATGTTTGCTTAGATTGAAGTATGTTACTGAATATTATAGTTAACAACATTCTAATAGTAGATAAACAATGGGCATTTTAGAGCCAAATGAATGTATACTGTTTCAGAGTTTAAATGAATGAGTTAGAGATATGTGTCCATACAGCAACATTGCCTACCATAGAATGAAAAAGAGCAAGTTGCTAAAGGGCATATATGACAGTTACTCCTTGTTCTTTTTTACTCCATAACATAGCCTAGTGTGTTAGTTTGTAAATACACAAACAGTGGCACATATATATGCAGATAGAATTAAAGACAGGTAAAGAAGAACACACTGACTTTGGTATCCTCTAGGAAGGAAGAAGAGTAGGTAAAGGATGAGTGATGGCTTTAGCAGAATCCATTACACTTGATTCTTTCAAAAAGCAGAGGCTGGGGATACAGCTCAGCATTAGAGCATTTGCCTAGCATGCTAGAGGCCCTGGGTTGGGTTCCCCAGGAACACACACACACACAAATTTTGATACAAACGGTGATAAAATATTGACATTTTAAAAAGTTTGACTGGGTTTGATCCCCAGCACCGCAAAAAAAAAAAAAAAAAAAAAAAAAGTTTGAGTGGCAGATTTTTGACTTTATATTATATGAATATGAAAAATATTATAACTTAAAATGGCTATATTAATTACCTTTTAAAAGAATGGGGAATAAAAGTGCAGAAGTGTGGTGATTTAAATGTGACTACACAATAACTTTTTAATTCTCAAAGACGGAAAACAAGCAGTTCTAACTTGTTCTTCTATGACTCTAATTAGGCCTAACCCAAAAGAAATGTGCTAAAAATTCAGTGAAGCAAATATCTGAAAAATATATAGAATTTCCTGTTTGATTTTTCTAGAATAAACTAGTACTGGAAATTTAGTTTTCTTTAATGAAGATTCCACTGACCTTGGAGTTTCTGCTGATGTCAGAGGGAATCCCCTTCTCAGATGATCAGAGTCCTGTGCATAATCACTAGACAACAATGTTTCATATATTAAGTAAAGACTGTCAAACAGAGTGATAGAAAGCATGGATGAAAAAGAGTTCTAATACTAACACACAGTACCAGGCCAAATACCAGTGTAAAATAAGCATGGGTCAGTGATATAATTACTACTACTAAGTACTGAGGAAAAAACCCAGGTAAGAAGTACTACAGAAATTTGAAGAAGGAAGAGATTACTTCCAGGTGGGAGAACATGAGGAAATCAAAGGCACTTGAGAGACGTGTGAAAAGGAACAGGCAGAAAAGAGGTACCAGGCCTATGGCCCTGCCTCACCAAACCTCTCCTTTCTGCCTTCCCCTTTTCCACAATCATAAGACAGACAAGACACCCATTCTTTGAATTCATGGTCTCATCACATATATTCATGTCAATCCATCCACAAACAACTGACAGGGTAATCAAGAAATTTAAATATGATTCTAAAGGTTCATTCAGACTGAAGCTGGAATAATTGCATATAATACATAATAAGGAAAATATTAGCTTATGATACCAAGTCCCCAGTTCTGTGTGACACATTTTAATTTGTACATAAGTGTACTTGATGAAAATCACAGCCCCAAATGGATACCACTTCTAGGAATTTGAGTAAACAGAGAAACTGAGCTTCAATGCTCTCTGCTGAAGTCACAGGGCACCTGGAATATTGGGTCAACTCAGTTTGCTGCTTTTTAAGTGGGTCATAAAAATCCAAATGAAACCTACATAAGAACAACCATGATTAACTTGGTAAATTCAGTATATAAACAGGTGACATAACAAGGGTTTACTTAAGAAAAAAGAAGACTTTTTATATAAAACTCAAGGACACTAAAATATTGATTAATGAGTTTGTTCAGCAGGTATCTATTAAGTATCCACCACTGACCAACCACCATGCTAGTGTACCAAGATAAATAGAAC
Organism: Sciurus carolinensis; assembly: GCF_902686445.1. Classification (NCBI taxonomy): domain Eukaryota; kingdom Metazoa; phylum Chordata; class Mammalia; order Rodentia; family Sciuridae; genus Sciurus; species Sciurus carolinensis. The sequence continues at coordinate 48,329,943 of NC_062218.1, forward strand.
AGTGCACTGGCTCTCTGGTGGGTTACTCAAAGCCTCTTGCCTTAGGGGCTACTTAATGCAAATGAGCAAAGATTCAAGCTGAGGGGTTACCAGAGCAAATCCTGAACCCATAGATGACAGTTGCAGAAAAGAAGACTTCAACTCTTTATAAGCAAGCTCTTTCCAATCAACAGGTCTGTCAAACAACAGAACTGGTTTACTATAACCCTCATCCAGGAGGCATGAGGAGAGGTTCAAGGACTTGTCATCAGGGATGTTATTCGAGGAATTCAATGATGATAGAGGATGAACCAGGTGCCATTAACACACTGGAACCAAGTTAGGCTAGCTGTGCACCAGATCTGCTTTATCTTATTCTTTGGAACAAAGTCGAGATGTGTTTCTCAGCTTCCTTTGTGAATTGATGTGGCACAGAGCTGATTCTGTCCAGAATATGGTATAAGTAATATGTGTGCTTCTAGGCCTGCCTCACAAACATACATGCCAGCCTCCTCACTCCATATCCCTGACTCAGCTGAGCCTGGCAACCTTGGGACTCATGTTAGCAAACAGCAGAACCACAAAATGGTAGGATCCCAGGTCCCTCAATCGCCTAAATCAAGCTACTTCCCCACAAATAGCAGAAGCAAGAAGTAAATATTCACTGAGTCAATCGACTGAGATTTGGAGAGTATTCTGTAGATTAGCAAGCTCACCTTAACTAGAACAGATATACGCCTTCAAACATGATTTATTTTTTTCTACTAGAGTGTAAATTGTTTTAAACCAAGAAATGACTATTGCTCAACTTTGAGCACAAAATAGGCACAAAATAATAAACACTTCAAACTGTGTAGGTGTCAAAAATATGCATAGCAAATGAAAGGGAATATCAGTGGTAAGAACTAGTATTGTGAGGCAGGATCATATAAGGCATGTATTGAAATAGTTGGAAACTTAGGGAAAAGCAAAAGATGTGGCTATGGTGGTAATAATAGCAAGTTAGATAGCAATTATGTGTGTGTGTGTGTGTGTGTAAAATTTGAAATATATTTTTAAAATTGTTTAATGCTTTGTAAAATCCTGAAAGCAAAGATGGGATGATATTTTTCAAAGGATACCTCTGAATATTATGAGTCTTGGGACTCATTGAAACAATATGGAAAATTTAAGAGACTCTTTCCATCTCCCTTGCTGGATGGTTTTAGTCCAGGAGGTAAACTGTTTCCTCCTGAATTAACTGGGAATCAGTATCATAATTTTTATTTTTAATACCCACTCTTTATGATTCCCTGATCTGGCTGAGACCTGATAGACCAAAATGAAATATTGGTAGAAATCATGCTCTTGGAGTTTTTCCAAACAGCACCAGAAAAGGAAGTGCCAGAAATTTCAGAAGAAAGCCTGTTTTCATGAGATTTCCTGCCTTCCTTACATCTCAACATGTCCAAATAGTTCAGATAACCTTCTGTTGAACTCTAGGTTGCTTCACTCAGACTAGAATCAAGCAGCAGAGTTGAAGCTCATCCATTCAACGATGGGTACAATTTAGGAAATATAATAATAAAGCAGCTCAACCAAAAGGGACATAGGTTTCCAAAATTCTGGTCCTGGCTGACCATGAGCTGAAGCCAACTTTCCTTCTTTGGCACTCGATGCCTGGTCTTGAGCCAACCCCCTCCCATGGAGCATTTCCCTGTGTTTGTTTCATTCACTGTTTATCACTGGCAAATTTTTCAGCAGTATCTTTTTATAGAGAAACCATAATTTTCCAGTAATTTTTAAGACTGAAAAATCCCATGTTTGCCTTACCGTTCTTGTGACCATTATATACAACTAAACCCTCACCAATACCATCTAGTTGGTTTAACAACTTAGCTATTTAAAATTAAAATGTTGAGGTTGGACATGATCTTGGGTGTGACATGCCCTTTGCTTCATCTGTCATCTACTTGCACCTATTATATGAATGCATTCCTGGATATAGCCATGCCACTAGGTTAAATCTTGGTTCTACTTTCTGGTGCTTTCTTCCTTAAATACTTATTTCTGTTTTTTTCCATTCCAGGCATTCACTTTCATTTGTTATGAGAAAAAAATATTCAGTTTCTCTTCTAATGCACTCATTATCTTCTCTTTGTTATACTGTTTTATCATAAATTATATTCATCTTACCAAAATGTGAAGGTAATGTATATCACTACCACTACCTAAAATTAAACAAGCATGTATCACAGAGCACAGAACACGGAGCCACTAATCTGAGCCTGGAATTATCTCTTCTCAGGCAAAAAACTCCAAATAAGCTCACCCGATGGTTTTAGTTAGGCATTTGTTTGTTTTAAGCAGGAAAACATCAGGAATCCTTCTCCAGGAAAATACATGGAAGAATATGTGTAAAACCATTTTAACCATTATACAGAAGACAGAAATACTCATGAAGAACATTAAAATATTGACAAAATATTCGAACAATTCAAATTCAAAGAACAAAGTATTGCCAAATACTAGCCTGCAACTTTCTGCAGACTTCCTAATTTCTTTCTTCTCTTTTGGAAAAGCATGTTTGGGATTGTAAATATAATAAAGTCAGTAGGAAGGAGGAGTTTTAAGAGGACACATGTGACACACACATATGTGCACTATGAACATCTCTGTTCAAGTTGGGATAGTGCAGAAAAGGGACTCCATTCCCTCCTCTCCGATCCTTTCTTTCCTAAGCTGTTGGAGAATCTGGCAGTGATGTTAGCTTAAGAAATCAAAGAAATGTCACTACATAGGTATGGGAGTGCACTACATTCTTATTTGACATCTGTAATCCAATTTTCTTGTAGGAACTTGCAAAAGGAATTGAACTTTGAGAACCATCCACCTCAATCTCTCTTGTTACCTGTCTCAATGAATCCTGCTCTGACTTGGACATTTGTGGGATTTATTGTTAATGTACATCACTACCCATACATCACAGGGGAGGAATGATGGTGATCTTCCCCTCCCACTCCCAAAATGAACCACGGGAGGCGCAAAATAACCCAGGGGAAACGGTTGCCATTTCCGTGTAATCCGTGCAAACCTTACCATGTATGTGCCACGGTGAAACGCCGCTGTTTGGGGATGTTGCTACTGAGAAGCATCCTGCGCAGGAGCCTGGGGGAATTTCTCGGAGAAATCACCGGGGAGAGCTTGGGAGAAACGGATTTCCTCGCTGTCTTGGACTTCTCATGCTGCAACAGGTTTTCCCGCAAGGATTTCACAAGATCCTCATTCAGCCATGGGTTGGGACCATGCGGATTATCCACTTCAGGTACTGTTAAGGTATCCGGGCTTGTTGTCTGCTGAGCCATTTTCCTGGTCAACTTTGTACAGTTGGCAACAATCCAGGGCAACGTGGTTGCCTGGCCTCTTTCCAGAGATTCCCTCGCTCGGAGTCTGGGAAATGTCCGGGGAAGCAGGTCGGATCCGGCTGTTGTTAGTTCATTCGGTCGCCTGCCTCAGTCTCTCGGCGGAGATGGGGCTTGTGTCGACCAGGAGAGCGCACCCCCTGCGGAAGCCTGTTCAACGTCACCGTCCTCTCCCCAGCCCCTGCCAAAGATCACTGACGAGCTTGCGAAGCAAAGGAACATGGAGGGAAGCCACAGCGCTGGCTCGGCTTTTGTCAGCGCTACAAAGCAGCCTGCTAAACTATTGGAACTAATGCGCCGCAGCTGCTCGAGTGACTTCTGCTTATGTACATAAAAAGTCCTGGGGGGAGGGCTTAACCATCAGATGCCTGCTGCTCGGTTATTTGGCTAGGCTTTCCATTTGCTTATTCCCGAATCCAAAGGAAAGAAAAACTTTGAACTTGACCTTCCTCCCTTGCAAGGGCTACTTATCTCCTACAGTCTACGTTCATAAAAGAAAATTGCTAGCCCTTTGGTTTTTTTATAAGGGAAGAATAAACAAGCACTAGCTAGGCAGGAGAAATATTTTGCTGCTTACTAAACTCAGTCTCATGCACCTTAAGACGAATCCCAAGAGTCCATTTCATCAAATGAACTCCATCCTCCTCTAGTTAAAAACAACACAAAAAAGGTTTCAAAATATTACACGTGAAACATATTACAGGTTGCTGTTGTGTTCTACAACCTTGTTAATTATGGCCCTTTTAGAACACCAAAGGACAGGATTCAGACCATGAATGGTGTTTGCAATGTTTCTGCATTAAAGCTCACGCCACACCAGAAGGACAGGTGGTTTTCATAAAAGTAATAAAAAATGATCTTAAAGTTTCAATTAGTAAATATGTAACTTTATGTATTCAACCATAAAAGGGAAAGCAAATCTAGCTTTTCATACTTTTATTTTCGCATTTTAATGTACGATTTTAATTTGTGATGAATGTAGCTTCTACAAACTTATTCAGAAGAGGTTTAAAATAAATGAGAAAAAAATTTACTTTGTTTATGGAAAAAAGTAAAAATGTTGTAACAAGTAAGTGAGTAAGTAATAAAGCCTAAGCCTTATTATATGGACGCTAGGAGTGCAGACATTAGAACAGCACCAGGAAAAAACCCAAATCTTTGAACAGGGATGTCCCCAGCCCAAGCAGTCTGGTGATGTTACAGACAGTTTAAGATTGAAATAAAATCATATTTGTCAAGGTCTAAGAATGTTTTACATTTTTTATAGACATCAAAACTTAAGAAGGAGCTACAAAATGTATCTACACAGAATGGAGACTGAAATGATTTTTTGTGGGGGGGGGGAGTATGATTACTATTAGCTCAATTATAAATTTTTCCTATCTCCCCCCATCCTCCATCACACTTGTTTCACCTTAAGCTTCAATTCCTTGCCTTTAGAGTGTTACAGATAAGGAGGAATATTCAGTTTCTGTTTACACAAACACGGGATCAACCAGTTGGTCCATTTCTCCTGTTGGTGTACCTATAACAATTCATAGGGACCTATGTGTTGTGATTTAATCAGAGTACACTATGAAAATATTTAACATTGAAAAAAATCAGAGTTATAACTATTCCTAATGTTTTTTATGAATAAAAAGATTTCATCAGTGTGCAAAATTAAGTGGCAAGATTCCTTAATCAATGTATATATCTATATAGACATACACATACATATCACACATATCCTTATATATATATGTATGCTATATGTAGTATGTTCATATATTATATATATAAAGTATATTTCTACATATACACTTATTTCCATAAAGTGGACAGAGGAACTCACAGCTGCCTTAGTAGTTGTGCACAATAAGAGTACAATGCTTCCCCTCAAAGGGCTTATTTTAACTTAATTAAGAGACTGGAAAATGTATGGGAAAACACACCAGAACAACTGGAAAATGACATCATCTGGTTTGGAAAAATGAATTGAAAATGGTGTGCATGTGTGATAAAAGAGCTTTGAAATACAGATTGAAGATTGGGAGGTTCAAAAATTAATGGAAAGGAGCTAAGAAAGAAATGTATTCACTAGAAATTAAGATGAAGAAGTAGAGACTGCAAATGTAATAAAAAGCAAATTTTGTGCAAAAACAAAAGAAGAAGGAAAAGAAACTGCAGTCACACAGTAAAAAAAAAAAAAAAAAAAAAAAACAGAAGAAAGACCAGAGGGGATTGAAGGGGATGAAGAAGGGATGGAATAGGGAAAGACAGTAGAATGAATCTGACATAACTTTTTTATGTACATAAATAAATAAACCACAGTGAATCTCACCATCATGTATGTCCACAAGACATCAATTTTTAAAAAATCTCTAACTAAATCTTTAGCAGAAGGATAAGTAGAACGGAATGGGAGAGGAAGGAGTGAAGTGAAAGGGGAAATGCTGGGGACTAGAAAAATTATATTCCATGCTTTTATAATTTCATCCAAATGAATCCTAGTGTTATATATAACTAAAAACAAAACAATAAAAATTCAAAGAAGAAAAAAATGATCTAAAAACTGTTCTGGTTCAAAGAAAACAGAATTCAGATCATAGAATAATGTGAGAAACATATACAACAAACTGACATGGCAAAAATCTAGTCTTAGAAAAATGTCTCACTTTTGCGGATTCAGTTCAATTCAACAAACATTTGTGGACATTAACTTTGTACCAAGTACCACACTGAGTGTGAAATGCCATTCAAAGCTGAGCATGATGATACCCTTGCCAGCAGAGAGCTTGTAGTCTAGCCACAGACGGCAAGCACAAAACCAATGACAGGCAGAAACAGCCCAAGGACACACAGAAGAGCCTGGGGACTGGATAATTTAAATATCTGGCTTTAAACAGACCAAAATGACTCTTAATGATTAGTAAAGAAAAATGTACCGCCAAGAATGACATGACCCTTTTTTAAAAAATATTTTTTTTAGTTGTCGATGAACACAGTACCTTTATTTATTTATTTTTATGTGATGCCAAGGATCGAACCCAGTGCCTTACACATGCTGGGCAAGCACTCTACCACTGAGCAACAAACCCAACCCCAACATGGCTTTATATTTGGAAATTCATTAAGTTAAGAGATCCTAGATTCTACTTCTTGCTTTCAGTGACCTGTATAAGGCACTTAAGAAGAATAAACTGTTTACATGCTGGTCTTCTCATAAATGGTTTGATACAGGAAGCTCATAGAGACTTGGCACTTTGTTGATGAGCACAACTAAGCTAAACTAGAAGATAAAACACTATTCTATTAAAATTTCTTCGGGCCTTGTGGTTAGATCTGGACTAAACCTGAAGGAAGGCATGCTGCAAATCTCCCATTGTTTTGGTGGGTGTTAAAGGACTCTGTCACAGTAGAGCAGGATTGAGACCCTCTTCACAGGTCCCCATATCATCTGGTCATTGTTAGATGAATTTCCTAACAACTACGATTCCCTCAAATGATGTATGCCATGCTAGCCACTTTTTAAAAATAAAAGGCACTTCTGTTTCCCACAGTGTGGTCCTCAAGGTCATTTTAGTTGACTCCTGGACAAACACTTTGTTTCAAGAAATTTTGTATTTGATGTACTGGAGGAAAAAAATACAAACACAAGAAAAAAAAATTAATTTTTTTTTACAAATTCTTTGCTACAACCCCTTGAAACAACTTGAAAAACCCAGCCGTGTTGCAAAGTCAGGTTTGAAAATCACTGCCTTAGGAAACACAAATTGTCAAGTTCTGAAGATAAAAAGGTGGGTGAAGCTTAGATAGACTGGCATTGTCCTTCATAGTAATGCAGAGGATCAAGAGGAACTCTTCCAACAGGAGCGCTCCAGAGCATGCCTTTTGCACAAAGTCTCTTTAAAATTAGCTGCCAGGAACTTGTCTGAAAAATGCTATACTGTAAGTGACAACCAAATAAAGCCTTAGGTTTTTACATGTGGAAATTTGAAAGTGGGCGAAGTGTTTTGATAAAGTCTCCCACACCTAGATCGGCACATAACATCTCAACTTCATAAAATTTTCCTAGAGACCTCTTGGTGGGTTTTCAAATGTGTCCTAGATTATTCAGAACCCTTAACAACATTTTGCTTTATTAATTATTCATTGACAGTAAAACAAAGAGCATACAATTTAGCAGGACAAAGATTGGAAAAGTATATCCTTGTCCAGGTAACTACAAACGCTGGATTTCCCACTATTGAAAAGAAACCATTGTGTGGTTCATTCAGAAGAATGGATAAATTAAAATGATTTATACTTGACTAAAGAAAGCATTGTTGGCTCCTCCTGACTTTGTTTTAATTAGGTAAATATGTATTAAAATGAGATTGTCTTCAAATTGCCCATAGGATGTGGTCCATGGAAATGACCAAACAGTGGGGGACGTTTTGTCTAATGGTTAAGAGGGTGTGGTATGTGTTTGGAGCTGAAAAACTTGTTTTGAACCCCAGCTGTGCTCTTTACTATCTGTATTTGTGGTTCAGTTCTTCATCTGTGAAATAGAATGATGATAATTAGGAGGAAGAGGAGGATGATAACTATTACATAAAATGATGCAAGCATCAAATATGTTAATACTCATGATATAAACTATACCTTGGATCAGACAGAAGGGATTAGAAGGGAAGGGAGTGGGTATGGGGGTCGGAAAGATAGCAGAATATGTGCATATATAATATGTGCACATATAATTACATGACTATTGTAATTCTACATCATGTACCACCAGAACAATGAGAAGTTATACTCTATTTAAGTATGATGAGTCAAAATGCATTCTACTGTCATTTATAACTAATTAGAATAAAAAAAGGTACACAATAAACAGCCAATAAATGATACCTACCACTAGTGGTACAAAGAACTTGCAGAAATGTACACTTAGGAGATATAAAATATGTGCCAGCAATTTTACATTTTATTTTGTTTAGTTATTGCAATCAACCTAAGGGTGGTTTTTGTTTTGTTTAGTTTTATGCTGTTTTATAGATGAGAGCATAGGAAGTTACAGAACTTGCCAAAGGATATTATAATTCAAACAATGGCAGATGTAGAATTTGAAGTCTGAGGTGACAGCCCTTTGGTTTTGATGCTATACCACAACACCCCAGATGGAAAAGCTGCTCTGAAATTTAAAATTAATTATAGCTATTTCTGAGGAAAATAACAGACACTTGAGTGCCTTGAGTTCTTTGTCCAGTTAACACAAAATTCTGCCCTTGACTGCACTCAGAACACACACTGTGACAACCTGTGAGGCTGCCAAGTCATGAAGTTCTTATAGAGGCATGGTATTTAAGTAAGGGCAGCTGGAGGTAGAATTCCTGAGGGTTTTTTTTCCCCCATCTATATGCCTCCACTCCTTTGATGAGAATAAATTTTGAACTCCATGGTAGTTTTCCGCTTTGCAAAATATTTTCTAAAATTATTTGACCTCAAATTTTCATCACAATTAATTTTCATTTAGAAAATTATACCGTCTCTTTATCTAAAAGTTCATCTGAACATTGTAGAACATAGCTTTGAACTTTAATTAGGTTCTAGTTAGTTGGAAGAGTAAAATGGAGAGGGTTAACCAAGCAAGAATTGAGAAGTAAAATATCTACATGAAAAATGGAAGATATACACAACACTCTCAACAGAGAGAATATATGATAACAGTCAAATTAGCAGTGGAAGTTATTGATGCTTCAAGGGTCAAAAGGAGTGTCCAAGATTGTACACATCTGTAATACTAGCTGCTTCGGAGACTGAGGTAGGAAAATCTGAAGTTCAAGGCTAGCCTCAACAACTTTGTGAGACCCTGTCTCAAAATTTTAAAAATGTTTGAAAAGGGCTGGGGATGTATCTCAGTAGAGTGCTATCTACCATGTGTGAGTCCCTGGGTTCAATACTTAACTCCCCAAAAAAGTGACCAATAAATATGTAGACAGATGAAGAATACAAGAAAAATCGGGGCTTGGATTAAATCTTGAAAGATAACAGATAGTACCTGTGGAAGGATAATGGTAACAAAGTTTAGGGAAGGTAGATATTTGGGGAGGTAAGAGATGTTGGATTTTTAGACTATTCATTGAGAGAAAAATCAGTAAAAATGTACTTGATATGTGGGTAAAGAAAGGAGAGGGAACTTAAATAAGATTAATGTGCTGGCAATATGTACTATAATTTGACAGAGAATGATTTTGAAGGCTATTTCGATAGTTCCTATTCAATATGTATTTATATAGAAATAGAAAGGATCTAGGGAAGCAAGAATTACAAAAATCTGTGTATTGGTTCTATAGGAGTGCAAAAATCAATACAGAAGTCAGAAGTTGGACATTTCTTGGCAAAATTAATTATATATTCCATCTCATCAAGTATGGCAATCCCAGCTACCTGGGATTACCTAATTGATTATCAAAGTCCTGTAATATTTTTAAAGTTTCTAGAATTTACTGAACACAACAAATCAATGTCTTGATTTACATTTTGAGCATATAATTCCAAGCTTGATTCATTTTAGTAAAAAGATCAAACCTAGTTAAAATTTTTCTAGATTTTAACTAAATGTTAGATACCTAGTGAAACAATAAGTCAACATTTCACTTGAGAGAAAAGTTAACATTTTATAAGACTCAACTTATATCCACAACATTAACACAGCATATTTATTTTATTCATGAGAAAAACTACAATGTAACCTAGGTAAGAACTTTTACTTTCCTCCTAAAACATTGACTTTTAAGAAGTTCAGTAACAAAAGAGCCATTGCTAAATGATTTCCTAAAGTGAAACACAGAGTGCCCTGTATAAATATTATACAATAAGTTTCAATGCACACTAAAATTTTAATGTATTATCATGCCCTACTATTTCCAAGCCATCTTTCAGTGGGAAGAATAACCAGGCATTATTTGCTTTTGAACTTGCAGACAAAAAAAAAAAAAAAAAAGCACCCTACATCCCACTCTATCTTTAGGCTCTATCTCAACCTGCTGAATAGTGAAAAAATCTCCAGATTGAAGTTCTCTACACAAGTGCACTAAGCATAAACACTTTGAATTATTTCTTACTTTGAGTTTCACATTCATTCTAATGAGGTTGGCATTCTCCACATCTTAAAGTTGAGAAAAATTAGATTTAAAAAAAAAGGTTAAATTACTTCTTCAAGGTCAGGCACACCAAGAAACATGCATAGCTTCTCAAAGTCAAAACAAGAGATCTTCAAACTCCCCCAAATGGTTCATTGTGCTACAAACAACAGACATAGGTAGTGGAAAGAAGATTTTGGGTACTCCTGAAGTTTTTCCTCATAGTAAAAGTTAACAAGAAAAAAAAAATGTTTGTTTTCCTGGTCTACACAATAGACACAAAAATGAACAGAATCCCACCTATGCTATGCCCTAAGCTCAAAGGAATATAACACAACAGTGACTTACTCAAAACCTGGCACCAAGGAACACACTTTCTCACCTCTCTCATTCTCTGTTCCCACCTACCCCACACCCCACTGGCCCCTGGGGACAACTTTTAGATTCTTTCTCAAATTAGTGTAATATAAGTGGAAAGCTTCCCTTGGACCTCCACATGGAATGCCTTTTTCCGTCATTCTGGTTTTTGGATATGGTTTTTATGACACAGTGTATTTCACTGAAAGTACCAATAATTCAGGAATTTATAATTGTCATTGGACTTTTTCATATTTAATTTCATATCTAAATGCTTTCTCACAAAACAAATCCTATTTCCAGGGATAAAATTTTTCATATCTAACTATAAGGAACCTTCTGAAGCCTAGATGTTTATGTGGGGCACATTTTACGAAGGGCACTATATGAACCAGAGTTTTATTCTATAATTACCAAGCTAAGTCACCTTGAACAAGTTCATTTCACCTCTCTGGAACTGTTTTCCATTCAGAAGTGCTGGACTTTACTGGCATGTTAAAACTTGAAAAATGTTTGGTCCAGTGGTTTTTAGCACGTTTGGAGTATACAATTTAAAAGGGTGAATTATATGACATGGATTATAACTCAATAAAGTTGTCTTTAAAACAAAACACATTTACAGAAAAAAATTGCATTTACATATAAAAAAACTTAAATAAACATCAGATCCTCATTTTTGACTGCAAGTTCCACTGGTGTGCAATTTAAGAAAATTCATTATCAAGTGCAAGATGATCTCTTTCACTTGCAGGTGGGGTTGTTGAGTACTACAGACCACGGCAAGGAAAGTTATATCCAACGTTTAAGGAAAATAAGAATGGGAAACACAACAGTGCCACACTAAACAGGTGCCTTCCTGATGTGTTTATGGCCCTGAAACTTGTGAAAATTCCTTCCCTAACTAGGTAAAAAAATTTGTTCTGAGATCTGAGTCACAGCTAGGGAGACAGAGTGGGAGAGAAATGCCTCAGTTAATTTAATATTTGGAATCAAAGCATTGTTTTACTTCTAAAATAGTGAAACTTCAGAGAGAGGTCTATTCATTGTTACATAATAAGTCAGATTTTCAAAACTTCATGGCTTAATTAAACTTTTAGGCGATAAGACGAACCTCTGAACTGACATTTTCCAAAGAACATCCCCCTAAAGACTGAGTTTGACCAATTTTAATGAGTGTTGTATGAAAAATTAAAAAAAAACATTTTGTGCTTTAAAAAATAATTGGACTGTGTTGAACATAATCAAAAGGGTTAACTCAAAATAAGATGTCTGTGTCATTTACTATGTTAATGGGATTTGTGGATGAAGACTTGCTTGGCTCTCACCCCACCTGTGTGCTCCAGCATTTCCAGAGATGGATGTTTTCAGGAATTAACTAGACTTACTACAAGCATCTCCTTGAACATGGCTTATAAATAATATAAAATTTCCTGGTTGTCTAGGGTGTGTGTGTCACTCACAGACCAGCAAGTGTATCCAGTCTCCATGCACTAGAGTAAATAGGGATGGACAGCCAAGAAATTTCATAAATGAGGGAAGATAACTTGGTCCCAGGTGAGCCATTTGTGTAGTGTTAAATCGGCTGCTGATATTTTAATAAATAATGCATTTTAAAATAACTTGTATTACCTAACATTACATAACAAATCATAAACCTTTTTTTTTCAAAAAAGCATATATACTCTAAAAGTTTCAATTATAGAAGAAGACTTTGTTATATTACATCTATACTTTGAAGATGAGGCAAGAATGACTTAAAAGATTGAAACAATCTCTTTTGCAAGTGTGATAAAGTTCTCTGTTTCTATATTATTAACTGGAATCATAAGGCAAACTTTAAGATTCGTAGACTGTTTCCTAAATGTAATAATTATTCTATGGGCATTTAATGGGACATATAGTATGTACTCAGTTCCTTTGGCATAGTAGGCATGCTAATGTTTGTGTATCTGAAGACAATATTCATCTTCAGTGAGCTGAGACTTCAACCCTAGCCTACTGTGCCATATGAACCATTGCCAAAGATGCTTACCATCAAGGTTCACCACTATTTAATCAGGTAAGTGTGTTTCCAGAAAATTTGTATTTCTTATAGTCAGGGATAACTGCAAAAGCAGATTTATGCTTTTCTTTTTGGTGTTTTCAGAGAAGTTATTCTGACCTGGATTTATTCAAATGGTTACTAAATTATGTATACTAATTGATTTTTATCCTAAAAATTTTATTATTATTTATTATTATTTGGAAAACTGAATTCTCTCGCAAAGGGAACTGTTTTATTATTAGTAGTAGTATGTATGTGTGTGTGTGTGTGTGTGTGTGTGTGTGCGTGTGTGTTGTGATGGTGGTGCTGTGAATGGAACCCTAATGCTAGGAAGACACTCTACCACTGAGCTACACTCTCAACTCCTTCTGAAACTATTATTGTAAGCCCTAACAAAATAAATATGAATATCTATTGCGCTGATATTATAAAGGTATATATTTCAGTGAGCCTAATAACTACCATTTATATTCTAAAATTATATAAACAGTACATAGAGCCAACCTGTATCATTTAATCAATAACAAAGGAAAAAACCAATGTGTGACAAAGAAATGCTCTTATTGCACCTCTAGTGAAACCCCTCAGTCTAAGCCACTGTTACCTCATGATCCTTGTGCTTTAAATGCCCAGAAGATGCTAAGTGTTCATGCACTTATTAAGGGAGGAGAAGTGGGGAGAAAATGGATTGGTATAGTTTGTTTTAGCATTTTGTGTGTGCTTTTAGATAGTTACCAGTTTAAAACAGGACAGAGTGACCAAGTCAATTTACACTAATCTATTAAATATCTAAAATGTTTTGGAAATCCTATTGTTAGGCATACTTTAAATTTCACAAATGTATTCATTTTAAATTATCTAGATAATATATTTTCATTGTAAACATTTTAAAAGTTATGTAGAAATCTGAAGTTTCTATAGACAACCATCCCCAAACTCAGCCTCCCCACAGGTAACCCTGGTATATGCTTCTCTTCCTAGAGTTCTGCTTTCCATCATAGAGACCACCAGTCAAATGTGGCTATTAGCTCTAGAAATGCACCACGGACAAATGAGACACTGAGTTTTAATTTTTATTCCATTGTATTAATTTATTTAAGTAACCTTATGTGACCAGTGGCTAACATATTAAAAAATAAATTATAGACCATCATTCATGAGATTTCATGTATTAATGTGTCCATAGAAAGATATATTTCTGTTTCCTGAAATCTTTTTTATTAAGTATCATATTTAATAATCATTCAGCAACTTGCTTCTTTCCTTCAATAAAATCTCCTTTGTCATTTTTAGCTAATATGTATTATTTCCATAGTATGGCTATTTCATAGTTCATTAGCCAGTTCCCTATGCAAGAGAATTCAGTTTTCCATTTTTTCACTATTATGTACCAATAAAACAACTTGGTAAGTCGTTGGTCATACATTCCATTGGTAATGCATTTTTTTCTTACATAATAGATAGTTGGAAGTGGGATTCCTAAGTGGTAAGATATCTACATTCCTAAAAATTTCATAAAAACTGCCAAATTATTCTCCAAAGTGGATGATTCCATTTATATTTCCACCAACGGTGCTTGAGTTTCCACATTGTTTCCCTCAAACAGCCTCTTGTTGCCATAAATTTCCCTGCATTTAGTTGTTAAATTCCTTTCTCCCTCAAGAACATCTTCTATTTTTATTTTTATTTTTTTTTACTGTAAGAGAAATGAAGAGCACCCTCATGGTTACCATTAAATTTCACAGAAGGGGGAAGATATATTTCACTCTGCTTCCAAGTCAGTGTTCAATTTATCTCTTTAGCAATTTTAGTTGACCAAGGATTTCCCTGGAGTGTCTCTAATATGACAATATCTACACATTGTAGAAGACTTTTGAGAAGGAAAAAGCATTAGCTTTCTTTTTTCAGTAATGTTCTGGCACTACTCAGTAAACTATCTCTTAAATTGCTTTTCCTATAATAAAGACGGATTGTGCTGAGCATTTATCCTTCCTGCCTGCTCTCTCATTTACACGTCAGCACGGAAGCTGAAATGACTGGCCAGAACTCTGTCGCTCTTTTGTGGAATTTTTCCCTTGAGCAAAAGCAAGGTCTACAGAGAAAGACTAAACGCACAGACTTATTGGACCCTGGTCTGATAGTAACGTCACTGCAGCATCCTTAAGTAAACAGTTTCTGTGTGATTAAAAGGGCATTTGGCCAGGAGTCTAGTCCTGACTGTGCACACTTGTCCTTGAGCCTGAGTCAAGCCAACCATGCTCTAGTTCTATGTTTTCTTATCTGAAATGATGGTGACCCAACAGATGACCGCGGAGGCAGCCAAATCAACGTTGCATAGCACAGGGGAAGGTAGTTTCTATACAACTATGGTTGATCTTTTGGTTTATGTTAACAAGTAAGACAAAAGTGAAACGACCAAAAAGTATGTTTAATTTCACTCATTTGTCATTGATGAGGGACATTTCTTTGCTGATTTCAAGATACCAATGTGGCATCAGTGAACGCGGAGCTGGCAAGTTTGGAAGAGATGCATGTAGCATATCTTCGAATAGTGTTTCCTTCAAACAGATGCGATAAGCAAATGCCTCAAGAACAGAGCTAATGAAATGTCACAAAATTATTAGGAAGGGACAAGTTTAGAGTATTTTATATTACCTTTGTTTTTGATATTAATTCAAAGTCCATAAATTTATTTTTAAATAATTGATGAGTTTAACAGTTTTCTTACCAAATGCGCAGATGATGAAACACAGGTGCTTGTTATGTTAGATAGATCAACTCCAAAACATTGCTGTTCAGTGGTCATTTGAGCCTCTTCTAAGTTGAAGAGCCTCTTTCGTGATTTTCTTAAAACTATTGTTTTTTATAGTGACTTTTAGAAGTTCTTTTGGGGGGCGGTGGCGGAGGGGTTACTTGGAATTGAACTCCCACTTTTTAAGAGTAAACTTGACAAATCTAGGATTATCATGTAGTATGTATTAAGTGTTCAATAATTGTTTGGTCAGGTAAGTCCCCAAAAACATACTGATGTATGGAGATTATAGTGCACCCTGGATTCTTAAGTCACTTGCTGCTTTTAAATGGAAACTTTTCAGAGAAGGAGATTCCCTCCTTTTACCTTTGTAACATGTTTTACTCTCTCACAGGCCCACAAATCGCCTACTTTAGTGATCACTATCTCATTTTTAGAGTGCAAGATCTTGAAATAAAATCATACAATTTTGAGATTGTAAAGGAATTTAAAGACCTATTGGTTTTGTCCACCTTACCAGTCTATGACAGTCTATGTTAAATATACATATAAAAAACATGCATCATATATATATAAAACATATATCATATATATATGTAATCCCTAGCTGTTCCTTTTTCACCAAAGTGATACATTTTATGAATTCATTTAAGAAATTGGATTGTAAGCAATTTTGCTCTAATAATTTTGAGAATTTTGTGATAATATATTGGGAGACTTATAGGAATTCAAACCAGGGATGAAAGACAATGAAACATATCTGATTTTTTCTTTTTTTCATACTGGGGATTCAACCTGGGAGTGCTTTACCACTGAACTACATTCCAAGTCCTTTCAATTTTGTGGATACAGGGTCTTGCTAACTTGAGGAGGCTGACCTTCTACTTGTGATCCTCCCTCCTCAGCCTCCTGAGAAGCTGGGATTACAGGAGTGCACTGCCACACCCAGAAACAAATGCAATTTGTATAATAGAAGATGATGATCTAATATCTCCTTTTGCTCCACGGGATGATCTCGGCCTCCTTTGTCCATGCATTGGGGCTTTCCCAACCCTTTCTTCTCTTCCTTCAATGATTTTTTCTGTTTTGAGGCCCTTCCAAGTTGTGTAACCTCTGGATGTTAGTATAGATATGCTAATACATTAACCCATCCAAAGGAATATAGTTCACGTCAGCCAGGAGCTTCTAGAAACTATGCCTGACCATATCAGAGAAACTATAATGGGAAGATTTCAGGCACCAGCAGAGGAAATGGTTTTGATATCCTTCAATCTATAGCTACTTTCTCAATCTTAGCTATATATTAAAATCACTTGGAAAGTTATATAAACTACAGTGTCCAGGCCCAAAGAAAATCAGGAAGACTCTCTAAGGATGGGACTGGGTCATCAGTCCTTCTGTAAAGCTCCTCAGATGATTTTAATGTGTAGCCAAGTTTGACAGTAATACAGCTGGAAAGAAATGGCACACACATCTATAAGTTAAGGTCATTCATTCTACACAGTCCTGATGGAAACGGCCACCTGTTTTCAAGGTGAGGAATCACTGTTCATTCATCAAAGACCTGTGAGAGAATCCTTTCCTTCCCTGGGCTACATGGTCTTGCTCTACTCTCTTAAGACTTCCTTTCTCAGGCCCCAAGACCCATTTCAATTCATTTGTGGTTTTTTAGTCTAAAACATCTATTTTCTATAAAAGAGTATTATCAATTTCTAACTACATTTGAACCAGATATAATTCATACATATTTATTTACAAAACATAATTTGACACTTGGCTGCATTTTATCAACCCTAGAACCATTCAGAAAGTTGTTCTTGATGTTCTATGTCAGAAGTCAAAAAATACCAGGCAACTTGTCTAAGATCAAAAAAGTTTTAGGACTCATCTACATGAGAGAGAAGTGACTGCCATCAAGAACAGGATTAAGGAGTTCCCTCCCACAACCCACAACTCTCCAAGAAAACCAGGAAGTGCATGCCTGTGATTCCAAATGCAACTTCCAAATTAAAAACAAAATAACAACAACAAAATCAATAACGATTGCGCATTTTAATATTGACAGTTGTAAACCAAAGTTCTTAGACCTTTGTGGATGAAAAACCAGGATCAAAATTAGTGCAGGTAATATTTTAAATATGCAGGAGACTCAAACTCCACTCATTTCTTTCTGACTAAAATAAAAAGGGAAAGGTAAACAGTAAAATCTTGTGGGCTGTGACAGAGGGATGTAATGAAGGGCAGGGCATGGAACAGGTTGAAACATGCAATAAACCAGGTGTCACTCTTGACATTTGTTAAGCAAGTTAGCTTTACCATTAGTATTTCAAAACATGTTGGGAATTAGTCAGGATCTTAGGGAGCCTATTTCAAAGAAGCAAACATTGTACAATCTCAGTCACTAAAACTTAAAACGATACATAGATTTATTTTCCTTACCCCTAATTGCTGTCTTAAAGTAATCTTACTTTAAAATGAACACAATATCTTGAAAATTTTTATTCACTACAAAGTTATTCTTGTCTTGGAATTGGCACGATATTTACATTTTTAAATACCGGGTGCAGATATATTAGTTTATAACTAAATTCACAGTTTCTCATTTCATAGGTATAATAGGAAGAATACAAGAGTAGGAAATAGAAAAGAGTGTGGTACAACTACTATCCCTAAATTTATGTATTTGTAGCTTTCAGTTGCAAGTACTAGCAAATTCCTCATAATCAAATTCTCAATAGAATATTCCTAAAGATTAGTACTCTATTTACTGATTTACTCATTTGGCAAACATTTACTGAGCACCTATTATGTTTCAGGAATGCATTAAGTGAATAATGGCACAAAGATATGTCAGTCTGGATTGTTGACCTCTCCCAGTGCTCAGAAGAGAATGTGAACTGCTGTACAGTTCCAAGGGTGGTGAGAGATAAAACACCCTTCCCCATCTTGGTAGTATTTCAGAGGATGAAGATGAGGAAGGAGATGCTGTTGTTCATGCTTAGTGGGTAGATAGGTAGCAATTTTAAGAGTCTCGTTTAGACAAAATAATCTGTAACAGCTCTTATGACAAAAAAAGGAACATAATTAGCTTTTGCATGTTTTAAAAATTGATATGCATTTTCCTATCGTTTTTTTATATCACATGCATAGTGAAAGACAGTGCCACGTTTTTGCAGGCCGTGCTCCAATCTTCTGCTCTTCAGAATCAAGTATGTGGTTTGCTTGTGATGCAACTCCTGCGTTTGTTGCCAATGACAACGGTTGTTTTCTTCATTAGGTTTCATGTGGTTGGTCAGGTTATGTCATGAGAATTGTATTGAGAAGAATTATGGGTGTGTTGAGTGCCAGCTTTGTGCAGAAAATACTTTGTGGTGTGAGGGGTGGTAGCCGTCAGGGCTGCTTTTGTCAGGAGAACAGAAGTACAGACTCTGGGGTACCCTACGTGAGTTTTGCACGTCATCTGGCTTCTCCTTTTTCCCACCCAGCATCTATTTTCTAGCCTCTAGAAAATTGCATATGTGTGTGCAGAAAGTTCCATTGATCCATTCTCTTCTGTTGCTTTCCACATTCCTGTGGCTTCCAGAAACCTTGAACTGCACTCTCCCTCTACTCTTAGCATGCGTTACTGAGAACAACTTTAAGTCAACTATAATTTTCAACAGATTCCGAACAGGGATTTGGAAAGATAAGGTGTTATTGAATTAAAATAAATTCAGGCTGGAGTCCAACTGCTTCCAACTTTTCCCCTCCCTCTCTGGGTTAACAAGTGTTTCCAAAGCCCTGGGGCATTCGGAATCCTGAAGCAGCTAATTAACAGTGCTGATCTACATCATATGAAGCATGTGTGCTCCAGCAGCTGTAAAACTTCAGCTTCCTGAGGCTACTGCAATGATGATGGAGCACTTAGAACTGTATTTTGACATTCTGCTCCCTGCCTGTGGCAGAAAATAACCTTCTTAACAGGCACTTTAGGCAAGGGTAGTCCTTTCAGCATTAAAAAGAAAAAGTCTCATTGCATGACCATGAAAAAGTAAATGAACATTTCCTCATGTTCAGACTATGACTCACAACTGGCCTGTTAGTGGACGAAGGAGGCCTGAGGCATTCGCTTGACAAGTCGTCCCACCAAGTGACATACGGGATTGGTGAGACATTGGGTTTCGTAGCTTTGGATCAGCTATCTTCCAAAAGGCAATTAAAACCAAGAGAAATGAGGTGGCTAATGTCCTTTCTCAACTTTTTCTACCTATTTAAAGATTTCACCATGAAAATAAACACAAGTGGTAAAAGAAAAAAAGAGAGAGAGAAAAGCTTACCCTTTTATTCAAAAGCATTGGACAAGTTGAGATGAACGGGCCTCATCTTGTATAGATTTGCGTGTAAGTTATGTGCTTTATTAACAAAATCATCTGTCACACTGACAAAAAAAGCCTTATCTCTTGCCTCCAGCTTATAATTCATCTTCCATAATGTTATCAAAAAATGTCTTTATAAAACGTGTCACTCCCTATTTGAATAACCTTGACTTTTTATTTTCATGATAAATAATATGCACACTTCTTAAGCTCTTTATACCAAAGCTATCACTACCAGATTCACGTCTGTATAATTTCATCGCAGTGTACCAGGTGCAACACTGGGCATTTTAATTCTGTAACTACAGAAATTTAGTTCCCAACATTTCCAGCCCTTTCAAGCGTGATACAGCATCTACCCAATCACTTGTCGTTTGCCATTGGATTCTTTGTTCTTTCCTAAGGTTCTGCTCAAATGTCACTTGCTTTGGGAATCCTTTCTTCACCTCCCAGACAGAAGCAATCACCCCCTCTATTCCTTCTGTCACCATACCACAGGCACAGGTCTGTGAGTTACCTTTTTGTCCCTAATATTTTTATTACCCATAATAAATGGAAAGAAAGTAATAAATGACTTACTACAGGAATGTATAGCTGAATGGATGAATGGATGCAATTATGACATTGAACTAGATCACACACTAAAGGTTCTTTTAATTCTGTAATTCATTTTGCAAGATTAATTTGTTTGTTCAATTTTTATTTAATTTTTTTGGGAGGGAGGACTAGAGACTTAACTCAGGGGCACTTTACCAGTGAGCTACAACCCCAGTCATTATTTTTTATTTTGAGACAGGGTCTCACTAAGTTGCTGAGGCTGGAATTAAACTTGCAATCCTCATGCCAAGGTTTCCTGGATTGCTGGAATTATAGGCATGCATCACCATGCCCAGCTTCTATGATTTATTTTAATGAGGAAGATTTCAAGTGATAATCAGGAAATATACCAGTTAGCAGCAGCTAAAATTAATATTCACTGATATTTGAAATGCCAAATGGAATTTTAACTTACCCCTTGCATACATATGTCCCCTTAACTCAGACTTCTTATAATAAAGACAACAGAAGCATCACATACCGAAATATAAATGCTGGGTCTACAAGCAACTAAAATCTGATTTGATGGTTAAAAAGTTAGAGATTCATCTTTTAGAATGCTTAAGTAAAGCCAAAAGTTGGGAATGATACTAATATACTGAATTAGGATGTGAAACTATTCAAACATGCTAAAAAGTGGGCTGAATTAAAAGTAGAATAGAAACAAAGTAAAGCACCACATTTGCTTACAACAATAATAACAAGCTATGTAGAAAATAATAATAATAGCTATGTAGAAAACCCAGCACTCACAGCAAAAAAAGAAGGTAAAGGGTATATCTGTAGGAAGGAATTAGTAGAACGCTCTAAAATGATGGTTTTGCAATACTGGAGGCATCACAATATCTGATTTCAAATTATACTAGAGAGCTACAGTAACATGGTACTGGCATGAAAACATATACATAGACCAATGATTCAGAAAGGAGACACAGGCAAACCCACACGTCTACAGTCATCTGATCCTTGACAAGGGTGCTAGAAACATACACTGGAGAAAAGACAGCCTTTTTAACAAATGACACATGTAGAAGAATAAAGCTAGACCCTTATCTCTCACCCTGCACAAAATTAACTCAAAATGGATCAAAGACCTAGGAATTAGACCAGAGACTATGCAACTTCCAGAACAAAAAGGTAGGGTCAACACTCCAGCTTTTAGGCACATGCAACAACTTTCTTGATAGGACACTTAAAGCTCAGGAAATAATGCCAAGAGTTAATAAATGGGATGGCATAAAATTACAAAGCTTCTTCATAGCAAAGGATATAATTAGGAATGTGAAGAAAGAGCCTACAGAATGGGTGAAATCTTTGCTAGCTACTCTAACAGAAGATTAATATCTAGAATATATAAAGACCTTAAATTTTTTTACACTGAAAACATCAACCACTTAATAAATGGGCAAACGAATTAAACAGATACTTTGCAAAAGAAGAAATACAAATGACCAACAGACACAGGAAAAAAACAATGTTTAACATCATTAGCAATTTGCGAAATGCAAATCAGAATTACAGAGATTTCTTCTCCCACCAGTCAGAATGCTATGCATCAAGAATTCAAATAATAAATACTGGAGAGGATGTGGAGAAAAAGGAACACTTTTACAGTGTTGGTGGGACTGTAAATTAGTATAACCACTATGGAAATCAGTATGGAGTTTTCTCAAAAGACTAGGCATGGAACTACCATATGACCCAACTATGCCACTCTTTAGAATTTATTCTGAAGAATTAAAGTCATCATACTACAGTGATACATTACATACCCATGTTGATAGAAGCACAATTCACAATAGCCAACCTGTGGAACTAGCCTAGGTGTTCATCAACAGATGAATGGACACAGAAAATGCGGCATACATACACAATGGAGTTTTATTCAGCCATAAGGAAACATGAAATCGTGTCATGTGCAGGCAAATGGATGGAACCGGAGATGATCATGCTAAGCAAAATAAGTCAAATTCAGAAGGTTAAGGGTTGTATGTTTTCTCTACTATGTGGAAGCTACAGAAGAAAAAGGAAAAGAAAGATAGGGCTGGGTCTTCTAAAAATCAAAGCAAGATCAGCAGAGGAAGGAGACCAAGGGTGTGGGGAGGTGAAGGAGGGAAAGTGCTGGAGAGTAATTCTGGCCAAAGTACATTGCTGTTTTGTGTGCATGTGTAAATACATAACAACAAATCCCACCTATATACGTACACCTATAATGCACCATAAAAAAAGTGGGGAAAAATGATGACTTTGAAAAACATTTAGTAATTTGGAAAAAAATATTGGTGGTATAATCCTCATTTTGAGAAGAAAGAAGACAGGCTTTGAAACAAATGAAAGCCCATTTGCAGAGGGTTTAGTGCCTTTTGTGCAGAGTGCCTTGCGCCCTTGTACTGGGGGAGGAGCTGAGTTCATGGAGCTTAGCTGGGTGACAAAGCCTTGGTGGGCAAGGGCCATCCTGCATGGGACATGGCAGCTGTGACTAGAATGCCTTTCTAGGGACGAATTTTTGGGACCTGGAGAGAACAAAGAACGTTAGTTAAAGAGCTGTTGCATAGAATTTTGTACAGGATCAGGGGCAAAGAGAGAAATGTTAATGTCCATTGGAGCAGACACATTGTTACCCAGCCTTGGGGTGCCTGGGTAACAATGTCACCTGCCAACACTTGGAGAATCTAGGGATCTTCTGGGTCTGAGGGAAGAACAGAGGTCCCTCAAAGAAACTACCTTTGGGAACTCTCGGAAATAATGAAATGGATTGTACAGGGAAACCACTTCAGCAAGTGTGGACAAAAGCTAATAAAATTTGAATTCTTATAACTAATGTAATCTTCTTTGTTGGTACATGCTGGCAAAGTCTGGCAAAATTTAGGGCAAATAGTCTTCCTTAAAATTTATTATAAAAACATAGGAGAGGAGGATTTAGAAAGTTCATTTATCATAAGTTTATTATACTGATGTTTTATGAAAAGAAAATTTAAAAAATTTAAAAATCTAAAATAAATACAATGTAATTTAGACTTCTTTAACCTCCATAGTAAAAATACTATTTCACTGAAGAAGATGAGTTCACAGTTCTATGAGCTCTGCTATGATTTGCCTTGGCATGGAACACCACAGTCAGAATAACAACAGGGGTGTTGATGGGCCTCGCAATATTTCATAAGATAAAGGAACCCAAAACTGGGACTCCTCACCTAAAGAACTGTCACTTAGGATGGACATGACAGTTGTTCCAGGCAGTGGAAACCAGTTCCAGCAAGAAAATTCACAGAAATTTTGTACTAAGAAATATAAGCAAGGGGTGGGCAATCCAGAGAGGCAGACAGATGACTCTTTATAAGGGCTCGTTTCTGCACAACCTGAGCTGTCCTGTGGCAGATCCCACTGCCTGGGAAGGTGGGTGTGTCATGTGTTTCTATGACCTTAGGAAGAAGCCATCAGAAATGTGACTAGGTAGATTCTGTGCTGGATAAGTGATCAGGACTCATGGAGTCTACCTTTCTGTGTGAAACCTCAAGACTGGTTTTTGTCCAATGAAAGTAATGTTCCTTAGAATTATTGTCATTTACTTGGTTTCCTTGAAGTCACAGTGTGCATGTAATTAGTCATTCTATTTTAAGCTCTATACAGGTATGAATCTATTCTCAATGTGAATAAAAATACACCCTAAGTACATGTAAGTGATATTTTAACCTAGGATAAAATTGAAATCCTTAATTTAGTGCATTAGGTTCTGGATCTTTGGAGGTCCTCATCTTCCACAGCTACCTCTAATCCTGGTCCTTTAGGGCTCTTCAAAACAGGTGTGTCCTTCAAGGAATCCATAAGATCAAGTTCAGTTTCAACTGGAACCAAAATTATGTTGCTTTGAGCTCAGAATACACAGAACTGCAGCTCTACTAAATAATTTTGTGCCGATGAGCTTATGTGATTCCCTATTCAGTGGTCAGTGGAAATTAAAAGGCAGGAAGAGTAATTTTGTCCATTTTTCCACTTGGTGGGGTGCCATTGGAAAGAGGGTAGGGAAAAGGAACTGACTCCATTCCTTTCTCCAGATCTGTGACAGAGACACAGACACATAGACACACAGAGTCTCAGGGGAACAAAGTATCTCTATTTTATAGACAGGGGAATGGAGGCTTAGGGGGGGACAGTAGTTTAGTCAAATGTGGAACCCAGGTTTAAAACACAGCTTGGCAAACCATAGCTCTTCCCCTTTCAAACAACTTGGCACACGAGAATGATGATATGAACATATAAATATGTTTTATTTCACATTTCAGAGAAAAAAGGCCACTCAATTTCATTTTAGAATGATCAACTCCAAATTAAGATGACATTGGAAATATTTCATTCTACATGCATTATTTTACATAGTTTGAAATGTTCAGGGTTTTCTGTGAAAATAAAGCCTTAAAAAATGACTTCAAAGGTTGAAAAGAAAAGCAGACAAGTTATTTCCCAGTAAAGAAAGATTGCTGCAAAAGCATTATACTACAGAGTGCATGGAAATTTCAAAGGCTAGTGAATATGTGTTCTGATACCCAAAATGAATAACAGGATGTGTGACTAAAGCTATTGACCTACGACCAGCTCACTCACTTCAGAACCTACGGAGCCGCTGACGTTACTCTTCTTTTTCTTTCTTTTTCCTCTTCCTCTCTTTGTCCTTATTTTGAATTTCACCCTCTACCTCAATTCTGCTTCCTCCTTTGCTCTCTGCCCTCTTATCTGCCTCCTTATCATATCTTTAATTGAACCTAATATAAAACTCATATCATGAAACTAATGAAGCTAATATGAAAATTTGTTGTGTATCATGAAAGACAGGTTGGTGTGATCTGTTACTTCCTCCAATAATAATTGTATTTTTTTTTTTTTTTTTTTTTTTGCGGTGCTGGGGAATAATTGTATTTTTATCATGCAGCACAATGCTTCTTCTGAGCTACCCACCCACTCAGAATATGTGGGCGTGATGGGTCAGGGAGGGCGAAAGTGCACTGTAAATGCTCTCTGTGAAAACAAAAGCATCCCTCGTCCCTATCCGAGGAATACTTCTGAAATGCAGGTTCAGAACCAAGATGGTTCATGCAGCCACAGAAGGATGCTCTATGGCACTTTATGGGAACAATGTCAATAGAATAACATCCCAGAGAATGCAAGTAAAGCTCTTGTTTAAAAATCTGTGGTTAAAAGGAACTGAGTACCTCATAATGCACATGCAGTCTAAATATGCTGTCCTTGGGTGGAGAACACATCGGTTATTAAAAGCCACAAGAACAAACATACTTGATCTTAGCCAAAGGCTAAAAGGCTATGAATATAATGGTAGGAGTTCACAGCACTCAGAGCAACACAAAGCAACCTTAGAGAACCTGCCATGTGAATTCTGGTTCTTCCCAGCAGATGGCATTGAATGCTTCCTTTAACCTTAAGGGTCTGTGTTTTAGAATGAAGACATTGTACTGCTAACCTTCCTCCACACGGGGTGAATGGTGGAGAGGCCAAGCACAAGGCTCCCTGCCCCACCCACCAATATATATGAAATTATCCCTAAGACCATAATTTTACATTATTCAAATGGTCTGTTGTATCCATTCTACTTACAATTTTAAAAATATTTATACAGGACCTTTTCAGACAGTCACAGGGCAGGTCCCTATAAGAGTTATAAAATTAAATACTCAAGTGTAAGCAATGAAAATAAATTCCTTCTCCTAAGGTCACAGCTTTAGAAGGGAGGAGACAGCCCTGGGCTGAGAATCGGGGGTGTCATGAACATTCAGGTCCTAACTCACTTATAATCCTCCCCACTTTCCCTCTTCACAGATCTGGGATGCTGTGGTTTGGATACGGCTAGAGTGGGCCCTCCAAGGTTCCATATTTGAACTTCATCCCCATGGGGAGGTATGGAGGGGGTGGAAAATTAGTCTGACTGTGGTTAAAGTTTGGAAGCAGGACCTCTGGGAAGTGATTAGGAATAGATACAGTTATTAGGGCAGAGCCCCCAAGACTGAATCCTGGAGGATATATAAGAAGAGGGGGAGAGACCAGAAACATAGGTACAGATATAAACTCCCTGTCTCTAGCCACATGCTACCCTGCAATACCTCGGGATGCTGCCATCAGGAAGACCTTCACTAGAAGTGACGCCTAGCCCTTGGACAAAAACCTAAGCTAAAATGAACCTCTTTTCCTTAAACCCGCCCAGTGTGTTGTGTTGCTAGCAATGGAAAATTGACTGTTTCCAGGGATTATATTCACCTCCCATGTTGTTGTGAGAATGAATGAGAGAATGTGTGAGAAAGTGTCTGGGTGCTACAACTACACAGAAATACAGCAGGAGCCAAGTGTTCGTACAGCCTGGGGGGCTGGGGAACAGGTGGCAGAGAAAGGAAGATTCTTTAAGGATGGGCAGTAAGCTGATAGGCATTATTGCTGTTGTATTGATATGCAAAACTTAGAAAGGCTACACAATAAGCCTGAGGCCACATTAGGACCACGAAGTGACAACATCTACATTTAAAGCCAGTTTACTTACTTTTATTAATTATAATTACAGGCATTTGAAACACTAATGGAAAGCTTTGAGCTTAAAGAGCCTCTGTGTGGGGGTGGGGGGCATTGGGGAAGTGGGCAAGAACTAAAAAAGGAAAGTAGGAATGTTATGGAAAAAAAAAGAACTATCCAGAGACACCTGATGCATGTGACACTGGGGTCTGAGAACAGAAAGTCCAAATGGCATAGAGATTTGTACAGAGTAGAACAAAGGATAAAGGAGAGTTGGCACTAAATATGTGAAGGAGTTTGAACATTTTCTACTATGAAATAGAGTCTAGTTGCAAGTCTTTAAATAGGGGAGTGATTTATCTAGTCCAGGTGGTTTTAGGAAGATGGGTTTGAAACCATGTTAAATAATTGGATGGGGAAGAAGCTACCGGCATGTGATGATGTGGATAGAGGAGATGAAAGGAAAGGAACCAGTATGGAGGAAGAACTGAGAGAAAATGGTGACTGGTGGACCCTGGGATTGGAGTTGCAGGAGATGGCGTCGTTAAAGACCGTAGGCTTCAAGTTCCCTGGCAGAAAGAGTAACAACCACACTTATAGATCTGCAGAAGTCAGAGGGCACTGATTTTTCAGGAAGAAGTCACACTAACAGGACAGTAAAATGAAATGTCCAGTAGGTCATTAGTGGGAGGAGGATGAGAGATCTGATGACAGACTCAGGAGTCCCTGAGGATCCCTAGTTAAGGCTATGGGTGTGCTTGGTTTCACAGGTGCCACGAACCCAGACAGAATGATTGAGGAATGCCTTCTTGAGAATTGTCAGTGTCCAACTGGGAACACTGAAAACTTTCACCTATAACAATGACAAAATGTTGACTTAGGAATTCTGCTCTTTTGCTTTAAGTGAAACTCTAAATGGTAGTCAAGCACCTAAAGGGGCAGAACCAGTCTTATGATTTATTTCAAGCTGGCTTGATATTAATTGTTTAGTTAATAAATGTCCTTGGGTAAATTAGAATTTTATCTGAAATCTGTTTTCATTGTAACCAGGTGGTGCGATTACAGGGAAGGAGCTACCTCTTACCAGCTCGGACTTTACTGGCAGTTACAAATGTCCAACAGAAAGAACCCAATTATGTTCCCCATCAAATTGGCTTAGGTCAGGTGCCAAAACAGCTGACCATGAACATCTAGCCTTTGAGGGAATGAAGATTCATTCATAATGGCTCATTATTTAAGAGAAAGAAATGGTCTAGGAAAGTTCTAGTCAAATGATTAATCACTTGACCTGTTCAAATCATGTAGTTGGGGATTCACACCTTGTGATCAACACCTGCCTATTTAGCAATTAGAATGGACAAAGGGGCATTTTTAAAAGAGTTTTTTCTTTTTCCTTGGGGGGCTAATATATCAAACTGTGGTGATATAGAACAATTACATTTTTTAAATGCTACCATTTAGTATAAAAAGTGATAATCTGACTTAATCCCTATCTTAGTAGACCATTGTGAGCACACAGGAATCTCAACAGCAGATTACCACAGGGTGTCTACCAACGCAGGACGCTTCAGTCTCACACAAACACACTTGTACACAGACAGCCAGACACACAGAGCCCTTCACAGAGGCATGCAGACACGGATACACACATGCACAATCCTAACTGTCCCTCAGGAAACCCAACAAGCCCAGCAGCTGACTTCCTCTTCAGTTTCAGAACAGCTTTTCCTTTCCTTGAAGAGCAATAACTATCCCAGGAAGAAAGAGAATGAGTCACACTGAAGCCAAGATTTGTGAAAGGTGCATAAATGTGCTTCTCCAAGCCATTATCAAGAAGGGGCAACGGAACAACCTTGTTCATGAGACACTGCCCAGGAAGAGTCTCAGTCGGACTCCAAGTCCTCCAGGTCCAGAGCCAGGTTTCCTGTCTTCCCTTGGGGCTTCTGCTCCACTGACCTATAAACCTTCCCTGGGACTACGTCCATCTTTCCTTTCTGCACTGTTCACCACTCTTATTGTCCTGCTCTATTTTTTAAAATGCTGTCTTCAAAACAGAGTACTTTGCAGAGAAAACCTCTAGTAAAACAGAGAAAAACAAACACAAAGGCACTTAAAACAGCTCTTAGTAGGAATCATTTAAAAACCAGTAAATGAATGATTCATTTTGCTAAAAGTGTTTACGATGTCATCTGCAATCCTTCGTGTGACTTCAGAGGGAATCCAGGGATGAATTAAAGAGCTAGATGGATGGGACAGTGGGCAGTATAGCTCTTCCACAACCTGGAACAGAACGGACTCAATGGGTTCTGGAGAAATGCTGCCCACATGAAAACTTGGCCCATCTCCTATGACTCCCTGTGTGCACCCAGAGAGGCATCTGTGAATCTATGAGACTCAGTTTCCTTGCATGCAACACCAGGACTCCTATGCTAGTGAAAAAATCGTCACATCAGGCTTTGCCATATCTGTTCTCAGGATGCTTGCTGTTGGCAAGAGCCAGTGAAGTCACAAAGGCTAAAGTCATTGGTCAACCTTCTTTATTAATAATACTGATTAAGCACTTACAGTCAGGTAGGCAGTTCCTTCAAAATCTAATGGGTTTTCATTTCCCTGGATACCTGCCATACGAGAGACTCTGAATATGAAGATAAACTGAGAGGGTAGTTGATTCATTTTTGTGGGTACAGAGGAATAAGAAAAACAGTTCTCAGAGGGCAAAGAATATGGGAAAGACGCTGGGTGTGTCCTCTCATTCCACCCCAAATCTGGTCTTGCTGACATGGACACTCATCTCTGTGGCAATTGTGTGGAAGTGGAAAGATGTGGTTTCTTTTCTGAAAACTTTTGAAATTATCTCAGCAGGAAAATCTTAAATAAATTATACCAATGCTATTGAAATAGAATTACTGCTCTGACTTATAAAATGTTAGAGCAAAGGTCAGTCACTTCAACTCGCTATTCAGCAGAAAGAAGACTTCCGTTGCTCCATGGGGCCTTGTAAAGCACCCACTATCTACTTCCATGTACTTCCCTGGCTCAGTAGTTGGTGTTAGGATTGGATTCTGTCACCCCCTCCAAAGAAAATGGTGACTCCCTAATTCATCATGTGACTTTATTTGGAAATAGGGTCTTTTCAAAGTTATTCAAGTTAAAATATTCTCACTGTAGCTCTAATTCAATAGGATTGGTGTTCTTATAAAAATGGGGATTTGAACTTAGATGTACACATAGAGAAGACTCTAGAGACACACCGCAAGAGGCCAGCCATCCCTAATAAGGGAGAGAGGGTTGGAGGAGCAACTCCCCTCTTGGCCCTCTGGAGGAAACACATGCCAACACCTTGATTTTAGTTCTGCCAGAACTATGAGACCACACATTTTTGGACTAAGCCACTCAGTTTGTGATCCTTCATTACCAAAGCCCACAGAAGATAATACACTGGGCGATCAGGATTTCAGTCAAGTGGAAGACTGAGAAGGAAGATTTGGTTTCTTGAGAGGAATTTTCAGATTATACGAGTCTCTAATTTTGAAAAATAAATCCATTTCAAGTATTACCAGTCATGTAAAAGTCCATAGACATCCAATTATACAATTTTACAGTCCAGAGAATGGGACAATATTTAAAAATTACTATTCATAGAAATTTAAGCAAAGTTTATGACTGGGAAAATGAAC
This sequence comes from Sciurus carolinensis, assembly GCF_902686445.1. Taxonomy (NCBI): domain Eukaryota; kingdom Metazoa; phylum Chordata; class Mammalia; order Rodentia; family Sciuridae; genus Sciurus; species Sciurus carolinensis. The sequence continues at coordinate 48,360,721 of NC_062218.1, forward strand.
AGGGGCCTGGCAATCTTGCCACACAGGTTTACGGACCCAGTAGCAGGCATGAGGCTGTGTGGGTTTGAAACTCGGGCTGCCATCTGACAGGTGTGTGACTTCAGCAAGTCACTGCCACACACTGAGCCTCAGTCTCCTCCAGGATTGCTGTGTGGACACCTGGAAGCAATGCACTAAGAAGCTAGTCGCAGGATCCACCCATGGGGACTAATAACTGAATTTTAGCCATTATGATGATGGTTCATGGCAGTTGATGGCTTGAAACTTAAAAAATTTGAATGTAAGCACCCAAAAGTTAAAACCATGGGTTTATTTGTTTGCTTTTCTCTCTTTTTGGATGGCACTTATGTTTTACTTTTATGTAATTCCTTCCATCTGTCTTATTCTGGAGCATTTCATTGCTTTGAAAGCAAGTAGTCCATATCAAATGTAAACATCATATCTGAGAATAGGGATCTCCCTTTCTGCTATCTAGTTAGGCCCAAACCCTGACAAGTACAAAATATTCCATGTACAAAAGCTGTTCTTTTCATGAGCTTTGAGAGATTTCAAAATAAGGTTGCTGGTTGTCTGATTTGAACCATATCTTCGCAATGTCAAATCACTTTGGAATAAATTGAGTTTATCCTCTTGACTTTTATTGTTCAGACTTGGTTTCAAGAATGGTAATTCAATTTCCTTGTCTCACATATCTGCATTTTATATTCACTTGTTGGGCCAAACCTGAAATGTAGTACTTAAAGGATGTAAGGGGAGGCATTGCCTAACAAAATCAACCAAGCCAGGTAGTGAAGTTGCTGAAAAAGCACAAATAGATAAATACTCTATGAGGGGGAAATGAGAGATCCTTCAACTTGTGGGAAACAGAATATTTCTTATGAGAAAGTGGAGAAATTAGATCAGGTGTTATCACAGATCTGCCTAAAGATAAGTAAAGAAAATGTGCTGAATGTGGCCGGCTCTGCACGAAGAAAATTTCAGGAACCAGTTTGGGATAGTGCCAACCTTGTGCATGGTACAGCAGGGAAGCTAGAGTCCTTGGGCAAATGAAAATATCCTGGGAGTTATCTTGTTATATTGGAGACACTGAGTCCTCTATGCTTTGTAAAATATTATGATAGCCCAGATTATATAGAGACAGGTGAAATTTTTTATTAAAACTGATTAATAGAACAGGAGACATATGTGTGTGTGTGTGTGTGTGTGTGTGTGTGTTTTACAATTAAGTGATCAATAATTATGATGTGTGAATTCTAAGATGGTTATATGTAAATTCTAGATCAAATATGAGCTGAATGACAAAACTCAATTTGGTCATCCTACCCCCATAAATGAAGAAAGAAAGAAAGAGAAAGAAAGAAAGAAAGAAAGAAAGAGAAAGAAAGAAAAAGGAGCAGGGGCAGGTGTAGGAGGAAGGGAAGGGGAACATATTAATATCCCCAAAGTATCCTCTAATGAGGGGGGGAATGTAAAATGAAAGACTGTTTTTTTTTGTGCTAGGCATCTGAAGTGAAAAAATTTGGAGTTCCTACGAGCAATCTTAGGATGAAGAGAATAGAACTGGGTAGGGATGAGAGAAGAAGACCAAACAAAACAGCAGAAGGCTAGCAATTTTATTGTGGAAATGACTGGGCAAGTTACTTTTTAAGAATAGTAATGTCTGGGGCTGGGGAGATAGCTCAGCTGGTAGAGTGCTTGCCTAGCAAGCACAAGGCCCTGAGTTCGATCCCCAGTACCGCAAAAAAAAAAAAAAAAAAAAAAAAGAATAGTAATGTCTGAGTTTACTTTATAAGAATAGTAATGTCTGAGTACCATTCCATTTCACATTACTTGTGACTGTAAATTCCAGTTCCTCAAAGCATCTGAACAGTCTGATACATAACTATCGGGTGTGGACAAATATTCATTTGCTGGGGGAGAGGGAATTCTGGGAAATTTAAGGAGGTGCCCAGATTCCACCTGTGGCCTCCATGGTGTGGAAATGGAGATCCTGGAAGTGGCTGTGGAGGAACTCTGAAGCTGACCTGATCCTGCTGAAGCTGACTTGGGGACTTGCTGAGATGAGGAGACATACTCTGAGCCACCCAGGAATTCTTAAATGCTTTGGAGACAACATGGGACTTTTCATAATCTGTACAATAGGAACATAAGCCAAATTTTTCTAGAATTCAGGAAATTGCATGAACTCTGTTGACCCCATGAGGAAATTTTTCCATATCCCACAAACAATAAAAACATTAACTAAATTCGAATGTGGTAGCAACCAGAAACCCAACTTCCTGTAGTCCTCCAGCAAGCAAAAGTTCATATTTGTACCCACATAACTGCCTTCCCTACTCCCCACCTCTTGCTAGGCAGGTGAACGGTTCAGCCTGTTGAGTTCAGCATATCTCAACCTGGGAGATCTGTTAATGGCAGAGAATTGTTGGAAAGAACTTTATGAGGATGTTATATAAATGATAAGGGGACTTAAGGAAGTAGGAACACAAAGTAAGATTGTAAAGGAAGAATCTTAGAGAATGGAAGTAGTAGAAGGATTTGACTTACTGAATAAAGGATGACATCTCATTCTTTACTGGGTGTGTAAAGAATGAGAACCTGAAATGCAGGTTTGGTTATTAAAGTGAATTAGTAAAGGAAATTTATGGTATTGAAAAAAATCAATGGTCATTGGGGAGGGGAAAAAGAACAGGAAATGTTTACAGGTAACTTTTAGATTCTATGCTTGGATGACTAATGACAAATATAATATAGTAACCCTTGGATCATATTATGCAAACAGTCTGTGTGAATTAAGTTTTTGTTTGTTTCATTTTTGCTAAGGAAATAGATAAAGCAGAGATTGTCTGGAGAGACGTTGTGAAGGTTTGGCAATATGGTATCACTATCAAGGCAATGGTAATTACTATTTGGCTGATCTGGATACCTAAGGAAAGATAAGCATTCTCTGAAAATTACCTCTCAATACAAATTCCCAGTTGTTCCCTAACCTGGCAGCACAGGTCTCTAAGCCCCCTTTCCCTATACTTTTCCAGAACACATCATCTTTGTACCAGATCTTCTTTTCCTTCCTAAATATAGATCAAACCTTCATGAAAGGGAAGACTTAACACTTCATCACTTAAATAAGGCCAGATTGGGGTGGAGGGGTAATTGTTCAGTAAATAGTATCTGGAAGCAAGGTTTGTGAAGAAGGGAAAATACAGTCATTAAAAAACCAAAAGAATGGGCTGTGGCTGTATAGCTCAGTGGTAGAGTGCTTGCCCCTCACATGTGAGGCACTGGGTTCAAATCCTTAGCCCCACATAAAAATAAATAAATACAATGTGTCCTTCTACAACTAAAAAGTACTTTTAAAAAAGAACAAAAAGAAGACTGTTAATCCACATGGAATCCTTTCTCTTGCCTCACCATCTGGGATAAACAGTTTCAACATACACAAGATATTTCCAAATTCGAATCGAAGTTCTCACCATAACCGCTTGTGACAATACTAACCAAAGACTGCCCTCTAGTGGTCAACTGGAAGAACTACAAAAACTGGCAAAGTGCAGAATAGGTAATGTGAAAGAAATTACACAATCCTTGAAAAGATTTCTGTGATTTCCCTTGGAATCACAGAAAATTGTTAACCACCTACATATTAAATGAATATTTCATGTTTAAAGTGTTCTTGTTTTTAATGAGTCAAAAACGCTATGTGAGGTCCCAGCAAGTCCCAAGTACCTGTCCAGTTTTCTCTTAACCTAATTATGACACCAGTACAGGAATATTTCAACCAATGACAAATTGGTATAAAATACAAAGACCTTTTAAAAAGTGAAAAAACATGATGAGCATGAGAATTTTGTTTTTCTTCATCATGGCTCATGTCTCTCAAGTTACTCCATTAAGTGACTGGAATAGCTGTGGGGTGCAGATTTCCCTCAGAGTCAGATAATCTGGGTGGCTCCCCTACTTTCAAAAACTTTTGCTTAATCCTAAATTACTCATTTAATCTGAAAGTCACTTTTTAAAAATATGGAAAGTGTTGTTTTCTCTAGCTCCCTGGGTTTGGGGGGAAATAAAATGAAATGTGTACAAAACTACTTTATAAACATTAATGTGCTACACAAATATCAGTCACTGCAGTCTTGGAATATCCAGGTGAGGGTGAGGAGGTTGGTGAATCTAATGTTGAAGGTGCATTTAAATTTATATTTAAATTTTAAAACAAGCGATTTGTTCTAAAATTGTTTTCCTGAGACAAGTATGTTTGAGGTGGGTTGAGTAATTGGATTTCCCTTTAACTTGAACCTGTAGATGCAGCAAAAAGAAGCTAACTGTCAGGTGCAGTGGCCTACTCCCAAAATCCCAGCGGCTGGGGAGGCTGAGACTGGAGCAAGTTCAAAGCCAGCCTCAGCAGCTTAGTGAGAGCCTGAGCAACTCAGTAAACCCTGTCTCAAAATAAAAAATGAAAAGGCTGCTGGGGTGGTTAAGCACCCTTGGGTTCAATCCCTTGTACAAAAAAAAAAAGAAGCAGCAGCTAACTATTTGCTCAAGTTTATATATTGAATCAATGACAACCCATAAAGTTCTAACCGTCATTATTTTGTTTGCTCAAGTTTGTCCTGCTAGAACTCTAATTACTGTGGTCACTTGTTTCCTAGCAGAACTGGAGGAAAGGAGGGAGTAGGAGGGGCTTAATAGAATGGCATCATCATTAATGAGAAAGAGTTGTTTCCTAGGTATATTGTAGCGACTTTAATCTGTTTGTAGGTAATAACTGTAGGGATGGAAATCAATTGATTCTTTTACAACATCAGTTAGCTTAGAAACAACTAGTTTCTAATTGATTTAGGATAAGCTATTTTCAAGTTTCTTGTGACTGAAATTAATTTGTTTTTTTTATTTTCCAAAAAAGTGGGATAGTAAACATGTGGTCATTATTTTCAAAATGACATGGCATCATTATAAATTATAGTTTTAAGTTGGTACTTTTGCTTTTATGTGTAATTATTTTATAATGGAAAAATGCCCTTCAATTCAGAGGATTGTTCCAATATAAATCATTTACTCCAACACCCTGCTGTAGTTGTTAATCATAGGAAAAACAAATGCTTACCTCTCAAATCTTAATGAAGTAGCTGAACTGTGACAGGAAATGAAGAATTCAGCAAAGTTCATTTTTTTTTTTTTTTTTTTTTTTGTTTTTTGTTTTACCTCTAGCTCAGGATCACCCAAACCACAGAATGAAGTTAATGTTTTGTACAGCATGTAAATAGCCATTTGTTATAATTTTTTGTTTCAAAAGCAAAATTCAAAACAAAAACATTCATAAGAGGCACAGAAATAAGGCTGGGATTGGTGTTTCTGAAAATAATATTCTGGAAAAAAATGTGGTTCTCTTAAAACTTCTAAAGAGAACAGGTACTTCAGTAGCTCTAAAACTTTTCTATGTATTAGAATCATCTGGCATGTTTTGTAAATCTTTGTCCCCAGATCACAGCCCACATCAAATGAGAAAGAACCTCTGGGGTGGGACCCAGATGTCAGTATCTTTAATAATAATTGATGTTTGTGTGCAGCCAAGTCTGAAAAAACACTTTAAGAAACACATCATTTAGCTGGGCACTGTGGTACACACCTGTAATCCAGCAGTTTGGGAGGATGAGGCCGGATTATCACAAATTCAAAGCCAGTCTCAGCAATTTAGTGAGATTCTAAGCAACTTAAGGAGACCTTGTCTCTAAATAATAAAATTAAAAGGGACTGGAGATGTGACTCAGTAGTTAAGTACCCCTGTGTTCAATCCCTTGTACAAAATTTTAAAAAAATAGTAATAATTTAAAATGTGAAAATAATGCCCATTTGGGGGACTAGTTATTATAGGATCACAGATTATTTTTATAAAAGCTCCTTGTTTTTATAAGAGCAAGAGGCAAAGCTTCGTTTTGTGGGTGTGTAAGGTGTGAACAATGCACATGCAGGGGAGAAAGGGGGCTATGTAGATTAGATCAGGGTGGAGTTCAGCAGCCCATGCAGCTCTCCCCCATGGCCTGTCAGGTGTAGACAAATATTCGACCTGATTCCTTCAATGAGTTGACAAATAGTTGGGGCCGCCAAATGTGCAAGCAAACCAAAATGAAATCAAATGTGTGCTTCAAAGGAGTTAAAATCAACGTCAAGGGCAGAGCAAGGTGATAGATGGCAATGACATAGGAAGATAAATATGATGCCGATACTAAAATCTCTACTTGGTTGATTCAAAACATTTTAAAATAGCAAATATATGATAGGAATCCTCACTGGTGAAAAATGGGAAAGAAATAAAAACATAACTTTGTGAGCGCTAAGGCAGTGGTCCTCCAAATGTGGCCCACACTTCCACAGCATGACATCACCTGAGACTTTATTAGAACAACACATAATAGGACATACCAGGGACCTTCTAAGTCAGAAATTTTGTGGATGGGGCTGGTGGTGCCATTTGCCAGCACTCCAGGTGATTCCAGGCTCCAGGGGATTCTAGTGCACCCAGAAGTTGAGAACCACATTCTTGAGAATAAACTTCTCTGTGGGCTGGGATATCCTTGGAATGACATTACCCGAAAACATTATGTCATTCGCATTTTCTGAAGTAGAGACACTAAATCTGCAAAGGTAGATATGTATTCACTCATACTTCAATATTGACAAGAGCATTGTTGCTGGGAGCCATTCAGGAAGACAGCAATCTTAAATGAGTTCTTAAAATCAAAAGAGGAAAACTGCTTACTGAAAAAATACCCAGGTAGAGTAAAAACTAATATTAATGAAATTTGCTGAATGCAGGTCCTAAGAACAATTGACAAACTTACATTTTATATAAAGTTTATAATATTTTGGACAAACAGCATGACCATTTCCCCTTTCTCTTGTATTTCTCTTGTATAATTCATCACTGAACCTTAAATGTAAAAATGCAAACGTGAACACAACCAAAAGAATGAACAAATTTTAACTACAGGAAACACCCTAGATAAATCTCACAAATAAAATGTACCTAACAGTATCATGTGCAAAAGAGAAAATGAACTATGGCTTTCTTTTCCCAAAGTTTAAAAACAGGCCATAACCCCCACTACAGTTTAGTATTAGAATTCCAGTAGTGCTGGCCCTGGGCTTAGTAACTGGAAGAGGGATCCCAGGCTTCTGGGGTGCTAGTAATGTTTCTTAATCAGTGCTGGTTACCCCTGTGTGCTCACTTTGTGAAATCAATTCATTGGCATTTACTCTTGTAATTTGTGCGCTTGCACTTAGCCTTCAGCACAAAGTTTCTAAAGATGTAGAAATGGGATCAGTGCCATTGCTATTCAGAAGGCAGGACACCTTCACTCCCTTTTGGCATTTAGAGATGTGGCGAATGTTTGGCACTGCTTTCCATGAGCATTGGGGGATCTAGGCAGGTCATCCACTGTGGAGCACAAAGCCCAGTGGATAGCAGTATTTGTACTTTGAGACTCTAAAAGTCCAGAAGAAGATCATGGGATCAGTCAATACCGAGCAATTCCTTCTGGCCTCAATGTGGCCTAAGTTAGGATAAAGCAAAACTCTAGCAGAAGAGTTGCGGACAGTTCCCTAAATGACTGTTGGGTGGCCTGTGTCCATAAGCTCTGTCTTCCCAGCCCCTCACGGTCACAGTCCTATTGCATTTCTGCCACTTTCCAGCCCTGCTCTAAATCTTGGTGGAAAACTTCCTGGCCCCTCCTCTTGCCCTCTCTTCCTCCTCCCCTTCCTTCTCATTAAAACCTACCTGCTCTCAGTTTTATTATCTCCAAATCTTTGTTATTAGCCAGCTCATTAAACCACCGGTCCTATCCCTGGTTGCACATTACTATCCCTGGGAAATCTTATACGTACACTGATGTCTGGATCCATTGCAGGCCAAATACACAGGAATCTCTGGAGATCTCCCTCACCTCAGTCCTTTTATAAGCTCCACAGTCATGTTAACAGGAAGGCCAGAGCTGAGAAATTCTCTGGCTTCCAGAGTTGAAGGAATGTCACTTCCATAGCATTCATACCTAGCCCACATCTGGCCGTTACTGGAACCTGAGGATCCTAATGAGGGAAAGACTAACTCAACACACATCTTAAGCCTGTGGAGAAATTCTCTAGCCTGAGGTAGAGTCTACCCAGTGATGATCAGCTCTACCTAGGTATGATCACAGCCTTCCCTCAACACCCTTTCTCCCTTTCTCAAACCTGGAAGTGGCTAAAACTGTGGCATGTTCTCCTTTATTGCAAGGAGTGCCTGCCCCAAACCCAAACAATGTTTCTTTTTTCTTTTTTTTTGTGGGTGCTGGGGATCGAACCCAGGGCCCCTGCTTGCAAGGCAAGCACTCTACCCACTGAGCTATCTCCCCAGCCCACAGTGTTTCTTTTAAACAAATAAGGTTTTAAGAAATGTGCTGAAGAGCTAATGACATGGTCATTGCTCTAATGGTGTTTTAATGATATGCAAAGAACTCAACTGACAGCCAACCAGGTGTAAAGTTTTACAGAAGCATTGCATTAGTGTGAAATTAAACTTCTCTCTGATTCAAGCTTACTATTTCTATTTTCTAAAACTCTGTTTTCTAGACATCTATTATCATTCCAATTTTCATATAGTTAATAGGAAATAGTTGCAGAACAATAGTCAATAACAATGTATTTTAATATTGAAAACAGCTAAGAGTATACATTTTACATGTTCTCACTACAAAAAAAATGAGAGAAAATGCATTTACTAATTAGTTCAATTTGGACATCCCATAATGTATACATATTTTAAAATAACATGTACACATTTCACACATGTAATTTTTAAAAGTTATAAAATTTCTACTTTCCTTTTAAATATCATTCAGAATAGGGAGGGTAATTTTTTCCTTGATTTTATTTCATGGGTAAGGGACAGCGAAGGAGACATGATAGAGGCTTTCTGGATCTCAGAGTCCTCCACTATTCTAAGTGATCTTGAAATGACCTAATAGCAACCAACAAGCTCCTTTCTTGCCAGCATTATAAGGTTGATGATCCACAGTGCTATGTTCTAAGACTAGGGTTTCACCATCCTAGTCACCTACAACCCACACTCCATTAGGCCGGGCAAAAGGAGGCCGCTCCCTGGGAGCCCTGGAGGGGCCACTCTGACCCTTCCCCTGGGAGGAGCAATCTGTGCGACCCACAGAATATGGCCCTGCAGAGCCCAAAGCCGTCTTTTAGACCATGACCTCAGAACTGGAATCATGGAATTCCCTGCCCAAATGGCGCATGCTCACTAATGGGCTGTGTGGTCCCACTTTCCCACGTGCTCTCTGGGGGCAGACATGCAATAGGCCTCAGGTGACTGCTTGGAGCATAAAGGTAGAAAGTACTCATTCAATTCTTAGGGGCTTAGGCTGGCATGACCCCACTTAGACACAGAGGTGCGTTATGGTTCCAGATGGAGCCACATGGAAAGAGAAAAGTGGGTGGGCATAGGCTCCTTCCCCTCAATGCTGGGATTTGAAAATGCCACATTTGAATTCAGTCTTCCTTGCTATTATGATAACATTCATCAAAGTAAGAAATGGACCTTTGACTTTGAGGTGTCAGGTACAACCTAAGTATTACAGTTTTACACTTGAATCTGTGACATTCCATATCATTGTATAGGCTTTTCCTTTAGTTTAACAATTTATGAGTGGGAGTTACAACTTTTAAATATTCAGTCACGCGGTGTGTAGCCTCCTACCTGCATTCCTACCTCACAACCTCACAAATTTCAGAAGCGGCTCTGCTTAGACCCCCACCCTAGACCTCATGGATCAAAATGTCTCAGGTTGGGCTGATCAATCTGAATTTTAAATCAGACGACCCATAGCTACATTTCACTTGCCAACCAGTATCCTAGACGTTATCTTCTTTCGTTTTTTAATACCGAGTTCACGCATCAAAAAAATGTTGTGGAATAATTCACCTTCAAGGAATGAAAGCAGAAATCTCAGAAGCCAGGTTTTACTGGAACATGGGATACATCAAAAATCCAACTCCATTCTGTTCAGAGAACAGCTTTACTAAGCCTCATGAACTTGTGGCTCTCCATTCTGAGTTTTCTCAGTCTAGTGACATTATGTGGGAGGGCTGTGACCAGCCTCTCAATGGTCACTCCATGTTCAGGTCGTGTCCCTCCTCAGTAGAACTCGTTCTTTTTAAACTTAACTGTTCTTCATCACTGGTTCCTGAAGCTAATTGTTTACCTCGGTATTTGCTTTTTCTCCCTAACTACGTCTGCTTCTCAATGCTTAGAATTTTTGTTTTAATATACAATTATCAAACCTAGAGATCTCTGATCTCTCCTGGTTGGTAAGAAATAGTTCTTGTTTGCACAGAGCCTATTAAAACCCTGGCAGCACATCAGGATCACCTGGGAATCTTAAAAATGTTCCAAAACCGGGCCCTATTCCACCCATTGAAATCTTGTTCTACCTATGACAAATGACATGTGTGTGCACATATGTGTGTGTGTGCATAGGTGTGTGAGATAAAAACACTGGGAACAGATGAGTTTCCATTATTCTGCTCACATATCAAAAGTTTCAGCAAATACCTTTCCCCCAGAAAACCCTAAACTTTTGGTCATTCATTTAGTATTTTTATAGCATAAAACAAACCTTGGTCCTGGAGATTATCTCAGTTTATCTTACTCTCTGTTCCACTAATGACAGCACATGCTGGCTGCAAGGGGGCCTACCACCAAAATGCACTGCAAGTTCTTCTGTAAAGTCTCCTGCTCAAGGACTGTCTTTCAGCTTTAAAGAGAGAAGGAAAAGTTGAAGTTAGTCTGAACTCCCAGCATCTTCTTAGTTAGGACTATGTTCCCCTTCTGTTGGTTTTGAAGGGGGCACTGCTACAGAACACTCTAGTGACACACCCCACCCACACCCTGTGATTTAGAACTGTGATGTGTGTGTGTGTGTGCATTGTGGAACATGAACACTTGCCCTTGACATTCAAGTACATAAGTTAGTGGGTGTCTCTATGCTAGAAAGTTGACCTTTGCTTATGACACCCTTCATGCCCATTAAGGAAGGGGCTTTGAGATGTTGAGAGCAGGTAGATGTTTGTCAAAGTGTTCCTGTTGTAGCTACTTGGCATATAGCACCATCATTTTCAAAATTAATAGGAAAAAATATCATATCTAAATTGACAAAATCACTCATACAGATTCATCTGAGTTTGGGACTTAAAAATATTGTTTCTAAACCATAAATACAAAATTATTTTTAGGCTCATTAAAACCTGACCATCTAATTTTTTAATTGTTGAAGCAGCTTTAAAGTATAAATATCCTAGCAAAGAAGAAAACAAAATCAAGAGAAAGAAAACTATAATCAAACATATCATTTCTCAATTCTTATGCTATGTAATTCTTACTCTCTCAATTTCATCAAAGAGACCAATTTTAGGGTAAATTATTGCCCACCAAACTCAGAGCATGTCCCTTGCAGGTACATTTTTATATTGTGCAAGGGGAGCCTGTGTTGAATTTTGCATCAAGGTCCAGTTTTAGTCATTATCTATTGACAAAAATGAGACTTTATTTTTCCCCCATTGTGAAAGGGACAAAATCAGTTCTACTGTAAAAAACTGAATAGGGCTTCTTTGCAGAACTTTGTTGCATCCAGACTCAGATTCAGAGTTAGGAAACTAAGGTGAGATTTCCCTCCAAATTACAGATGCTCAAAATCCTCATATAAAATGGCACCGTATTTTGATCTTGTCCTTAACAATACTTGACTGGTTGACATAGAAGCAGCACTCTTCCTGGGAAAACTTGCCTTTTTCTAGTGAACCCACAGGGTGGCTTCCATTGGAAGATATGCAACTAGAAGCAAATTGGAAGAGAGGCACTCCTGATAATTTTGGGGTGATATCCATCTGCTCTGAGGGGGTGCTATTGAAAGTCAAAGAGCTGTTAAAGTCTAGGGCACTACCAGGAGATGAGAGAACCCTGCTCTCATGCACAACCAGCATCTCTGTGTGGTCAGGGGATTAGTTTAATTCAGTATGTGGTGTGTGGTGGTGACTATCTGTGTTAAGAGTGGATTCTCTGAGCACTGGTTGTGAGCATATGTAAAATGGGTAAAACATCCCTGGGGACAGTAGGATTCAGTCTTCCAGCAGTCCCTTGGGCAATCCAGGAGGAAGGAAATGGCTGGCACCTGGACAGATCTATTGGGGGAAAAAATCTAATAGTTAGGAAAATGGCAGACAGGGTGAATGGCAAGGGAGGCAAGAATGTAGCTGGCAGTTTAGCTATCAAACTGGCCTTTGCCCCCTGCACAAAATCAGATTCAAAAAAATTTCTAATCACACTATTAATCAGCTTGTATTACAGGACTATCAGGACCTCATAAAGGAAGAAACGGAACCTGGGTACAAGTACATTCCCCAGGGGAACTATCCAGTCCCCAACCCCCACCTACTGCAATGACATCTCCCTCTCCTGAATCAGCTCTATGCCCATACCCAGCAGGAAACAGTTACTGAAGATGGATCTTCACCCATATGCCCAAAAGAGATCTTCTTATAAAAACAAAAATGGGGGAATGAAGGGACAATGGGTTAACAAGGCTGCAGCCATTTCTCCCCTGCCATTTTGCTGTCGCCATTATTCTGCCCACCCCCACCGCACCATTTTACAACCTAGATTGTTAGCCTGTGAACTTCCTCATCACTCACTGGTCAGATTGTTAGCCTGCGAAATTCCACTACTTAAGAATAGCTCCCCTACTATTTTCTGCCCCTGCCTTCAGAGCAGATACTCTGCTCGTCTGCTTAATAAAATCTCTTGTGTGAAAAAAAAAGGCACAGTATTGCAAGTAATCTATGCACATCTTTCCATATACTTTAAGTCATTTCTATATAACTTCTAATACTTAATGCTATGTAAATATCTATATTGCTTAGGGAATAATAATTTAAAAGTTTGTGCATTTTAAGTAGATATGCTATTCCCAATATTTTAAATCTGTGGTTGGTTGAATCTACAGATGCAGGACCTGCAGATCCAAAGGCTGATGGTCACTTGGGGCCTGGGACAGATTGGTCTCTGCTCAAAGAGTATGTGGGAACTTTGTCATTGTGTAAAGGTACTACTATTATAAAAATTGTTTATAAAGTAAATAAAAATTGTATGCTGCTTGGAGTATGAGAAAGCATTTTCCAAAACTCATGTGAATCATTAGGTTATTATTATGCTTTAGAAATAGAAAGATGATTGTAATTCTATAGCCTGGTTAAGCAAGGTAAGAAACATCCTACTCTATGTCACTGTTAAACAGTACTCTCAGTGACCAGAAGGTGGCATTCAATACTTAGAAATATCAAAACGTGATGTTAGAAAATCAACTCCATGGGGCACCCAAGCCAACTAACAAGGAAATGTCTTTGAAGGAAAAGATCAGTCAGCTTTCACAGTGTTACAACCATCCACTAAGTGCACAGCAGTGTCATTCACAATGCCTACAGTTATTGGCAATCATAAAGTGGGCTACAAAATGGAATTGTGGACAGGATCCAAGATGGCAGACTAGAGGGTGACTGCATCTCCCATCGCTCCAGAACTCAGGTTTCAAGAAGGGGAGGCATTGAGAGACTCGGACCAACATAGAGTTGCGGGGTGAGTCTCCCACCAGGTGAAGCTCGGTCCGGGCGGCAGTCCCAGACAGGGGCAGCTTCTCGGAGCAGGGCAGGGCAGGGCAGCGAGAGTCTTCCCCAAGCAGCCCGGTTCCCTCCGGCAGCAGGCTCCATCCACAGCCAGCTTCTAGGAGCAGGCCCGCCCAGTGAGAGCTTTTCTGCACAGAGCAAACCCCAAGCCCTGGACCCAGCGGCGGCCCCGGCCCACTGGTGGTTTCTGGGACCAGGGCAGGGCAGCGAGAGACTTCCCCAAGCAGCCCTGCTCCCTACATGGCAGGTGGGGTCCACAGCCAGCTTCTTGGAGCAGGCCCGCCCAGTGAGAGCTTTTCCACACAGAGCCAACCCCAAGCCCTGAACCCAGCGGGAGGCCCTGGCCCACAGGTGGCTTCTGGGACCAAGGCAGGACAAGGAGAGGCTTTCCCCGAGCAGCCTGGTTCCCTCAGGCAGGCGGGGGCAGGCCCTGTCTATAGCCAGCTTCTAGAAGCAGGACTGCCCAGTGAGAGGATTTCCACGCAGAACCAGCCCCCAGCCCTGGACCCAGTAGTGGGCTAGGGGCAGCTTTCTTCGGAAGCACTGAATTATCAAGTTCCTCCAAGATTTCAGGCTACTGAAGGCTGAGAGGTGATATACTGGAAATCTACAGGGACACTATAAGCCAATAGAGGAAATCTGCAATATCTCAAAGTCCCACTGATATCTGACCAATATGAGAAAACAAGGGAAGAAAATGTCCCAAACAAACCTAGATACTATATCAATAAAACCCAATGACAGCACAGCAGAAGAAATGTCAGAAAGGGAGTTCAGAATGTACATAACTAAAACAATCAGGGAAGCAAACGAGGAGATGGAAAGAGCAAATGCAGGCATTGAAGGAAGAGATGAAAGAGCAAATGCAGGCATTAAATGATCACACTAATCAACAGTTAAAAGAGCAAATACGGGAAGCAAAAGATCATTTCAATAAAGAGTTAGAGATACTGAAAAAAAAGATCAGAAATCCTTGAAATGAAGGAAATAATTAACCAACTTAAAAACTCCATAGAAAGCTTAACCAATAGGATAGAACACCTGGAAGACAGAAACTCAGACATTGAAGAAAAAATATTTAATCTTGAAAACAAAGTTGACCAAACAGAGAAGACGGTAAGAAATCATGAACAGAATCTACAAGAATTATGGGATATCATGAAAAGGCCAAATTTAAGAATTATTGGGATTGAGGAAGGCTTAGAGAAACAAACCAAAGGAATGAACAATCTATTCAATGAAATAATATCAGAAAATTTCCCAAATCTGAAGAATGAAATGGAAAACCAAGTTCAAGAGGCTTATACAACTCCAAATATACAAAATTACAACAGACCCACACCAAGGCACCTTATTATGAAAATATCTAACATACAAAATAAAGACAGAATTTTAAAGGCTGTGAGAGAAAATAATCAAATTACATTCAGGGGGAAACCAATGCGGATATCAGCCGATTTTTCAATCCAGACCCTAAAAGCTAGAAGGGCCTAGAACAACATTTACCAAGCCCTGAAAGAAAACGGATGCCAACGAGGAATCTTATACCCAGCAAAACTTACTTTCAGATTTGATGACGAAATAAAATCCTTCCATGATAAACAAAAGCTAAAAGAATTTATAAAAAAGAAAGCCAGCATTACAGAACATTCTCAGCAAAATATTCCATGAGGAAGAGATGAAAAACAGTGATGCAAATCAGCAACAGGAGGAACTAACCTAAAGGAATAGCCAAATAAAGGAGAAACCAAATCATGTCAAAAAACAAAAATGAGTCAAATGACTGGGAATACAAATCATATCACAATAATAACCCTGAATATTAATGGCCTGAACTCATCAATCAAAAGACATAGACTGGAAGATTGGATTAAAAAGAAAAATTCAACAATATGCTGCCTGCAAGAGACTCATCTCATAGAAAGAGATACCCATAGACTAAAGGTGAAAGGATGGGAAAAAACATACCATGCACACGGACACAGCAAAAAAGCTGGAGTATCCATCCTCATTTCAGATAATGTGGACTTCATGCCAAAACTAGTCAGAAGGGATAAAGAAGGACATTACATACTGCTTAAGGGAAGCATAAATCAGCAACACATAACAATCATAAATATCTATGCCCTGAACATTGGCTCATCCACCTACATCAAACAAATCCTTCTCAATTCCAGAAATCAAATAGACCACAACACAATAAAACTAGGCGATTTTAACACACCTCTTTCACCACTGGATAGATCGTCCAAACAAAAATTGAATAAAGAAACCACAGATCTCAGGGACTGGGGATATAGCTCAATTGGTAGAGTGCTTGCCTCATAAGCACAAGGCCCTGGGTTCAATCCCCAGCACCGCAAAAAAAAAAAAAAAAAAAAAAGAAACCACAGATCTCAAAAACACAATCAACAATTTAGTCTTAACAGACATATATAGAATATACCATCCAACAAAGAACAAATACACTTTCTTCTCAGCAGCACATAGATCCTTCTCTAAAATAGACCATATTTTATGCCACAAAGCTACTGTTAGCAAATACAAGAAGATAGAGATACAACCTTGTATTCTATCAGATCATAATGGATTGAAATTAGAAATAAATGACAGAATAAAAAACAGAAACTTCTCCAATACCTGGAGATTAAATAATATGCTATTATATGATGAATGGATAACAGAAGACATCAGGAGGGAAATAAAAAAATTCTTAGAAGTAAACAAGAACAAAGACACATCATATCAAAATCTCTGGGACACAATGAAAGCAGTACCTAGAGGAAGATTTATTTCATGGAACACATTCAACAAAAGAGGTAAAAATCAACAAATAAGCGACTTAACACTACAGCTCAAAGTCCTAGAAAAAGAAGAGCAGACCAACACCAAAAGCAGTAGTTAAAATCAGAGCTGAAATCAAGAAATTGAAACAAAAGAAACAATCGAAAAAATCAACAAAATAAAGAGTTGGTTCTTTGAAAAAATAAACAAAATTGATAAACCCTTAGCCACACTAACAAAGAGAAAGAGAGAGAAAATCAAATTACTAAAATTCGGAATGAACAAGGAAATATCACTACAGGCAAGAGTGAAATACAAAACATAATTAGAAGTTATTTTGAAAATCTACACTCCAACAAAACAGGAAACCTCGAAGACAACAACAAGTTTCTAGAGACATATGAAATTACCTAAATTGAACCAGGAGGACATACACAACTTAAATAAATCAATTTCAAGCAAAGAAATAGAAGAGGTCATCAAAAGCCTACCAACAAAGAAAAGGCCGGGACCAGATGGATTCTCAGCCAAGTTCTATAAAACCTTTAAAGAAGAGCTCATTCCAATACTTCTCAAAGTATTCCATGAAATAAAAGAGGAGGGAACCCTCCCAATCTCATTCTATGAAGCCAATATCACCCTGATACCTAAACCAGACAGAGACACATTGAGGAAAGAAAATTTCAGACCAATATCCTTAATGAACATCGACACAAAAATTCTTAACAAAATTTTAGCAAATCACATACAAAAATATATTAAAAAGATAGTGTACCATGATCAAGTGGGTTTTATCCCAGGGATGCAAGGTTGGTTCAACATCTGTAAAATAATAAATGTCATTCACCATATCAACAGACTTAAAGTTAAGAATCACATGATTATTTCGATAGATGCAGAAAAAGCATTCAATAAAATACAGCATCCCTTCATGCTCAAAACACTAGAAAAAATAGGGATAATGGGAACATTCCTTAACATTGTAAAGGCCATCTACGCTAAGTCCATGGCCAATATCATTCTAAATGGTAAAAAACTGAAAGCATTCCCCCTAAAAACTGGAACAAGGCAGGGATGCCCTCTTTCACCACTTCTATTCAACATTGTCCTTGAAACTCTAGCCAGAGCAATTAGACAAACCAAAGAAATTAAAGGGATACGAATAGGAAAAGAAGAACTCAAACTATCCCTGTTCGCTGATGATATGATTATATATTTAGAGGAACCCGAAAATTCCACCAGAAAACTTTTAGAACTCATAAGTGAATTCAGTAAAATAGCAGGTTACAAGATCAATGCTCATAAATCCAATGCATTTTTATACATAAGTGATGAATCTTCAGAAAGAGAAGTTAGAAAAACTACCCCATTCACAATAGCATCGAAAAAAATAAAATACTTGGACTCAATCTCACAAAGAGGTGAAAGATCTCTACAATGAGAATTACAGAACACTAAAGAAATAAATTAAAGAAAACCTTAGAAGATGGAAAGATCTCCCATGTTCTTGGATAGGAAGAATTAATATTGTCAAAATGGCCATACTACCAAAAGTGCTATACAGATTCAATAAAATTCCAATTAAAATCCCAATGATGTACCTTACAGAAATAGAGCAAGCAATTATAAAATTCATCTGGAAGAATAAGAAACCCAGAATAGCTAAAGCAATCCTTAGCACAAAGAGCGAAGCAGGGGGTATCGCAATACCAGATCTTCAACTCTACTACAAAGCAATAGTAACAAAAACAGCATGGTATTGGTACCAAAATAGACAGGTAGATCAATGGTACAGAATAAAGGACACAGACACAAATCCAAATAAATACAATTTTCTCATATTAGACAAAGGTGCCAAAAATATGCAATGGAGAAAAGACAGCCTCTTCAACAAATGGTGCTGGGAAAACTGGAAATTCATATGCAACAGAATGAAATTAAACCCCTATCTCTCACCCTGCACAGTACTCAACTCAAAATGGATCAAGGACCTTGGAATTCGACAGGAGACCCTGCATCTTATAGAAGAAAAAGTAGGTCCAAATCTTCAACAGGTCGGCTTAGGATCAGACTTCCTTAACAGGACTCCCATAGCACAAGAAATAAAAGCAAGAATCAACAACTGGGATAGATTCAAACTAAAAAGCTTTCTCTCAGCAAAGGAAACTATCAGTAATGTGAAGAGAGAGCCTATGGAGTGGAGAAAATCTTTGCCACTCATACTTCAGATAGAGCACTAATTTCCAGAGTATATAAAGAACTCAAAAAACTCTACACGAAGAATACAAATAACCCAATCAACAAATGGGCTAAGGAAATGAACAGACACTTCACAGAAGAAGATCTACAAGCAATCAACAGATATATGAAAAAATGTTCAATATGTCTAGTAATAAGAGAAATGCAAATCAAAACCACCCTAAGATTTCATCTCACCCCAATTAGAATGGTGATTATCAAGAATACAATGATCTCACTCATTAGCGGAAGATGACACATAATGGGGGGTGGGAGGGGTTAGTGTTAGGGTTAGGGTTAGGGTTAGGGAGGGTGGCAAGAATGGAGGAAGGAAGGACTGTATAGAGGGAAAAGAGGGGTGGGAGGGGTGGGGGAAGGAAAAAATAACAGAATGAATCAAACAACATTACCCTATGTAAATTTATGATTACACAAATGGTATGCCTTTACTCCATGTACAGAGAAACAACATGTATCCCATTTGTTTACAATAAAAAATTGGAATTGTGCCACTCATTTTTATATATGTCTTTAAAATTTTCAATTAAGTTAACATACCGATTCTTTCTTAATGTGTTCACCTGTGCTGAATTTAAAATAATTCCTTTCTACCATTGACAGTGAAAAAGTGGCTTTCTGGTGACTAAAAACCTGTAGGGGCATCACTGTGTCTAGCTCAGCTCTTCTTCAGAACTGTGGACCTTGCTTCGAATCCCAGCAGTTGATTCCACCATGGGTCACCTTGTCTTCTTCCACATCTGCCAACCTCAGAGTCACCACAGTCTCAGACTATCTGGTCATTAGAAGTTTGTTTTTTGGTTTTTGTTTTCTTTCCTTGTCATTTCTTTTCTCCCCATTTGTCAATCTTAGGATTAAAGAATAAAAGGATGTGAACTTTAATTGTACTTTGTAGTTTTTTTTTAAAGCAGTGCATTTTGATTTGTGTGAATTTGTGGGTTTGGGCAGTGATAGAAAATCAGAAGGGTATTTGTGTTTATTGACCCTGAAGGCATACTGCAAGATAGGTGTATCTAGCAATGGATTCAATTTTCAGGTAGATCATGTCTCAGTAGACAACAGGACAAAAGTTGATATGAGAAAGTACTTTTAGAAGTTAGGAAGAAGTTGGGTGGATGAATGTATAAAAGGGTTAAACAGCCACTGCATAGCTGGGGTGAGGGGGAAAGGACTAGGACAGGTGACCCAAGGAAAAGGAAAGAGCTGGAACAGAGGCCAGGGAAGAGATATCCGGGGAAATTTAAATTTGCCACAGAGGGTCCTGAAAACTTCATAATGCAGGACAAACCTATGATGAGGACTATATCTATGAAAAGAAACATGATTTCCCCTGGAGAACTTCAGACAAATGCAAAGGCTCCTAAGTTCACTTTCTACTCTACCCTGTTAGATGCCAATCTATTTTCCCCACTTCAATTCACTTCAGTTCATTTCTGCAAGAGACCCACACATCAGAAATGCACAAGCCTGTTACAGATTTGTTCTTTCACTCTAGCTGTATCCTCACTCATAATTTTAATTATCCCCAAAGCATTTTCCCTCATCTGAGCTACCACGGATGTTTCAAAACTCCTTCACTCTTGTAAGTCCCTTGGTTTAGCTGGAACTTTACCATCATTAGAGGATTCTGTGATGTACTGTCTGATTCGCAGCACCGCCCTGTGAGTTTAAATTTCCTGGGACCAGTTAATGCCCCATCCTTCCTCCCAGCACATACAGATGAACCTCTGCTTGTCTCCAATCAATCTCCTATCCAGCTGCAGGTGACAAGGATCAGAATAAAAGTTGTGGGAATATCAGATGTGGAACTTTTGGGTTTCAATCTTGGTGTGGCTTCTACCTAAGTATGTGTCCTGGGGCAAGATGTGTTAACCTTTCCAAGACTCTGCTTTCTCATCTGCAAAACTATGGTAATAACCACCCGATGATTTGGGGATCCCTATTGTGATTTAAGAAAGCACTTTCCATACTACTTAGCAATAAATTCCTTCAGATCCCTACTTGTTGACTTTGAACATGAAGAATATTAATTCTAAAAAGAACAATAGTTTCCCAATCACCAGGGTTGGTCAGGCCTAGGATGAGGTGAGAAGCCAGATCTTGGCCTTGCAGATCTGTGACCATATCTATGTCCAGCTACAGCCACCTTTACTGAAGGGTCATTTCTTTGTCTTCTGTCCTCTTCTGAGCTGTATCTTAAAACACCCCCTACTCTTGGCCTTCTTTTCTCCCTTACACGTAGATCTTGGATGATACTGTGCATCCCTTGGCATCCACATCTGAAGCCCTGAAAGGTATTGCTCCTCATCTCCTAGACACCTTCAGGGAGATGTTCCTCAGGTACCACTAATTCCCAAGTGACAGGAAGGGACATCAGAAGGATATTTGTATCCCCATTTATAAATCCACAGACTCAATTTCAAAAAAAAACCTTCAAATTAAAGAAGTGAAAGAATATTTTAAAAGAATCTAGTTTGTAACAAAGCAATTCCTCCAGACAATGAAATCTTAAGTTATCTCTTTGGAGGGAAGCACAAACGATATTATTTTGCATCTTCTCATTAGCAACTTAAATTGTTCTTTTAGGGAATAGTATATATAATAAGAGGGATGCCTAAAGACTGGTTTGGTGGAAGGAAAATCATTTCCCAATTTTCTGCCAGATCAGACTGCTGGGTTCTACTTAAACTGGAATAACACAAAGTTGTATTCCTAAATTCTTTTTTTTTTTTTTTTTTTTTGGTACCGGGGATTGAACTCGGGGATTCAACTACTGAGCCACATACCCAGCCCTACATTGTATTTTATTTAGAGACAGGGTCTCACTGAGTTGTTTAGCACCTCACTTTTGCTAAAGCTGGCTTTGAACTCCAGATCCTCCTGCCTTGACCTCCTGAGATGCTGGGATTACAGGTATTCACCACCGTGCCTGGCAGTATTCCTAAATTCTGTTACCAAGAAGCCTGTTTATCTTCATGACTGTGAGGTCTGATGCTAAGATATTCTCTGATTAGCTTTTAAACACTAAATCTCTATAGTAATGATACTTTCTGGACATTAGCTTATGGTCCAAGGTTAACCTGTTTAGATCTTCCTTGGTCTTCCTGCTAAATAAACCTGTCTTTCCTGTTTCAGAACCATAAGAGTTTTGGCAAAGACACTAGGCAGAAGAGCTTTGCATTGAATTAGACCTCTCTTACTCTAAGGTCACCAACAATCACTGGTGTCTCTTTTTACACATCTTCTATGCACTGAATTCTAGTAAGAGTGAAGTTGTACATGTGTGTAGCAATTATTTAGCACTATCAACTTTAATGTTTTCCTCCACAACATATTTCCCTTTGCTGTCCAGATTGCACAACACACGTTTACACACACATACACACACAGTGCCTACTCAAATGTACGCGTCATTGGTTACTTTTTGCCCAGGGAATCAGAATGCATTTTAATAATGACCTAGTAAGGTGGATTTAGTTGCCTTTAACAGACAAATATGAACAGATGTCCTAAGTCAATAAAAATTATTTTCAAGTCTTTCAATTTTCCACACAACAGCAAAAATATTTGACTAAGAGGTTAGCTGGGAGAAGAATGTTGTCTTTGCAAAAGCAATGTGGAAAAACCTCAGGCATGTGCAAGAAAACTCTTCAATGAAAACAAATTGCATATTTTTCAAGATTGTCTATGCATGGCACGTCTCTGGGCAGAGTGGTCTCTTCTTCCTGGTCTCAAATATTATTAACCTCTGTTTATGACTGCAACCATCATCTTGGCCACAGGGAGGCAGTGTAGGTCACATAATGTAACTAAGGCACAGTGGAAATATTTGAAAACTACCTCTAAAAGTTTGAAATATAATGGAAAAAAATAACTCACAGTAGCTGACATAAAGCTAGATGTTCGGGTACAAAGTTAATGTAAAATATTCCTTCTTAGGAACAGGGGATTATTTAGTTACTAAACTCAGAAAAAATAGATAGATAAATGCAAGTCTTAGGTGGTTGGGGACACTTTTATACTGAGTCTCTTGGTGTATTCCTTATTTCTTTTTTCTTTCTTCCTGACATTTGGGGTGGCACAGTATGGTTACAAGGGCTAAATCAAGCCAGTTATTTGTTTTTTGGTACGCAGCTCACCCATTTATTTACATAATGTCTATGGCTGTTTTCATACTGTACAGAGGCCCATGGTTGCAGCTGAGACTGCTCTGCCTCACAAAGCTTGAAACATTTACTATCATGACATTTACAGAACAAGTTGCTGACCTGTGCACTAGATCTATGCTATTTTTCAACAAGGGACATGGAGATGACAGGGGTAGATAGATATAAGGAACTTGGATATGTGTCTGGTTGGCCAGGAGAGGTACCAGCTTCCTCACACACATGTCAGAAATATGATAAAATCACCATCTGCCAGCCATTTCTAGTGAGTCACATGCAGGCAAGTGATGCCAAGAGAAGAAACCTAGGAAGCATATCCAGAGACCACACAGTATTGGAAATGAACTTTGGGAGGGCATAAGTGGTGTTTGCATCTCTTTTTCCAGGTAAGAGTTGTTCCAAAGACAGAAAACAGTCCAGGATCCCCAGCTGCAGATCTGGGTTTAGCTTCAGGCAGAGGGTGTAGGGTTCTCTGCTGGGGACAGGATGTACCTTACAAAGCTGCAAAGCCGGTGTTTGTTCAGAGATTCAATTTGCAATCTGATTGCAAGAGTTCAAAGTGGGAAATGTGGTAAGAAGAAGAAAAACGTTCAGATAAATAGATAAGATAGAAGACTTTGTGACAGAGTTGGGGGAGGATGGATAACAAAAGTAACACCTGTTAAAGGGAAATGCCCTACTAATTTCCACCAAAAAGGAGGGAGCGTGGCCAGAACACTTCTTAAAGTCTCAGATATCTACATATTTTTGTAGAGTCTGCCTAATAAATGAGAGATTTATAATTGTACAAATTGCAATTTATACAATTATAATTGAGAGATTGTAATAATACAAATGAGAAATGGGGTAACAATGCTGCCTACATCAAGGAAGCAGATGTCTATGGGTAAATTCTCAGTGTGAGGGAGCAGTGTGGCACAGGAGAGATCCATGGGTGGAGACTCATGGAAAGACCAGAAGTAACAGGTTCAGGTTGCCTGGTCTGCCTATGTGTCACATTCTAGGGAACTTGAGAAATTGAGCAGGAGGCTCAGACTTCCAGAGACAGGAGAGCTGATATAGGACACAGGTAAGAAAAAATGTTATACTTTCCAAAACAGGGGGACATGGGAAAGATTAATTGCTGAAACTAACACAGGTGATTTTGGTGTTGGTTCCTGAAAACATTTCAGGACTAACTAGCAGATGGTTTTTGAACACCAGAGGGTGAGTGGATGTTCTCTTGGAGCTAGAATGATTCCAGAGTATGAACTGTACCTTATAGTGCAGACGTCAAGTGTGAAGGCCCCAGAGTGAGAATGTTGGAGTCCAAATTGGCCCTGCTGCTTCCTAGCTTTATGGCCTTTGGCAAGTCACTTACCATTTTGCTCCTTTTTTTTTTTTTTACTTGTTGAGTGGCATAATGATGAAACTGGGTACTTGTAAGGCCTTTCACAAATTCTCACATGCTGTGAGGGGGCTAGGAACAGGTGGTCTGAATGACAGTACACCTATGTAAACTGGAGTCCAGTTGTACCACTGTACCCATGCTACAGCTTGAAAAGAAATCTCTGCTTGCAAGCCATGAGATTGTCCTCAGCCCTGTCCTTTGCAACATTTTCCATCAGTAGGACCTGAAATAACTTTACTTCATTGTGACAATTGGGAAACATTGTGAAATATTCCAAGCATACAAAAATAACTTTCAACATTTAGAACTGACAAACTATGAAAATGCCATAGCGAAAGCATGAGCGATTTCAAATAAAGATTAAAAGGCCCCTCAGTGAAAGAATCTTGGAGCTTCACATGTTGAGATAAATCCCCCAAATTCTCTTCATTCATGCAAATGTTTATTGAGCATTTAACATATGGTTAGGCACTGTCCTGGGCAACCTAGAATTTATGTAAACAAAATGGATAACCTGACTTTGCAGAACTTATATTCAGATGGGATCCTTGTTGGCTAGAAAGTCCAGTGCATCATGAAACTTTGGCTTCATTTAAGATTTGCAATTAATTGCAAAAACTCAAGAAACTAACTTTTATCTGTAAAATGGTAAAAAGAAAAAAAAATCATGCCTTAGTCATTCAACCACTTTACAAGGATTTCCTTTGTGCTAAGCCCTTGAGAAAAAAGTGAGAAAAGGTTCCTGCTTCATGGAGCTTTTATCTCAGCCATATGGTAAAATTAAGTAGTTAACATTAATATTAACGTTTATATAACAATAGACGCTGTGACTCTTTTGTGCAATAATACACACATGAGTTGTGAGTCTTAGGTAGACTTCTTGGGGGATATCCAAGCTAGATTTGGTTTTCATCAAAGCCGTATTCCAACACCATAGCCAGCCCCATTGCTAGTACATGCTCATAGAGGCAGGGAAGAAACCCTAGGATTTCCCTAAAACCTAGGATTTTCTTCCTAAGAAAGATCCAGCTTTACTGCCAAACACTCCTCACCTCCCACACAGAGACCCGAATAAGTGGAACTGTGGGTGGAAGAGGCTATCTTTTGTGTCACAGGAACCCGAACATACACACTTTGGAGTGAAGTTCCAAACCGTGTTCCCAAATCCACAACATGCCAAGCAAGAAGTGCACTGAGGCCTGGTCCCTGGAGGTGGAGGCAGTAAGGATTGACAGAGGACAATATCCCCTCAGAGGTGAATGAGCAGAGGCCAATCAACTCTCAACTGTGAACTATTTCTCTCCGCTGCTCAACCACCTCATCTCTCTGCCAACAGGACAATGCTCTCTTTCCTCCAGAGTCTTCTGCAGGTGACAGGCCTGGCTGCAGCTTGGCATCTGCTGTCCCCTCCCCCAATAAGCTCTGGAAGATGACAAGGAGGCTCCCACATTTCCAGCTAAAGGATCACAAATTTACTCAGTAGCTAAGAGTGACTCTGAAAGTTTGCAAAGTCACATGAGATGGGTTCCTTCTCCCTCTCAGGTAGACCACACGTCCAGCATGAAGGAGAGAAGAGGGACCTTTACATTTTTTTTGTTATTCACCCAGCTAATAATTACTGAGCACCCACCATGTGTAGAGCAGTCTCCTAATTATTAGAAGTATGATAAAGAATAAACCGAAGATCCTACTGGAATTGAGCTTACCAGTAGTGTATGTGGGGGTACACAGTACACACACTGATGAACTATTAAGTATCGGCTGTGTTACTGCTGTGGATGGATTTGTCCCCCAAAACTGATACCTCTGTCCTCTGTCATGTGACTGCATTTGAGACAGGGCTTTTAGTAGGTAATCAAAGTTAAAAGTCATAAGGGTGCTTCTCATCTGTCAGGACTGGTGAGCTTATAAGAAGAGGAAGAGAGCAAGAGAGACTCTACCTATACCACCCTGCTCACCTCAAGGAAAGGTCCTGTGAGGACAGGAAGAAGGAGGCTGAGCAGCAGCCAGGAAGCAAAGCCTTACCGGAACCCAGCCATGCTGGCATTGATCTTGGACTTCCCACCCCCAAAACTGAGCCAATGAATGTCTGCTGTTTGAGTCATGCAGTCTGAGCTGACTAACACAGACTGATAGTGGTATGTGTTCTGAAGAAAAAAAAAAAAAAAATGAGCAGAGAAAAAGGTAGAGAGAGAGTTGACCAGGGAGCTCTTGTGAGACAGACATTGAGCGGAGAGCTGAATGTTCTGAGGCAATCCTGAGTCTAGGGTTCAAGAATGACAATCAGAATACAACACGGCTTGTCTTTAGAAGCACAGGAGACGGCTGCTCTGTTGGAGTATTTTTGGGAACGTTCTCTTGCAGGAGGAGATCTGTATTGATGATGGCCTCGCTGTGTGAGTTAGGGCAATTCCCTGAAACCCCAGGCCCCAGTTTCCCCAGCTGTGAAACAGGGTATCAGTCATCTTTCCCTCACCAGGTTGCTGCGAGGTTTAAATAAGTTCATTCATGTGAAGTGTATAGATCAATGCCTAAAACATAGTCAGTGGTCAATACATACTAGCTATTTTTATTACTATCCACCCTTGTATTGTTAACTACTATGAGAGCACCTGCTACTATGATTTTTGGAAAGCCATAGATAGAAATTTCAGCAGTGGCACCTTTCGATTAAGTCATCACTGAGCATCTTGGCCTTACTGTCTCTGGGACAAGAACTTGGCTCATCTGTCTCCCCCATTTCCATGAAAAGAGCCAAACCAATGATGAAGTTCCCATGCTGTGAACTTGGAAGTCCTCCGGAAGATTCCAAAGCCATCAGTCACGGGGGCTATCTCCTCACCAGCTAACTCTTCCTGGCATTGGCACCAGCTCTTTCACAGGAGGCTGCTGGGCTCTCAGTGTATGGAGGTCAGGGTGCAGGAGAAACAACCTTCCCAGTACTAAGCACTCTTCATAGGACGATGACATTCCCCCAGGGGTCCCTGGGGAAAAGCAAGGAAAAGAAGATCGGGAAAAAAAAGAAAACAAGGAAGAGAGAAGTCTGAATGGAGGAGGAAAACTGAAAAGGGGTGACTACGGGGAAAACTGTAAAGACCATTAACCATTCACTGTGGACTCCACTCCTGCCATAAACCAAGAGGGAGCTAGGGAAATGGATGGCGCAGGCAGACACTGTCCACTTGGGTCTATGCTCATCTGTTGGTAGATATTTAAAGAAGCTCCTTTGTGCGAAGTTGACTTGGGTGCACTGAAGTGAGTAATACCGAGAGACACTTCTCGGCTTTGCTTTTATGGAGGCCTTTTTACAATGGCATAAAGTGAAGCGAAATTGGTTTGAACCTGCCAGACTGCAGGCCTCCTAAGGACAGGAACCGTGTATATGTGGCTTCCTTTGAGTATTTATTCCCTCCTTCTTGATGCCTAGTAAACATGGGCTCAAGGGTGGTCAATAGGTGGCCATCTGGCAGTTCTCTGGCAGTTTTGTGCAGGTTTCCTTCCAAAGGACTCCAAATCTACTCGTTTCCATAGGTTTTTGCTTTTATTCTCCCTTTCTTCTAGAAAATTATTTTATTTTTAACACGTTGTCATTAGAATCGTACACACCACACACTGCCTGTCAAATAGGCCTCTTACTCATAAATACTGACATCATTCCTACATTCTCAGAAATGTGCTTCTTGGTTTTTATACGGTTCTGTGGAAACCAGGTGATCTATGCATCATTGTGTTTGGCTTTTGGGGGGAGAATTTCATGTTAGGCACTAGGTATGACTGTACCAAGTCTTTCTCACTAGTGTGATTACACTGAGTCAAATGAGAATCCGAAGGAGAAAAGATTTTTTTTGTAAGTAAGTTCTTTAGCAAGAATAGCTAGACAGTAGTTAGCTTTCCCCTCAGTGGCTATGAAAATGAAGGGTGGGAGTGGAGGTGGTAAAAAGAAGCAGGAATTAGAAAGTCTTAAGCAAGTGTGTGCAAATTAGGACTGCAGTAAAATGTGTTGATTTCTGTGTGAGGCAGTTTCCCTCGGGACAACAGAGGCATTCTGAAAAGACCAGGATTTATAGTCAGAAGCTGTGCCTTCACTCTCTGCTACTGCTGCATAGGTTTTACCGGCAATAGTCCTTGACCTTGAACAGTCACTTGGTCTGTCACAAATGTGATGGCCCTGTGTATCCAATGAGAACAACGATACCTGCAGCCCACAGGGCATGGGAAGCTGGGTGTGGTCAGTGGAGTTGCCAACAACCAACCAACATCTGAATCTCTTTTCTGATATTCACATCTTTATTTCTTTTCTTTGCTTTTCCCCTTTTCTGAAACCTCCCAGATGATATTATTATGATACTAGCATGTGCATCTTCCATTTCAAGCCTCTGCCCATTGAATAAATTGTTCACATTTATTCATTTATCTATTCAGTGGACTTTAAGGGCAGTTCTGCGGGGTGCATGAACACTCTACTCAGGAAATCCCCAAATCAGGGCCAGTCAACCCAGAGAGGAACCTTTTCTAAACTTTAGACCCATCTTCTCCCATTTTCCTTTGGTTTCTCTCCATCGTTTGAAGTATAGCCAAAGGAAACTGCATGGATGTTAAATGCTAAAGGAATCAGAGGGAACTTGTTACAAGCAATCTCAGTTTCAAAGTAGGAAGCTATGTGAAATCCTCTCACCCTACTTTCAGATGGGTCTCTTGTGTTTCCTGAAGCGTAATCATGGCTCCAGTTAACAATCAAGAGTGTCAGTGGAAAATGCTTTTCTCCTTCTGATGGAAATATCCAGAAAAATGGGACATTGTAGTTCTTTTGTGGAAAGAAAGAAAAAATAATTCTTATGAGCTTCTTTCTACTAACTTCATAGTATTCAACTCTCAATGTATAGCTATATAACATTCAGAGCATTAAATTAATATTAAAATATTAAGTTTAAATTTGCGTGTAAGGTCTCAGTGAGGGATAACTACTTTCATAATTTGTACAGGTGCTCCAATAATTTATAAAACATACCAAGAACATCTAAGCTGCCATTCTTTTGCAAGGGAGGTAATTTTTAGAAAAGAAAGTACATGAAAACAGGTATTGAACAAAAAATAAATTATTTGAAAAAAATAAATTTATTTATTGAACAATAAATAAATTTCAGATGAAAATGACATGATTACTCTCACATCACACTAAGCCAGTTAGTGGTACTAAAAAAGATAACTCCATTTTGAATCAATCATTGCTTATTTATATAAATTTCTCACTTTTAAATGAGGCATCAATTTATTTCAATAATTTACATGATAAAATATTACATATTTCATTTATTAATTTTTAGGTTAGATCATCTAATTCATTTATATTGTTACCCAATGTTTTTTTGATTTGCACAATTCTGAAGAAATAAACTAAAATATGTCAATATGATTTTATAATTTAAGTTTCCTTCCATTTGTAAAAGTTTTTGTTTTATAGCATTAGTTGCTATGTTGTTAGGATATAGAATAGATGTATACATATGTGGGATATATACATATTTGGGATAATTTTGACTTTATCAGTTGTATCAACAGGTTCTTATAAGCTGGTACCAGCCAGTTCCCTACACACTGATTTTATCATTTTGTATTATGTAAGTTCTCTCTTTACCCTGCTTGTAGTTAAAGTTTACATTTCACCTTGTTAAATATTAATAGTGTTACTTCTGCATAACTTTGGTTCATATTTGCCTTATATAACTTTGTCTATTTCTTTGTGTCCAATCCATGTAAAGAAGTTTAAGTATGTTTCCCATAAATTGTATAAAGTGATTTGTGTACCATGTGTTTTAGAGTAATAAGCACATGTGATTGTGTGTGTGTGGCCATGTATGTTTTAAAACCAGATACTGAGTAGGAGAAATTGGTTCATTCATATACAATATGAGTCTTACTTCACTTTTATTATTTATACATTTTTGAAAGGACACATAAATTTTATACTCAAAGAATTAGAGGGAACCACATTTTTATGACCATCTAAGTAAATGCAGACAAATTTATTGAAACAAACATTTATGGAAATGAACACACTTTTATGATCTTGGACGTGCAGATCTATTAAATTTTCCTATTTGGTTTTCAATTATTCAATAGACACTGAGGTAGGTAGATTTCACTGTGGATTAATGGTAATGAGTTAGTACTGTGATTTGTATTATACTAGAAATCATTATAGTTCATTTTGTATTTTATATCACACCTTTCTTTTAAATCAAAGTGATATCATGAATGGTAAAATGAAGTGAGGGTAGCCAGTTGTGGTGGTTCATGCCTGTATGACCCCAGTGAGTTGGGAGGTTAAAGCAGAAGTATTCCAAGTTTGAGGCCAGCCCAAGGCCAACCTTGGCAACTTTACAAGACTCTATCCCAAGATAAAATATAAAAAGGGCTAGAGATTTAGTGGTAAAAGGCACCTGGGTTCAATTCCAGCACAATAAAAAATAAAAATTAAAGATGGGGGGATAGATTACTTTGTGAATGAAATGCTGAATATGGGATCAAATATGATGTTCAAAGTGCTGCTGTTAAATAGATTGGATTGTTATAATTCCAATTCAAAGATTGTTTTCTTCCAAAGCCATGAGCCATGACTGGCTTGCTGTGAGTAGATGTCACTCTAGGTACTCATGCCTGTCCTGTTCAGCTTCTTTGACAGACTGGCATCATGAAGATCCCCAATAAATGTCTGACAATAGACTGCATACAGCTGCAAGTGTCACAAAGTATAGCAACAGCCTTGGGCCGAGGTCCTTGCAGGGTGTCATCAGCCTCCCCCAAGGAGGCCACTCAACAAGGGAATAGAACATGCTTTCTCCAGATGGAGACGGACTGTGAAAATCCTGGATTATCTAGAGTCCACTTTTCCTGTTGGAGTTGTAATCGAAAAGAGTTGTGCTTTGGTTGTGCACAGACTACCATTCTTAGAAATCAGCATTTTTTTAATCAAAGCATGTTTGATTTTCTTGGATACAAAGCTTCGGTGCCTTCTACTCTTCAAGACTGGCTGAACTTCAGTCACTTTGCACTTCTTCAAGGCATATCTCTTCTTGACTCCAGCCTCAGAGGTTCTTGGAGCTTTCAACACAAGGTTTATCTCTGAGCTAATGCTAATAAAATCAAACTTGTGTCTTGCGCCCCTGTTTAATGCCTTCCTGTATAATTCTCCAATTCATAGGCTCCAGCCAAGGGCTGATAAAGCAATTTCCCCCACATTTTATGATTTCCTGCTTATAATGATTTCTTTTCTTTTTCTATTCTTTGAAAAACAACATTAGCAATGATGCTTTCAGTTTGTCTCCAGCTTCCTGCTGAAAACAAGAACGGAGCATGACAGAAGTTGGGAAAACTAGCCAAGGCAAGAGTCAACCAGTTTGGGGACTCCATTTTCCCCACAGGTTCCATCTGAAAGCCTTCCACAGTCTCTCAACCCCCAGTCTATTGTCGGACACTAGCACTTTCGGCATGCACTTTTCTGACACTAATTTATGGTGGTGTGACTTTTTTTTACTCCAATAAATGAGCTGCCTCCCAAATTTATATTTCTTGCTCTGATTTCTCCACTAAACTCCAGACTTACAAA
The DNA here is from genome assembly GCF_902686445.1 of Sciurus carolinensis. NCBI lineage: Eukaryota > Metazoa > Chordata > Mammalia > Rodentia > Sciuridae > Sciurus > Sciurus carolinensis. The sequence goes on from NC_062218.1 coordinate 48,392,642, forward strand.
TGCAACTCCTAACTTCACTTCCTCATAGAATTTTCCATCTTAATACAGACAAATAGGACCTCTCTGCCCTCTCTGCCTCAAGCTTTTCTCTTAATTTCTCCATCTAGGTAAATGCCCCCTGCCTTCCATATCAAGCCAGAAACCAGGGGCAACCACTCAGCCACCTTCTCTCCTCCCCTGTCCAAATCATCAACAAAATTCTGGAAGTTGGAGGGTGACTGTATGTTTCAAATACCTGCCTGTCCACTGCTGCCATCACTCCTACTTATGTTCTAAACCACCACCATCAAAATGGCTACTGGTCTCCCTGCTTCTCTTGCCCCTTTGCATTAAATTCTCTATGAAGCCATCAGAGAAGTCTTTCTAAAAATGCAAATCAATCCATGCCATTCTTCTAACAGCCTTTCTTTGACTTCCCACTGTTATTCACATGACATCCATATTATTTCCAGGTCTGTTCTCCTTAAAGAACTGACCTGTCTATCTTTTTGACCTTATCTCATGCCACTCTCTCTGGGGCTCATTATTACTTAACCCTACTGACTTCTGGACTTTTTTTCTTTTTTTAGGACGCACATTCCTTGGGCCCTTTGCTAGCTCTCATCTAGTGTGCTGCTCTTCCCACGGAAGTTCACCTGGCTGACTCCTGCACATCATCCATATGTCAGCAAAACTGTGTTCAGAGCTTTCCTCGGATGATTGCTTCAGCGTCATCTCTGGCAATCTCCATTGCATCACTGAGTTTTATTTTCTTTTTCGCACTTCCCATGTGGGAAAACAACTTGTTCATTTATATCTGAACTAGTTTATTTTTGACTCTTTTCTCAAGAGCAGCACTGTCCAATAGCACTATAATCATAAAAGTGATTCAAACTTTTAGTAGCCACAACATAAGAGTAAAGTAAACAAAAATTCATTTCACTGACAGGTTTTTTTAACCCAATATGAACAAAATGTTACCATTTTAATATGCCATCTATATGAAAATTTTTGTTAATGAAATATTTTCATACAGTCTTTGAAATTCTTTGTAAACTCTATTCCTCTTTCTCTATTGGGACTGGTTACATTTCAAGTGACCAGTGGCCAGTTGTGACTGGTGGTTACTATCTTGGACAGGGTAGCCCTAGAATGCAAGGCCCATACGAACAGAGACATTGCCTGTCATTCACTGCTACAGTCCTGGTTTATGGAAAGAACAGTGCCTGGCAAATTGCAGCCACTGAATAAGGATTATTGAGAAAACAGTTCAATGAATTTTGAGATCTTAGTGGCATCAAGCAAACTATATTTATAGACTACTTCAAGTGCTTAGACATTTTAAAAAAAATAAGTAAATCAATGTTGAGGAGTAACAGTGATTTAAGTATAAGTATGAGCTTAGGGACAAGGTCCCCAGTCTGCATAATATTGCTCACCAATTAGATGCTTTCATGAAATACCCTCGCTCTTTCCATTTACTGGAAAATTCCACTGAGCTTTCACATCTCAATTCTTATTCTCAGGTATCTTCCAGGCAGACTTGGCCACACCTGCACTGGGATTTCAATGACAATCAATGGTGTTCTATTATAGAATTAATCACAGGTGGCCTATTTCTTTGCCTCAACTTCTATGAAGAAACTTCTAATCTCCTTCTTGGGTTTCAAACAGTATTGGAGTAAGAATTCAGATTTCTTCGTGGGAAGATAATTAATTTACTGATTGGAGAGATGGAAAAATGTCAACATATTGGTCAGTGTGTACTAATTGGGTGCAACTAATGTAATTCAAATTTGTCCTGAACTCAAAAAGAAATGAGTAGGCTGGGCATGGTGAAGCATGCCTGTTATCTCAGCAGCTTGGGAGGCTGAGATAGGAGGATTACATGTTTAAAGCCAGTCTCAGCGAAAGTGAGGAACTCAGCAACTCAGTGAGACACTGTCTCTAAATATAATACAAAACAGGGCTGGGGATGTGGTTCAGTGGCCACGTGCCCCTAATTTCAATCCCTGGGTATCCTCCATCCCTCACAAAAAAATAAAAGAAAAAAATGAATATGACTGACTCCTCAAGAGCCTTCCACAAATGATACATTGGTCAGAAAATATGAAATATATAAAAGCATCAGATAAGGGTCAAAATATCATCTTTGTTGACAAATCTAGATTGGACATTGTTAGTAAAGAGTTACCAAAGTAAATGGCCGGGCTGATGCCCAATCTTCTCATAATGTCTTAGACACTACAGTGTTAAGATCAATGTGCCAGGTCACTTCTGCCTTGCCTGCTGGTGGTACCACTGCATTAAGGTGCAGGAACTCTGGGGTGGCATACAGGCCTGGACTCCTATAACCTGAACAATTCTAAAGTGTTAGCTGGAAACAAAGGACACAGTTTCTCTTTGTTCCAGTGGCCCCCATGTATTTGACTCTTGTCTTGAGAGCCATACACACTCTATGAGGGACTAAAAGAAACTGTATACCTGGGTAGGTTCTAGCCCACCTGATGATAAGATGACAAGAACATGGTTACCTGCTGTGTCTGTTGTCCTGTATCATCCTAGAAAATTGCATACATGTAGATTTAAGTTGAAGGTTATTATTTTTTGAGAGTTTGACAACTCAAACCCATAAAAGCCACCATATGAGGGCAGAGATGTATAGAGAGAATCAGGCTTTCTAATGACCCTCTCAAGTCTTGGTCCTGAAACACAGTAGCCAGGAGGAGACTTTTATCAGAGGACACTTGATTTTTACTGTACAATAAATTGAGGCTTCTCTCTCAGTCATCTGAGAGCCAGAAGACTTAGGACAAAGAGACTACCACTATGCTCAGGGTCAGTGATGAGATGAAGGAAAAGAGACCAAGATCATGTGTGCTTGTGGTTATCCAACTGTAAGTCTTGAACCAATGGATGTCAAGTTCTTGCCACTTTACTTATCATTTAAATCAACCCTTTCCCTATGAATAAGAGTGTCTCAGGGATGGGGAGAATTTGTATTTTTCTGATACTAAATTTACAAGGAAGAGAACAAGGTACATGGGTCTACTAACATTTTGTAAGCATGCCTCTGTCCAGTAGACTGCTCGCTCCATGAAACCTAGTTCATTTTTTATTTCTATGTCCCCAACTATTGATGCAATTCCAAGAATTCAAGTAACAATAATTTCAATGAATAAATGAATTTAAAATGAGTGACCAATCAATCATCAAGCCTTAATTTCTGTACTATAAAAATTTTGTTAAAATATTTTAGGCTTTACTAAATTTTATAGTAGGGACCATGTAAAACTTACAAATAGAATATGAGATTTATATTGCTTCTTTCCTTTGAAGACCTCTAAGTTGTGTACATGAAAAACACTCATGCAAACTTAATATCATTCATGTGCTTGCTGATCCCTGAAGCCAGAAATTGTCAGTATTGGAAAATTGAGAACATTTTGGAAAAGCGCCAAAGAGGCTACTTCAATTCTTATAATTTCACACAAAAGTTTGATGTTTTTGGAATCATACAGATCTGTATCTTTAAGTCTGTATAGTACTTGCCAAGGAAGTCAGTTCCATGCAAGGGAGCAGAGACTGAGAGTGGAAAATGCATAAAACACAGTGCTTTTTTATTCTCTAATTTAAAGAGAGAGAGAGAGAATACACACATAAGGAGAGGCCTTGATCAAATTAATGCCAAATAGGAATAGACAATGGAGAAATTATTTGACTATTCTAACTGATAGGAATTACAAGAGCTCTTTCTCAATGTTGTCATTATTAACAACTACCATGTAACAGAAAGAGTTTATAGGAATATTGCAAATAATAAGGAAGATGATTAATGGAGTTGAGTATAAACAAATAAGAAAACACACACAAATATCTAGAATGTTATTCAAGCAAAAACTTTTGGTATTTGGGGCATAGCTCAGTGGTAAAGCACTCACCTAGCATGCACAAGGCCTTTATTCTAACCATAGCACTGCATAACAACAAAACAATAATAAAATAAAAACAAAATTTTAGAGATAAGATTAATTTCTAATCTAGGTTAAAGGTGAATTGGCTGACTTGAACTTTGAACTTATGGTCAAATGGCAGGTTTTGATAGCCTTTGGGGTCAAGTTGAGTTGAGCTTTAACTTTTTTTTTTTTTTTTTAAGGATCAGTTTCTGTCAGTCAGGACCAATGTACTCTGGTAAAAAAGATTTAAAAAGGTAAGTAATTAAGACTGCTTGAACATTAGCTCAATTTAATTAAAGTTGGACACCTATCCTACACAAAGGATAAGGCATGAGTCAACAAACACAGGTAGTTTGTGATCCAGAACTCTTAAGGCATTCTATTACTCAGTTTTTGGAAAACAAGAATGATCTCAGGACCTCAAAAAAGTATTCCTTTGCAGTAGCTTGGAAGCATTAGATATTGTAGCATCATTAAAACATGTCTTTATCTGGTTACAAGATACAGAATTTCATATTCACTAATCTTCAGGATTATCAGGTATATATTTTACTTTCAAGTTCAATTACACAGCATCTTGCTGATTAATTAAAACATCCAATATCTGTTTACACGTTCACAGTTTTGTCTAACCCTCACTCAATTTTACTGCCCAGCAGGAGCATGCTAATTGAGAAACATAAAATACTCATCAGGGAAGTATGACTTAGAAGGACAAGCCTAGGACAGAGGGATAGTTCAAGTCAGGGCTAGTGCATATCTCATTATGAGATGCTGCTGGGTGTTCTTGAGGGGGATTAAAGACTAGGGAAGTTGGATGTCCAAATAGCTCAACTTGAACTTGACCTTCACAAAATGCCTCCTTTGTTTTGTTTCAAAGAGTGTGGCTCAAAATAATATCAGAAAAGCAAACATTAAAAGGTACATATGAAAGAAACATTAGAATAAAAATTTGGTTGTTGGAACTATCTCTGCCATTTCCACTTTATTAGGATAGTTAATTGAGGTCTTATTATATTTGTTAACTTATTACTTTCACATAGTGTTTATAGAGATTAGAGGAAACTATACACTTAATAGAAAATACAAATGCTTACTTGGTAGAAGAGGGTTGGTAGAGAGGAAAGTAGCAAAACAAATGCGAAAGAGAAAAGAAAATAGATCAAAGAAAATATTTCATAAAAATTATTTGAAGTCAAAGAATATCTATTGGATGACTTTTTAAAAATCTAAAACCATTTCAAAATTTGAGAAAAGAGAGAGAAGGAGAAATGGAAGGTTCTAGAAATAAAATAGAACTAGGAAAAAACTGGCATGAAAATGGGAAATTATAAATCTAAAATTAAAACATGTAGATAGGGGCTGGAGTTGTGGCTCAGTGATACAGCATTTGCCTAGCATATGTGAGGCACTAGGTTCAATTCTCAGCACCACATATAAATAAATAAATTAAATAAAGGTCCACCAACAACTAAAAAATACATTTAAAACATTTTTTAAATACTTATAGATATATGTCATAGGAAATACTCTTCCCTTTTTTTAAAGGACTAAGTATCCAGGAAGGGGAGGGCAAGGTATCAGACTCTAAACAAAACTAAAGATGACTGAAAAGAATTGTAAGGTGTAAAATACTTCTTTGAGTTTTTTAAAGTTTTTTAAATTTGTTTTTGGTAATACTTTTTTAAATGCTACAAAGTAACAACTTACAAAAGTAGACCCTTATTTTAATGACGTTTCTATGCCTCACAAGTGTCTAGGAATCCTCTTTAAGATCTTCCCTCTGCTGTATGGTATTTTTATACGTGTGGTTCTTCGATTTAGTGTTCATTCAAAACTCCCATCCAGCTGGAGAGCTGCAGAAGGGCAGGGATAGGCATATCTCAGCAAGAGTCCATTAAGAGTAAAACAATGTTGATTAACCCCTTTCAACATCCTTTCATATACAGCTAGGAGGAAAGAACACTAACAGGGACTCCCATGAAGAAGTACGAAGGTTGCATCCCATGAGCCCAAGTGACAGCACTGAGAACACGTGTGGGCTCCAGGAAGTTGTGTGTGAAACAGGGCTGTCAGTGCAAGGACAGGGTTCTGGGGTCCTTATTTGGGAGAGATTCCTAAGCCTTGGGTCAGAGGCAAAAAACCTGGAATAAATAAATGTACAATTGTGGGATTAGCAGAAGTCACATACACATATTTGTCACCCCTGATACAAAGTGTTTATCTCGATAGATTTCCTTGTGCTGTTCATGGAATAGCTGTAAAGAAATGATAGCAAAGGATTAAGTATACAGAGTCCAGAAAACATTACACATGTATCTAAATACACATGTGCACGCTCATGTGAGCGAGCACACACACACGCACACACACACACACACATATACACACAATTGTACAAATGGCTGAAGGATCGAGTCACAGAAAGACAGAATTTTGAACAATACCACACATTAGAACACACAAAATCTTTTGGTTCATTTAAAACTCAGGTTCTTTTTTGAGTAGTCAACTGCTGGTAGAGTCAATTTTCCTATGTTAAAGAAATAACTTAGGGAAGAGATTCATTTTATATGTGCCCAATTATGCAAATTACTTAACATTTATACAATTATGTGGATTACTTCCTTACTCCCTTCATAATTAATTATCTCCGAAGGCAGCTGTGTGGGGGGCTGGCAGCTCCTGTTCCACCACAGCTGTTTCTCCTACATTCCAGCAGTGCTATCTTCCAGTTTGCCAAGCATCCCACAAAGAAAGAAAAGTAAGTCTCTGTGAGAAATCTTGAGGTTCTGGTTAACCACAAAACAAATGGACTTATTCTAATGTACATTTCATTGAAAAAGAATCCAGAGTCATCATTTATACCTATGAACATTTGTCAGTGCCTACATGAAGACATTTTGATCTAATTATACAATTATCCCTTAACTGCTCCATTTTTGAAGAGTCTATTTAAGGAGTTTTTTACTTGCTACATTTTCGTTTCCCTTATTAATTAAGAAGTAATAGAGCAAAAGGGGCCACTAACAATCCTGGTGTCACATACACCCATGGGAACATTTGCAATGGGAATTCATCTTCTCCTTTTAAAATACTTTAGGAAGATGGTATTTGTTTTTAATCTTAAAGTCTCCTTCAGCATGAGCTGCTTCTTAAAATCTTGGGGTAAGAGGACATATATCTGAAGTGCTCAGTGCCACACTGTCACTGGGTGCCCATCCTTAGTCAGTTCCCTGACAAGTAGGCTGTTTACAAGAACAGAGAGCTTCAGTAGAAACATCAATATGAGTCTCAGCAGGGGACTTTCTCACCTTGGCAAGAAGTACATGAAAGAGAACTGACAGACCTTTTCTATATTTGAATTTAAATGACAAGCTGGAAGATAGCATCTTTTCACCTGTAATTGGACCAAAAAAGGACCATAAGAGGGGGTGGCTTCATGGCTGGTGTTTCAGCACATCATCTGTTAGCTCTCTCACTCCCTGACACCACGGTAGTGATAGGATTAATAACTTTGGAGCTCTCTGTAAGTTCTCTGCTGTGAACACAAAGACATACAACTCAAAATGAAAGGCTGAAAGAGAAGCTTCAGATTTTTAAAATTAGTCATTTCTAATCCATGGAATCAACCACAAGAAAATAAATCTACTCATTGCAAACTGATCTTTCAGCTTTTATCCAATAAAGTAATGTCGGCAACTGTTTAAAAATGTGCATCTGATCGTGGCAGAGATCATGGTCTTTGTCATTGTCATCACCAGCTCCAGGAACCGTTTAACAAATTCTTCTTTGTACATTCCATTAATAGTCAGTTGGTGCTCTTTAGTTACAAATTAGAATGTTTCATAAATAAAGAACATAAAGATAATGAAAAATCATCAAATATAAGCACCCAAAGGTAAAAAGCACATTTTCATTTCATGTATAGGTAGTGAAGTATTACAAAACCAAAAGTGATAAAAATGGCTTAATTCAATGGGTTCAGATTGCAGTTAAGTCGTTTTCTATCTATTGAGAGTTTAGAACTCCTCTAGTAATCCTTCAAAATAAAATTGTGTACCTGTGTAAGAAACCATACTGGCAGCAGAATTCAGTTAGGGCACACATAGCAAGAAGAAGCTATAAGTGTGCTACAAAGGGCCTTTCTTTGAGACAGCAATGATTTTACTAGAAGTTTCAACATATTAAAAATAGGAGGTTTTAGCAGGGTACACTGGTGCACGCCTATAATCACAGTCACTCGGAAACTTGAAGCAGGAGGATTGAGAGTCTGAAGTCAGGTTTAGCAACTTAGTGAGACCCTGTATCAAAATAAAAAGGAAAAAACCACTGGGATATGGCTTAGTGGTAAAGCACCCCTGGTTCACTCCCCAGTACTGGGGGAAAAGAGTTAGCCAGGGTAGTTACCTATTATGGTGCACACCTGTAATAATCCCAGCTATTCTGGAGGCTGAGGCAGGAGGATCACATGTTCAAGGCTAGCTTGGGCATTTTAAGGAGACCCTGTCTCAAAAAGTTAAACAAAACAAAAAGAGGGGTGCTGGGAATGGAATAAAATGGGATAATGGGATGTAGCTCAGTGCCTTCCCTGGGTTTAGTTTCCAGTACAACCAAAAAGTAAAAAAGTAAAAAGAAATAAATAAAAGGAAGGTTTCTAACTAACTTAAAGAAGAAGAAAGAATTTGTTTCTGGAATGGGATGGGAAAAGACCAGAAATAAAAACAATCTACTTTCTACTTTTCTTAAGAGATTGGTTTAGAAGTGGTATTTTATCTAGAAATTATTGTTTCCTGCCAAGAAATCACACGGAAAAAAAAAAAAAAAAAAACACAAAACAGCATATTTTGGCTTAGTGGGAAAAAAACTCACAGGATCAATAAAACTTTAAATGTTAGTATGAACACATAGAATGGTCAAGATGAAGCCAAGGGAGTTGCCACATGCTACACTGGTCATCAAAACTAGGCAAATGAGAGGAACAATATCACTGCTTCCCAGGTTTCATGGTCTAAGCCCTAATTCCTTGAAAAAACAGTTTATTAATAAAGGTAACTGCAACACTAACAATATATTAAATATTTCATTTGCATCAGGCTTAGTGCCAAAGGTTTTACATGCATTACCTCATGCAATCACCAATCTGATGTAGTGGTAGAATTATAAATATTATAATCTTCTTTTAAATATGGAAAACCAAAGTTTAGTCATGTTGTCTAAACTTAACCTTAGTTACAACCTCACCTTTAACCCTAAATCTCTTGGATCTTTGTATGTCCTTCTATATTTTCTGCACTATACAGGGCCCTGGAATGAAAGTGAAATCTTAGGAGCACTTGTAAAATTCAGTGCAAGAAGAAAGCACAGGTTGCCTAGAAGTTTGTCTCAAGGGAAAAATGATCCCAGCAGAAATGACGCAGTGCAGCAAACTGTAAAATGTATCAGATGAAAATAAGATGCTTGGTGATGAAGCTTTGATTCTGCCACATATCAGCACAGAAAAGGACAGAGAGAGACAAGTCAGGGATAAAGGACAAACAGAGACATGGGCAGAGACAAATGCCCAATAGCCGCCATTCATAGACAGATGCTTATTTCTGAATTTCAGTTTAAGCAAATACTGGGCAGCCCAGAAAATGAAGGTAGTCTCTCTATTCTCAAGATTTTATTGCTATAAAGGTCCACCCATTTGGCAGGGAGAGTGTAGGATCTAAAGTTTGAATGGCATTATGAAGTCCAAGAACAAAGCCTGAGGCCAGCTTGAGCCACTCCTGGCTATTGATGAAACAGAAAATCCTGAACTTGGGTAGGCCCAAAGGAATATATTTTAGTGACTTGGCAAAGATCACTTTTGCTTGATTCTGCCAGACCTCTAACTCATTGACATCGTTTTCCAGAACAGCATGGATTTCTTAGGAAGATATTGGGATCACAGAGGAAGAAAACTGGAAAAGGAGTCATGATTAAAATACTCTTTTTAAAGAAGCTATTTTATGATGTCAGGATACAAGAATCAAAAGCATAGTGAAATACTAGCTGCTTTGTCCTTCTGCCTCTGGGTTTATATACTGCCTAACTAGCTGTGGTCATTCTTTTCATAGCCACGAATTCCCATTGTGTCTACAAAATATTTACAGATTAGATATAGGTAGGAAATGTGTGGGTAATTAATGAAATTTTCAATCATGTAATTATAACTCCTATTGTCAGAACATTATGAAAGCAGGCCTGAAATATTAGAAACCCAAACATGCATGTAAAGATGTCGTCCTATGCATTTCATTTCTAATGTTTGGTTGTCTGTATTATGGTAAAGGATAAAGGGATTGGCTATCAAAGAACTTGTGCCACTAAAGAAAAGCTCCTGGCTTCTCTATGCCTATTTCTTCATTTTGAAATGAGATAGTTATTTCCTTAATTTCAAGGAAATCCCACTAGAACACTAACATGAAAAACATGAGGCCATTGGTTTGATGCATGGATATGGGCTTATGGGAAAGTGAGGGCTAGATGAACAGATCAGGGAAATGGAGAGGCCAGCGAAGATCGGGGCCAGTAGAAGACACTTCTCAGTGGGAAGGGGCAATGTTAAACCAGAAAATAAGAGACAGCAACTGGAGAGCGGGCCATCCAAACTGTCAATTTTGGAAGTATACGAGCCATCCAAACTGTCAATTTTGGAAGAGTAGTGGTTTTGCATTATGACAACGAGGGTGGCAGGAACCATGGTTGTACTGCTGTGGATAAAAGAAGACACTTCAAGAAGCCCAGGGGCCAGGTGGGGCGGAGCACACCTGTAATCCCAGTGGCTTGCGAGGCTGAGGCAGGAGGATAGCAAGTTCAAAGTCAGTCTCAGCAACTTAACGAGGCCTTAAGCAATTTAGTGAGATCCCCATTCTCAAAAAAATTTTTATAAAAGGGCTGGGATGAGGCTTAAACTACTGCTGGGTTCAAACATTACTTAAAAAAAAAAAATGCCCAGGGATCAGGCGATCAATTTGTTGAACTGTGGGATGAATTAAGTTGGAAAGGGAGACTGATTTGCTGCGGAGGATTCTGGAAAAGCAATGAGTGTCAGTACAAAGAGAGAAAGAGTGATCTACTTAGCCTTAGTCTTCAAGGAGAAGAGGAAAGTATCATTTGGAAATCATGGTGGAGGAAAAAGTGGATTGTTACTCAATCCCCCAACCCTGAGGTGAGTGAGATTTGAGAGAGTAAGCAGCCATCACCAGGAGATCTAGAAGGGGAACAGGTAGCTTTAGTTAAGTCAAATCTAAAGCAAGTTTCAAATTTGAAATAAGGAAATTCAGAGAGAACTTTCTGAAAAATCATTGAAGAAATAAAGATAAGTTTACTGATTTAAAAAAAATTATTTCTGAAGTTATTGAACAGCGGCAGTGTTTCTTCTTCAGGCCTTGTCTAGTATCAGTGAGCCTGAGATTTACAGTTGGCTCTAGTTCCACCGTTCAGAAGCCTTGGCCCATACAGCCTGGGTGGTGGTGTGGTATGTGGTATGGGAGGGTGAGGGAGAAGAGGTCAAAAGCAATCTTCTGGAGAAATCACTTAAAGGATCACAAAAGATACTATGTATAAGCCTGACACATAAGTGTTCAGTGCTGCATTAAGTAAATATAGATCACCTGAATTTTCTCTTTTACGTGCCAATTAAATATACCAACTCAAATAATTCCACTCAAGGAAGATGACAGAGCTCTCAGGGAGCAGGTCAGAAATAATTGTCAGTTCTTAACAGGAAATCTGCAAATGTTTATAATGGAGGGGGGAATCAATCTTTTTTCATGACAAAATTCCACATCGAAATGATCTTGAGACTGTCCTACAGAACTAAGCACTCATAATACCATGTTGCATTGCTCTGAAATAACCAAATTCACATTCTAGCTGCCTCTGCCATCCTTCCCTGCATAAGCAAATCCACCTACTGCAACAGGAACTACAAGAACAACAAAACTACGTGATAAATACCGAAAAAATGATGGCTTCATCAAATACCTAGTGTACTTTATTTTATAATCAATAGCTAAAGCTATGTTCTCCCCACTCCCACCTCCCATCTTATCCACCAAAAGCACAAGGCTCTGTGCAGAGGGAGCACGTTTTGTTACTTATGAGCCAAAATGATTGATTGGACAGGATGACATTTCTACATACATAAAATGATGATCCCAGATGCCCTAGAATAACTACATTAATGAAAGTTTTAAAATGAGATAATTGCACAGAAACCATTTGAAAAGGAATGATTATACTTTAATTTGACATCTGATCATGCAAAGTTGTAAGTGGAATTCAGAGTCTGTGTGGAGTAAGTAGTAAGGGCAACGAATGCACCAACCTGTGAATTATTATCCTTTGTCAACTCCAAATTCAAAGGCTAAATATTCATTTGTCATGCTTCATGCTCTTTGATCACACACTTTAGGCAACAAAAGTGTTGACTGAGCGTTGTTCCCCAGCAAAGCTTGTGAAAATCAAATACGTGTGTGAACTGTAAATACAATTTCATAGGTTAATAGTCACTAATAGCTTGTCATCAACCAACAGCCTATCAGGTAAACAGGCCACTTTGAAATTTCAGAAGTTTGACACTAGGGTTTGCCCCTCAAATACCCTTAAAATGGTGAAATCTGTGTCCTCAGCTGTTCAGGGATTTTTAAAAAGATCTTTTACCATTTATGATCTCAAAATTCTCCCCCAGTTACCCCTTTACACCTTCCCATTAAAACCTGTTTTCAGGAAAGGATCTAAAAATATAACTCACAACCAGATGGTCCTTGCCTTTTAAATTGCGCAGCCAGTCTTATACCAGGGAATCAAACAATGTGATCTAGTTGAGAGAAGTGGTAGTTTTGGTGAGAGGGTATTTGGAGCATGTTGGCCAAGATTTGAGTACTTGTTTTCTTCATTCCTTAAAACATGGTCATGAGAACTAAATAAAAGAAAGATACAGGTCTTTCTAATCTTTAATTTCTTCATCAATGATATGAAAATAATCATTCCCAGGACACTGTACTTTATGTGGGGACTTTGTGTATTAGAAAAGGCCTCTCCTCTGGGGTAGATGCATCAATTTGAATTCCTAGATAATCAAAAGGAGTGCAACCTGGATTTGAGCCTTATCTTCACCAAATATAAATGTCTTTATTCAGTGCACAAACTCTGCTATAGTACATGAGAACCCTGATGACGGTTATCTTATTATGCTGCTATAACAATTAAAGGAAATGATATGTATGAACATGACTTATTACAGGTCCTGTGGTTAAGAGTCATTACTTTTTCAAAGCTATTTTCTTTTTTTTTTTTTATTGTAAACAAATTGGATACATGTTGTTTCTCTATTTGTACATGGAGTCAAGGCATACCATTTGTGTAATCATAAATTTACATAGGGTAATGTTGTTTGATTCATTCTGTTATTTTTTCCCTTCCCCCCACCCCTCCCACCCCTCTTTTCCCTCTATACAGTCCTTCCTTCCTCCATTCTTACCACCCTCCTTATCCCTAACCCTAAACCTAACCCTAACCCTAACGCTAACCCCTCCCACCCCCCATTATATGTCCTCATCCGCTTATCAGCGAGATCATTCGTCCTTTAGTTTTTTGAGATTGGCTTATCTCACATAGCATGATATTCTCCAATTTCACCCATTTGCCTGCAAATGCCATAATTTTATCATTCTTCATGGTGGAGTAATATTCCATTGTATATATATGCCACTGTTTCTTTATCCATTCATCAAAGCTACTTTCTTATAGTTCTTCCAGCTTGTACTTTATCAATATTGACCTGCATGTACACATGCTCACTTAGTAAGTTGAGTAATACATAATAAATTTATATGAATGATTAATTGGTAAATAACATTCTTGGGGCAAGTTATTTCCATCTTAAATCATTAGAGTAATTTTGTGTATATTTAACATGTATAAAAACCAAGAACAGAGTCATAGTCCTGCCTGATGTTCTACAGAAATAATTTTTGAAGAACATTCTCTAAGGAACACGCATATAAGTACAGTGTTTATAAATAGAAGGAAAAGCAATAAACAGAGGTTTTGAATTCAATAACCAGATTCCTATGCCAGGAATTCTTGTGTGTCTTTGCTGCTACTTATAATGCAATAAATCTTGATATGGTCAATTAGCATTGTTGTTTCTACTCAAAGAACACATCTAGTTTAGTTTCAGCCCATAATGTGCCAAAACATGTGTCTGCATGGAGAAAAGTAAAACACACACAGTTCCTCCTGTGGACAGGATACTATGGGGCTAAATGCTCTAATGGAGACAGAATGTGGGACCCATGCCTTACTTACAACTCGTTTTTCAGTGGGTGAGGTGTAGATTCTTCAGTGAAGGGTGGTAACACTAGTGAAGATTCTGAACTGAAAACCCACATGCATTTCTGCACCACATCCTCACACAGGGAGAAAATTGTTGCTTCCTAGGGCAATGTGAAAACCCTTATTTTATAAGATAGTACAAGGGAGAAAATAAAAGAATTTTAGCTACCTGTTGGGAATATAAACATAAGCGTGTGTACACATATACAGCTATGATTAGTTCTGTGGAATGGAGACTTCAAGGACTTGAAGGTAAAATTCACCAAGTTTAGGAAATTCAAGGTGTCACAAGAGTTCAGAAGTCTGCACCAGCTAAAAACATTTCTAAGACAAATTTAAAGCCATATCCATTTCTGTAATTTGTATACTACTAAACTCGGGGTGACTAATATGGAGCAATTCTATTGGGGATTCACAGGATGAAAATCAAGACCTGCATGTCATTTTTCTTCTTCCCAGCAAGCTTCTAGACACTATTAATAATATTTTAAAAAATGCAACCCCCTATTCTGTCTAAAACAGATGTAAAAATAAAGTGTTTTAATGACAAGAAAAATATTAGTTTGAGAAAAATGATGGCACTGATGTAATATAGCATTTGAATTCAGATTCCATTTATACACAATAAATGGGAAATTATTATCTTAGTTGGTTCTGCCAATTCTCTGTCAACCAAATGACCAGTTGAGCACCAGAGTCTGGAGAGAAAGCCTTGGTGAAATTAACCTTGTAGCAGTAACAATGAGACCAGACCTTCACCTCAGCTCGAATTGTGGAAATAAAAAATTGTATTTCAAATGAGAAGGGATTATGGGAGAGAAATTGTCCTTTAATAAATATATTTGTGCCATTGTTTCCTCTAGTCATTTGTTTGGGTAATTGGCTTTTCTGAATTCACGTGCTGGAATCATAACAAATGACCCTTCACAGAAAGCTTGAGCAAATGCATTAGGAACATTTAAATTGCAAACTCTGTTCACTTTTCCAAGAATGATAACATCTCTTTCTTTTCTGGTCATGGATCTGAAATGGGGTCTCAGTTCATTTACCAGAGCTCGTTTGTATCCTTCATATCATATGCAGGATTTTGCAGATTTTTAGCTTATGAATCTCCCCCGTCCAACCAGGTATGGCTATTGATAAATGGACAAACAAGGTGGTGACGGAGAAAAGGAGGTACCTAGTCCTCAAAGCTCCCCCTTCTGGGCTGATCATTTCTCTAGGTAAGTCTACTAGCTCAGCAGGCAATGGTTAACCTGGTTACCACAAAATGCTCATAAGGAGCAAAGGGAAGGAGTCTTAACAACTGAAGAGTTTCATTTCTAACTAAAACTTCAGAAACTACACCACCAACACTTGCCATAGAGTCTGAAGATAATGCTGGGTCTTTGAGTAACTTTGGTAATGTCAAAGACATGTGGAAAGCAGTTTATTCAGTCTTTCCCTGGCTGACATTATGCCACCTCACTATGAGTCTTTATTTGTCCCAAGGTGCCTCATAATCCCGCAGATTAAGATTCTGTTTCATTGCAAAGGAGGCAAACTGCATGTCCTGTCATGCAAATAGTTCCATAGTCCACCTACTTTGAAATATTCACAGTTCACCTGGTACTTTAAGGCAGTAGTCATCACAGGGGTTTATATGTTACTAAAATAAGCCATTCTCCCTCCCCTGCTTTCAGCTGTCCTTTCCCATTGCCCTCTGATGAGGGGCTGCATGCTGCACAGGAGAGTCAGTCTGGAGGGCAAGAATACTGGGCAGCAATGCCACAGGGTAGGTGGTATGGAAGAGGTTGCTCATCACTGATAAAAGGGTTCATGCTGGTCATCTGATTAAGTAGAATTATGGTTAGGAAACTTAAGGTTAGGAGTCCTGCTCAGAGAAGATAGTTCTGGGTTCAAAATCTAAGGGCTACTGTGTATATATTCCACCGTTTCTTTATCCATTCATCTGTTGAAGGGCATCTTGGTTGGTTCCACAATCTAGCTATTGTGAATTTAGCTGCTATAAACATTGATGTGTCTATGTTACTATAGTATGCTGGTTTTAAGTCCTTTGGGTATATGCCCAGGTGTGGGATAACTGGGTCAAAAGGTGAGTCCATTCCAAGTTTTCTGAGGATTCTCCACACTGCTTTCCAGAGTGGCTGCACCAATTTGCAACTCTACCAGCAATATTATTCAGCCATAAAGAAGAATAATATTATGGCATTTGCAGATAAATGGATGGAATCAGAAAATATCATGCTAAGTGAAATAAGCCAATTCCAAAAACCAAAGGCCAAATGTTTTCCCTGATAAGTGGATGATGATATATAATGGGGGTGAGGTGGGTGGGAGTTGAGAGAAGAATGGAGGAACTTTAGATTACACAGAGGGAAAAGAAAGGGAGGGGGGTTACGAAAAGTGGTGGAATGAGACAGACATTATGACCCTATGTACATGTATGATTACACGAATGGTGTGACTCTACATCGTGCACAACCATAGAAACAAAAATATGTATCCCATTTGTGTACAATGAATCAAATGCAGTCTGTAAAAAAATTAAACAATAATTCTAAAAAATTTTAAAAAAAATCTAAGGGCCACTTACACTAGAAAGCATTTCCTAATGGAAAACAGTACCAATTGTCCTAGACCACTACAGAACCATAATGCAGGAGTGCCCATAAAACTGGGGTGTCACTTGCTGAGCCATATCCCCCTTCTGCCTCTTTCTGTTGTGTGTCCATGGTCAGGTGGCTTATCCCTCTGTTTCAGACACCTCATCTATCAAGTAATAATTGGTGCACACCTGTTACCCCTAGGAACTCGGGAGGTGGAGGCAGGAGGAACTGGAGATATAGTTTAGTGATAAAGTACCCCTGGGTTCAATCCCAATACAAAAAAAAAAAATGTAAAAAAAAAAATAAATCAAAAAGTTAGAAGAACAAAACATTTTGGGGCTGCTGTGATAACTACACACGCTAATTTACATAAATGCTTAGAACAGTACCTGGCATGTGGTCAGACACACAGTGTCTGTCATCACTGTCCTCGTCACCACTTCCATTACGATTATTACAGCCACTATTGACATCCTATCACACTTAGCACGTTATTATTCTGTGACTGTGACTGTCTTTCAAGCCAGAGCCATCATTTCTGATATTATTATTGTTTTCCTGGATTGTCTATCTCTTAAACTTTCTGCAATGAATATATATTTCTTTGGAGTGAGAAAAAGAATTTATAATTATAAAATAATGACTTATTTGTTCTTGGTGCTGAGAAATAAATACAAAGAGATATTAGTAAGAATCACTTGTACCCAGAATGTGAATGCACGGGTGGGGAGTTGGAGTATGATAAACAGATAAATGGCAGAGTGTAAACACGGGAATTCATTGCTTCAACTCTGCCTCTCACCTCGCCCCTGCATCTGTCTTCAGGCCACACACAGTACACCAGTACACAGTCCCACCAGTTCTGGATGATCTGTCTTTCTGTCTACCTATCTATTTATCTATCTAGAATGGAAAGAGTTGGGGGGAGGGGTGAGTAGAGAGAGATGAAGGCACCCAAAAGAGGATTAAATAATTTGATTGTGTTAAGTGTTTTGTGTTGGTATGGGAAATGAAAGCAGCCCCTGGGTATCCTCCCCATCGCACACTTGGTTTCTCGCTAGCTCCTCTCTAGGCACTTGAGGTCCTTCATTCACCTCCTCCTACACTGTCTCTCACTCATCTATTGTGGCTTCAGGTCATCCTGAAAACATTCACACTCTTTCTTCTCCATGTCACACCCTCTCCCATCCTCTCTCTGAACTCCAAAACCTGTACCAGTTACAGTTCTCTATGTCTCATTCAAGGCTTTCTTTGCCTGGCTCATTCTACTCCCAATTATGCTCCTGTTCCTCAAATATGTGAACTCCTATCCAGTCAGTTGTAGATTTTCACTTACTTGATAAATATTCACTGAGCAATTAGCACTGTGTGCCAGGTACTAGGCCAGAGGTTATCTCTTTTAATTCTACCCCATGCTGGAGAGCTTGTCAAATCCAACTATGCGCCTGCTCTGTGACAGCAGTCAGGGTCCATTTTAGCTTCTGTTATATGAGTTGACAATTTGTTTTTCCAACCAGACTCAAAGCTCCTTGCAAGTAGGAGCTCTGTCACCTATGTCCAAGTCTTCATCCTATGATCTAGAATGCACGCTCCACTAGGTCAGGAATGTATGTCGTCCATTTTGTTCAATGATGAAGACAAGTGCCAGGAATGTGTCTATTAATGCTAGATACCCAAGAAATATTTGTTGAATGAACAAATAAAACTATATAGCACCTATCAGCTTGCTGGGCACACATTATGTGCTTTAAATCAGTACCTAGAAAATCAATATTTAGTATTTAACATTAACCATTAGATTCTTTCAGGATGTCCAACATAAGTACATCACCTTCAAAGAGTTTCAAATAATACCATTTTTGTACTCAAAAACACACAGGCAGATTCCTGAATTTCTATGTAGCTGTAGCAAGAGTATATAAAACATCATAGCTTTCTACAAATTAAATCTTTGAAAAAATAAAAACAATTACCAAAACACATTCATCATTTGGTCTTTACATTATCTATAGTTTAATATAGCATGCATGTTCATATTGATAGGTTGATAGGTTCTGCTTTCTAGGATTTAGTTAATTCTATTGCTTGGTATAACTGCTCAGCAATAGTGACAATTTGTTAACCTCTAAAGATAGCTGTATATCATTTACATACTTTAATTAGAATGTTAGAATTATAATGTTTTAGAACTGGAAAGAATTTAACATCTAGGAATCTTCAATTTGTTTTAATCTTTGAAACTTTCTTTAAAGGATCTTACAAATAACTCAATGTATAAAGACACAAAAATAGGGTTATTCTGGTGACCCTGGAGGAAGGAGGGTGAAGAGTCCACAGCCCCTCCTGCTTCCCCGTCCTGTTCTTTTTCCCTAAGGCATCACAACCTCCAAGACTCTGTACAGAACATGGTTTGAATTACTAAACCAAGATTTAGCATCAAAGAAAGGCGTCTCAAGAGACCTGTCTAATATTACCCAGCTGGGTAGCAGCAAAGCGGAGAGGAATCCCTGGTCTGCACCCATGGGTGTTTACATCGTGTTTTGCTGCCTGAAAACCAAGGACATTACTGACCATTGCCATTCTCACCTAAATTCTTCCAGGCACTTCTGCACCTCCAGAAGGGTTACCTGCTTCCCTCCTGCAAGGCTTGCTTTAATTCTTCTGCTAATCTCCCATGGTTTCTGAATCCACTTTTTAGGAAATGTCAGATGACCAACCTGTTTAACAATTTCTTTCCATGACCCTTAAATTGCTTCCAGCTGTTCCCCTGAAACTTCCATCATGGAGGTAGTTAGATTAGCACTTAAGAAGGTGTTCTAGTAAACTGTCTAGTGCCTATAGAGTGCTTTCCAAATCAAAGTCAGCTGTCTGCGGGTAATTTTCATGGTTGAAAGAATAGGCAAACATTCACAGATGCTGGTCCATTTATAAAGTGGCTTCATTTAAAGCCTATGGCTTTAAAATGGTACCTTTGCAAACGGATGTCTATTCTTTTTATTATTATCATACATTTACACAGACACACATCATTAGTTCTTTATTGACATCCTGTTTTATTTTTATCCAGTTTTAATGCTAGCTGCGAATGTCATCATAAAACTGTCTTCTAGAATACCTACTGATAGGGAAAAGGAAAGGATGGATCAAAACTAAGTGCCATATGGGAGAGGCGAGACCTCAGGATCCCTGCTGCCTGCATGACTGAACAGCAGGTGCAGCATGCAGGGTGAACACTGAGCCAGGGCAGGGGAGCCACTCACAAGGCTGTCTTAGAGAGCATCTAGGCTCCCAGCTCACCATTCAAATGGAGCCCAGTAGTCACTGGAGCTGTCAACACTGATGCCTGACTTCCACAGTCCAGGGGAAAACCCTGGGCTCACCAGCTGCTGCTGGAAAGGCAATTAGGGCCTTTGGGAGGTGGGAAACCAACGTATAATTGACTCGCTCCAACTCCTAACAGTTACTCCTGCCTCCAACTCCTGACTGGTTGTAGTCCTCAACTGTTATTTATTTATTATTTTAGTTTTCTTCTGTCTTTTTTGCTATACTTCATCTTGTTCTTATCATTCAATTTTGGTTGGGGGGAAAGTGCTCAAGAAATACATTTTCAGGACCGTTCAGATTATCTCATTTCAATGACTGACTGAGTTTCAAATGTAATTTAGGCTTCCCAGAGCTACTTGAATTTATATGATGCTGGATTGCTTTCTACTCTATATTATTTTTCATATGGTGGAAGTGTGATGTGAATCATTTTAATAACTCCTTGCATCATATCCGCCTACTCTCTCTATTTGTGCAAGTAGTGTTCAGGCATGTGAGCGGATTGCATCAAACAGAATACAGGAAATCACAGTAGGAACCAGAGAGATGATATGGCTTCCAAAAAAGGCCTGTAATTGTAGCCTGAATTAAAAGATATACAGTGCCTGTTAGAAGGAGAGGTTATAAATTTGATTGCTCCAGTCAGACTAAATATATAAAGTGATGTGCTGAGTTTGTTCCAGACATCTCAAGATGGATACTGAAATGCAATCACTTAGAATAGTCTGAATTCTCAGTTGGCCATGATCTTGTGTGATGTCTTCTTGTGTGCTTAATCAGGTTAATTCCCCACCGGTCCTGTGGGGCATCTTTTTGCTCCTAACTCAGGCCTGGCTTATTCTATTCTTTCACTTAAAATTGTCCCTGCTTCAAAAGCTCTTCCTCTTCCATTCTGACTTCTCATTCTGTTCTTAGAGAGACCTTCCCCAATGACTGAATCTGAAGGCTTGACTTCCACTTCCATGGGCACTTGGGCGTGTACATGCACACGTGCACACACACACACACACACACACACACACACACACACTCATTTTAGATAGTGTCTGATTAGTGCCCAGATGAGAACGATGCAGGAATGGATGACAGAATGACAGGTGTGTGTGTGTGTGTGTGTGTGTGTGTGTGTGTGTGTGTATGCGCGCGCATGTGTGTGGTGGCTTAATGTACTCTTCCAACAGGAGGAACCTTTATTTGTTTTGTTTCCTGCTCTATCACTAGTCCCTAGAAAAGTGCTGGCACATGGCAAGAACTCAGAAGGTATCTGCTAAATGAGTCATAAATAATTGAAGAGAGCGTGTCTGGTGTCAGCTGGTCAGGGTGAGAGGAGACAGAAAAGGGCTATCTGAAAAACTACTGAAGCAAGGGGGTTTGAGCCTGGGAATGGAAAGATTGGGAGAAGCCATAATAATTGTCACAAACGCTCTGAAGGACTTCCCTCAGAAGAGCGACAGGTGAGGTCAGATGTGGGAAATCTGGGTATGTCCTGTTAGGCCCTGGCTGGGGAGAATGATGTGACAGAGTTCTTTTAAAAAGCATAGACTTCTTTGCAAGCTAGGGCTTTCTCTTAGCGTTAAAAATTTAAGGGGGACTGTGGTTGTGGATCAGTGGTAGAGTGCTCATGTGAGGTACTGGATTTGATCCTCAGCACCACATAAAAATAAATAAATAAAGGTATTGCATCCACCTACAACTAAAAAAATATTTAAAAAAAAGAAAAAGAGCTTCTTCCTATTAAGACCTGTAAGCTGTTAATGCACCCTGGAAATCTGCATGATCAGGCCTTTTAAAATGTCTGTATATTGTTTTAAATACATTTTTAAGGACTTCCTTTTTTTCTCCCACGGGGGTGGCGGGGAAGAATTTAAGGAAGGACTGGATCAAATGACTGGTGAAGAAGGTAATATATTTTAGATTCAAGAATATATGGGAACTGTAGAATGAGAAAAAATAATTCTGGAAGAAAAAAACATTCCAATTTCCTAAAATTATATCTCTTAATACTCAGGAAGGTCAATATTTTTTGTTCGATGTCCATACTTAATCATTTGTCAGCTATTATTAAATACTTACTATGTTCCAGCCAGTGCCAGAACCTGGGGGATTTCTTGTGTTCTCTGGTCATACAAAACTGTACTGTGCTAGAAAAGATAACACAAGTGAATACATGATTACGATTCATTGAGATAAGGGATATGGCAGGGGTACACAGGATACCAGGATAATGGAGAAGCCCAAGTTTGGAAATGGAAAAGGAACAGAGAGGGATTTCCCAAGGAGATGACATCTGCTTACAGCCAAGAATTCATAAAGAGTAGAAGTTAACTAGAAGATGGAGGGGAAGATGGAGGTGAAGGAATCTTGGGGCAGAAGAAGATTGGGGTGCAGCAGACAAACTCCATGTGTATGTAGCAAGAAGGCACAGTGGAGAGATGTGGGATGGTAAAAGGGGAGTCTGGAGGGATAAGCAGAGTCAGGTAAGGAGGGGTGCTTCAAGACTGGAAGTCAGGGAGATGGGTAAGATGCAGAGATGATGGGAAGTAGAGTATCAGAAGATATGTGCAAGATATGAAGAGGGCAGAAATGAATGGACTTGCGGATGATTAGGTAGAGAGGATATAGGAAGGACTACCAGGTTTCTTGGTTCACTAGAGGAACAAAGACACCTATCCAACCTAGACTACCTGGAGGTAGCCTGGAGCAGAGAGCTGCTGGGACAGGTAAGTGTTCTGGGAAATACCACACCTCTCCAAGGCAGATTGCATTACTTGTGCAGAACCTGTTCTCTATTCTTAAATTCACTGCCCTAAAAAAATTAGTGATCAGAGAAAATGTCAAGTAATTTGAGCACCAAGTAGAAAATAGGATTCCTTAGTTGGGACCTTAATTTTCATATACCATATTAATAATTTTCTCTATAGGCACATTCCCATCACTTAAATGGAATATATATTCCCTAGGAATTTTACAATAGCAATATTGTGTTATGTAAGGATATTTGAATAAAAATGCTAATAATCATAAAAACAAATTCATTTTAATTTCCGCTGGTCACAAAGTGTCTCATTATCTTACAGTCACAGCTGTACACATAGAAGAATGTCACTAAAAGTCAATTAACATAAATTTTGTTTTCATTTTAAATGTTGAAATGATTCTTTTCAGTTAGTTTAACAAAAGATTTTTTTAAAAACTCAAATTCACATTTCTGAATATAAAATGCATTTCAGTAGTATCTGTATTTCATTGCTAAATGCTTTTTGAATTCTGTTTTTTTTCTTAATGGTGAAACTAGAATCAAAATGAATGCTTCCTATTTATATTCAGAAATTACCTAATGGCTATTCCAGTCACATATTTAACATAACTGTAATTTCTAGAAATCAACATTTCTAGACCACATGCTTCCAAAAGTATTATTTTAAAAGATTTCTCATAATTTTTGTTCATATTTCACTAATTGTATAGAAAAAATATGTAATTTTTTCTTTTACCTCAGGAAACATATGGTGTCAGTGCTTAAGGAAATGTGAGTCATATCTTTGATGAGGCAACTACTGAAAAATCAGCTCCTTCTGCCACAATATAAATAGCATGATAATCCCTATCGAAGGTCAAAAATCTAAATTTAAAATACGTATTTTAAGAATTTTTATTTTAGCCATTTTGCCATGAATTAGAAATGTGGTCTGTTCAGTGTCCAACCCTGACATTTTCTAGGGTGCTTGCTTTTTCATTTTTTTGGAGCTAAGAGAGATGAAAAGCCTGATTTTTGCTTTATTTCAACTCAAAGATCTCTGAGACATTGCAGTGCCAAAAAACAATTTCCTCTACCCATTCCCTGCCCTCCTCCCCCATGAAAAATCCTTTCACCTCCCAAACAACTTCTAAAAATATATCTTTCTTTTCTGTTAACTGCTCTCTTGAAACTTGAAGATATATCTGAAGGATTTGGTTGTCAATGTTACTTATTTCCGAACTCCCATGTGGTTCTCTAAGGACTCTTCCCTCCTCTTCCAAGTGAACACCTTTGGAAGCTGTAATGGATTTGGCAGTGGTTGAGCACCTCTGTTTAAAACTATGAGCACATAAGTGATGCTACCTAGGAAACAGCACCCAATACCTCCAACTATCCCTCCCTAACTGTGAACTTCATACCCAGTTTGCACTTGAGAAGTGGAAGCAATTAAATAACTCCTGAACAAGGGAGGGGGCCTGATTGACAGGTGAGAGAGAGTTCAGGCCACTTGCACACTACGTAGAAATAGGCCCTGTGATAAGTATGGAATTTCATTCTCTTGCATCTTTAGATGTAAGGAAACTAAGGTAGAGGAAAGTTAATTGCTTTAATGCCTACAGAATGTAAAGATCAAGTTTCCTGCCTATTGTTTAATCAAGGGACATACCTGAATTGTCTGATATATTTGGCATCCTTGGCTGAACCTGGGCTTAATTTCCTCACCTTTGTACAGCTCATGTGCAGCTAATGCTTTAGCTTGCTTTTCAACCTGTCAAAACATCTGGACACACAATTTGCAATTCACTTCAAAGAGAATTCTTCTGGGATTTGTTTTTGAAAATCACATAAATAGGCTTTTTATGAATTATGACTATAAAAGAAATACATGTTTTGCCAGAGGTGGTGGTGCACACCTGTAATCCTAGTTACTTTGGAGGCTGAGGTAGGGGGATGGCAAACTCAAGGCCAGTCTTGGCAACTTAATGAGACCCTCAGCAACTTAGAAAGACCCTGTCTCAGAATAAAAATTAAAAGGACTGACTTGCAGCTCAGTGGCAAAGTACCCCTGGGTTTAATAGCCAGTACCAAAATGAATTAATAAATAAATATATATATATATATATATATGTATGTATGTATGTGTGTGTGTGTGTGTATTTTTGAGAATATTAGAAATAAGAAAGGAGATAAAGGATCTCTAAATCATCCATAATTGTCCAAAGCTAACAGATAGATGTATTTACTTCCAGTATTTTAAGATGTACATGTATATTTTCTCAAAACTAATACTGCATTATATAAGCACATATTCTGAGTTTTCCATTTAATATTTCATGTATGTCAATTTCCATACTTCAAGGATTCTTTTGAAAGATATCTGTTAAAGATTGCATAATAGTATCCGCATGGGCTATTAACTTAGCAATGCATGGTTTGGTCACTACTCACCCTTGCCCTGGGACATTGGAAAATGTTATACTTTCATTTAGGTCTTTTAATATACCTAGTTCTTCCTGCCTGATATATGCTTCCTGTGTAGGCACAATTTTAAGGTGGCCCCCAAGATTCCCATCCCTGTGGATAGGCCCTACATAACTCCCTGTTCTTACCTGGGGGCCTAACCAGTAAGTGTGATCAGCTCTCACTCCCTTGGTTAGGTTATGGTATATGGAGAAGGAGAAGGGAATTTCCTGATATTGTAAAGGGCCCTGAATCATTTGATTTTAAAATTAATCAAAAGGGTAGTTCTCTTAGGTGGGCCTGATTAAATCAGGAGAAAGTCCATAAAGAGGAACTGGGTCTTTCCTGAAGAAGGCCATTCTCCTACTGGCCTTTGAAGAAGTCAGCAGCCATGTTGTAAGTGGGTCTGTAAAAGGATGAGGAATTTCAGGGGACTCCCAGAAGTTGAAGCAGCCCCAGGCTAACAACTGGAAGGAAAGTGGAAACTTCAGTCCTAAAAGCACAAGAACTAAATCCTGCCAACGGCCCAAAGGAGCTTGGAAGAGGATCACAAGCCCTGGAAAGGAGTACACTCTGACTAGCACCTGACTGCAGCCTTGTGAGATCCGGAGCAGGATATCCAGCTAGGCCTGGCTCCTGACTCAGGACGACTGAGGAAATGAATGTTGCTTTAAGCTACTGAATCTGTGGTAGTGTGCCACTCAGCAATAGAAAGTTAAAACATTTCCATTCTCTCTTCCTCTGGCATCTTCCAGGAATCTTCAGGTCTGATCTTTGAAGCCCTTTCCTTTGAGGAGTGTCCCCTGACTCCTCCTATTTAGGGCCCTGCCTTCTTTTTTACTTCCCCCATCAACAGCAATCACAGGTAGAATAGCAGTTGTCTCTTTTCTGGCCTGAGTAACCCTTACACGATCAACAGTTGTGAATGCTGAACCTCAGAGAGGTGAGGACATGTTTGCATACTGGCAAAACATCTGAGGAAAAGCAACATATGTGAACCACAATGCCAGCCTGGATGTTAACAGATTTACCAATGAAAGATGCAGTTTGAACAAAAACGCAGTGAATAGACCATAATGTATAATATTTAATATATTATCTGAGACTGGTCACCCATCAAGGTGACTCAGAAAGACCTATTGAAACAAATTGCATTGCATAATTCATGTGAGCATTAGCCGTGTGGATACAGAACCTGAATCCATATACAATTTTCTATGTAGCCTTGTCAGTTTTTATGTAAAAGTCTCTGAGTGAATAAAATTGCATATTTATGGTAATTTGTCATTTATTGATTACCACTGAAGAAAACACATTTCTTTCCACTGGGTTTCAAAGCCTGGTTAGCCGACAGGATCACAGAAGCAGTTATGTGCTGGGTTGCAGAGTGACTCATCTGAGATTACTGGAGGCAAACATGTTCTACATGCTAATGACGTCAAGCCAAAACCTTCCAGATATTAGAAATGAAAGTCAGTAGATGTGTGATATTTAAATTCCACTTTAAAAATAATAATAGGGCAAAATAAACACAAAGGCTCTATGTTCCCTGCCATTTTATGATCGCTAGAGGAAAAAAAAAAACCAAACCCAAATCCTACTTTCTGTTACATACAAATCTGCTTAATTATCTACCTTCCCTACCGTGATACCTGATTTAGTACTGGACACACTGAAAAAGGTCAGCATTGATTGGCTTTTCATAAAATCCAAATCTGGTGTTTTCACAATTGCTGGGCTGGTAATATAGAATTATTTCCTAAAACCCGACAGTTTCCTCTAATTGGATCTGTCTAACAGAAGAGTTGTCAGATCCAGGAAGAATTCAATAATGCTCAATAAGCTTAATGTTTCATAAGAAGCACCTGAGATGCTTGTTTTACTGTTGAGATTTCCCAGTTCTTCACCCCAGAAATCCTTAGATTTCAGGGACCCTTACCAAAGTGTTTTAAACAAACCTCAGAGATGATTGTGACATGAGTGGGTTAGCTCTCACACTTACATAGTCAAGGAGTAGATCACTAAATTATTGTTGGTCATTGCTTCTCAAAGAACTTGCTCCTAAGACCAGGCGTTTTTCTGGTATTCTCTACTTTGCCTGAGAAAGAATATTCAGAGATATGTAGATTCTTGGAGTATATTCCATAGGGGGAAAACAAAAACAAAAACAAGTAGAAAGTCTGGATGCCTATTCCAAACAACAGGGCTACAAATGCCTAACTCAATCAGGGGTAGACTTAACTGGATCAGAGTGAGCCAGTCCAGAGGAAGGGCTGCTATTCAGTTTGCAGGTGCAGCACTCTTGGCAGGTGGGAACGTGAGCAGAGTGTGGCTAGATCTGTTAGTTTTCAGGAGAAATAGAAATTCAGACTTTATGGAAATTCCCCTGATTTTTTTTAAACATTGTATTTTAAAAATAAAATTCACAACTGGGCGAAGGACTGCCATTTTGAACCTCTGTTTCCATCAAGTTAATTCTCCATAACACTTGAGAAATGGAAGAATCTGTCCCCATTGACAGTGGTGGCAATGTGGGAACATGACCATGAACTTCATAGTCATGGGAAAGAGCATCCTCTCCGTGATGCCATTGCAACACAATTGAAAAAAGAGCTGCCTTTTACAGAACTCAGTTCTGTGAGGAAGTGTTTTCTAGTATTTGGGACATGAAAATTCACAAAATTGGATTTCTTCTTCCCCTTCCTTGTCTTCTTCTTTTTCCTCTTCCTTGTCCTCTTGTTCTTCTAAAAAAAGGTTTACTTTATATATCATTATATTCCCACACTTAAGCATCCACACTTAGACCAACTCAAGGGTAAATCTGCAATATGTTTCGGTGCTATAGTTTTCTGTGTCTCCTCTGGATTCAACCCAGTCTTTGGGCAGCCTATAACTGATGGGGACTTGGACTGTGGTGAGTGCCAAGGCTGGGTAAGATACCAGTTCAGATGAGGCTTAATGCCAGACTATCAACTGTGTTCTGAAGGTATGAGGAGCCATCTTGTTGCAAGGATGTTCCTCATAAGCCATGGTTCCTCTAGAAATGTTGGAAACCATCTAAACCTCCCAAATACCAAACTACTTTTTCCTCCTGAGGTGTCAGTTTCTTCTGAACATGTTCTCTGTGTTTGAAGGAAATCCTGGAGAGCACTGATAACGCCTAAATTAGGCAAACCCAGGAAATATATAATCTGAGCCCAATAACTCCATATGGCAAATTTGACAGAAGACTGATCTGAAAGTCCCTCCTGAAACCACTGGCTTGTGCCAAGTTATACGAAAACCAAGGTAGTGCCAGCTCCTCTGCCCTCAAATAATATTTTGAGTTTTTCAGCACAGCTTCTTAGTGCAAATACCATAAATACAACATATACCTCCAATGTGAAAGAGAAAGGTTCAAGGATTCCATTATAAGCCTTAATTGGAATCTTGGTAATGATCACAAGGAGCTCTTTTAAGATCCATCATGAGCATTATAAAGGGTGATTACAAAGGAAAGCAAGACTTAACTGAACTGTGAACATGTTTCCAGAGGTAAAATATGGTCAATTTTATCTCTAAAGCTATTTCCCATACCAAAACCTTTATTTAAAAAGCTAAGATTCACTGCTTGCCTAATGATATAAAGAAAAATCCTTCAGTGATAGAGTATTGCTTCAGAATATCTGCTAGGTCACATTACCTGACGGTTGTCCTTACATTGTTTACTGTAATTTCAAGTGAACTTGGTGCTTAAAAAGTTGATGTAAGGACAGAAGGTGTTATGAAAACACATGTTTCATTGTCTCCATAGTACTACTGTTGTTGCAGACTGGAATCTCTTTGAATTATGTTCACCACTTACATTAAAATTCATTAGTTTAGCTATGCCAGTATTTAATTAAAATGGACACATAAATACAAGAGGATATATCCTTCTTTATGTAAGCTTTTACAGACACTTTTTTTTTAAAAAGAAAAATGTGCATAAGAATGAAAAATATGACACAGTGCTAACACTAAATAACCAATGACAGGATTAAGAGTGAATAAAACAAATCAAAACCATAATGAGATACTACTTTATACCCATTATGATGGCTATTACTCAAAGAATTTTTGAAAAGATGATCATGGATGAATAGAAACATTTTCTCTATAACAAAAATACACAAAAGTTTAAGCATCTAAAACGTGCTAAATTATTTCTTTTGAGCAGTAGGCAGGTGAAGGTGTAAGCTAAAGAAAAAGTCTTATTCCTCATTAATTTATACCTACTGTGGTAAATGGTCACTGGGAACACTGAACACAGTAGAATACTCAACACTTTTTCAAGAAAGAGATTTTCATCTGGTGAATACAGATTATCTACAGAAGATTGCATGGTGTGGACTAGGGGCTTAAATGTCTTATTTAATACAATTTTGAACTATTGGGGTATGATTTTAAAATAACAATTAAACTAAAAACCACAGGAGCAACAAACAGACTTGAAGTTTTATATATATGTGTGTATATATATGCATGTATATTTATATATATTCACATATATATGAAATATTATAAATAACATATAAGATCAGAAATTCATGTAGGAATATAGTCTATGTTATATAAATTCATGATGAATAGACACAAAAACCAGAGCATCTCCTGCAAGCTACACACATCCCTTATTCACATTTTTAAATTTACTTTTTTTAGAAGGTACAAAGAAGAGCCTGATTCTTCTGTTTGTCAAATGTCTTGAATTACAATTGGTTAGGGTTCTTTTTTGTAGTTGTTTTTGTTTTATTAACGCCAAAGGCAATAGATGTGAATGTGTTTTCAACTTTCTAATCAATATGCAGAAAAAGGAGGTGACATTTTGGTACCTGAAGTTTCACAGTGTTTTTGTCAATTATTTGTTTAGTTTCATTTATAGAGAGATGGTCTGGAATGTGTGATGCATTAGAAAAATATTTAAATTCCAATTTTTGTTATGATTCAAAGGCAGATGACATTGTTGAATTCTTCAAGTTTGCCTACGTGCTATGATTTATTGCTAGAAGCAAGCAATATTGAAAACACACCGTTTAGGAAATGTTCTCATAATTTGTGTTAAATATATAGGGACAATTGACATATTTGCTTTGCAGTATGAAACCAAGAAGCTAGTCATAAGACTGTAAAAAGAAGTCTGGATAAAGCAGAAGTGAATTATACCTGTATCATGTTGGAGACTTAAATTGGTTTTGTTGATTACTCGACAATTTGATATATCCAAATCCTCTTGTTCCAGGAAAAATAAAATCAAAGATAAGATTATCAACTTTTTTTTCCCTCTAGTCTCCACTTGCAACACACACACACACACACACACACACACACACACACACACACAATTAAATAGTAAAATTCAATTGATTTGGTCAAGCACACTGGATGTTGCTTAGTAAATTATAAAATTTAACTTCATGTTTTCAAACTGGTTGCATAAAGAACAACAAATAGCATCACTGCAGAAACTCCAAATTCTTCTTTAGAGTGTGTTTCTTTAACAGTTATTCCTTTGGAGTTAGAAGTGCGCATTTGCAGCATGAGAATGACAGTAACAGTTACCATATAAGGCTGTGGTAAGGAGGAAATTCAACTATCCAATGTGTGACTTAGCACAGTACCTGCATGGATTTTAGGACATGCATAGTCAATTTTACCTGTTGTTGCTCTTAGAGAAAACTGGAAAAGAAAAAGCATAGAAATATGTATGAGTTCAGTACCTTTTGGAGAAACATAAAGAGGTCGGACATGACTGAAACATAAAGACAGTTGGGAGGTTAGTAAAGAGGATGATGCAAGAGATGCAGGCAAAGATCGTGGCCCAGGTTGCCTTGTTAAGGACTTTACCTAGTGGGTTATGGGGCATAGCTTTTAACTAAACCACCGGAAACATTTAAAACGTGATAACACTGGGAACAAGGGCACAATGATAAGGCTACGTACATACCCAAGAGAGACGAGAACCTGAACAGGCTATGGCAGTGGGCACGAGAGAAAATTGCAGAATATTCTTTCCTCTATTTTAAGAAATTCATTTATTTTGTTTTTATAATTGAGGTTGTGAGAACCAGCCTCCAAAATGGCCTGGATGTACTTCCTCCTGCTCTCCGTGGCCCCTCCTATACTGTATCAGGATCGAACTGTGTGACCTATACAATATGACAGAATTACAATATGTCAATTTTGAAGCTAGGTACTGAAAGACACTGCTGCTTTCCCTTTGTTCTTTTTGATGACTCAGTCCAGGCCATGTCAGTCACCATGACAGGAAGACCTCTCGAAGCCTGGCGTGCAGCACATTTGCAGAGGAAATGAGACCTTCCATAAGCAGTCAATATCAAGAAGACCACCATGTGAATGAACCACCTTAAAAGCACATCCTCCAGCCCCAGTCAAGCCTGAAGAGGTTAGTAACGCAAGCTGACCTCTTTTTTTTCTTTCAGCACCCAGGATTAAACCCCAAGGCCTCACACCTACTAGGCAAGAATCTACCACTGAGCTATATCCCAGCTCTTTGTTTACTTTTATTTTGAGACAGTCTCTTGCTAATTTGCCCAGACTGGCATTGAACTTGTGATCTTCCTAAATAACTGTGTTACAGGTTACACTACTACACCTAGCTACCCTGACTATTGTTTTGTTTTTTGTGGTACTGGAGAATCACATCTGTCTCTGGTCGATTTCTTAACTGCAACTGCACAACAGACTCCAAGCTGAAATCTGCAATCAAGATCCTTCTGAATTCCTGACCCACAGAAATTGTGAGAAGGAAGTCATACTTATTGTTGTGTTATGCAATTTACTACATAGAAATAGTAAACTAATGCAGATTTATGTCATCTGGTAATTTACTACATAGCAATTGCAAACTAGTACAGATTTGACTAGACCTGGTATCTTGGAAAGATTCTAAGATTCCCATTTCTCTGTGTGCAGGCATTTCCTATTTTCTGTGCCTTAAGTGTGGAAGGAATCTGTGCATAGGTGGAATACCATGCCCCCAGTTCCATTACTTTACATGGCAAAAGGAATTGTGCAGATATAATTAAGTTTTCTTATCATCCAACTTTAATTCAAAGGCCTGCTCTAATCATACAAAATCTTTACATCTGGGTCTAGAAGTCAGTCAAAGGAATTCAGAAATGCCAAGCAGCTGGGAACTTCCTTTGCTGACCTTGAAAGAACAAATTACCACATTGTGGAGCAGGTCACTTAGCACGGACGGAATGGCATGCAGCCTCTAGAAACCCCAGTCTGTCAATCACAAGTAACTGGATTCTCCCAACCACCAGAATGAGCTTAGAAGAGAACCCCAAACTCCACATGAGAACTGAAGCTATGACTAACACCTGGATTTCAGCCTTATGATTTCTTGAGTTAAGAACTCAGTTACCCCATCCCCAGACTTTGGACCTTCAGAGCTCTGAGATAAGAAATCGGTATTATATAAAGCTGCTGTGGACATAAATTTTATTGTTGTTTTAAACTGACAAATTCTGGATGTATGCAACAACACATAACTAATTAAGAGGTTTATAGAGTGGTTTCTGAAGATTGAGCCCTCAGCCTAGATTATAGTGGACAATCAATTTGCAGTAGAAAAAGGGGAAAAGGATTTTCAGTAGTATTCAAGGAGAATTTTCAAGACAAGCACAGACTACACCTGTGATCCTTTTTCCCATTTTTAATGGGTTATATGTCACTGATGAAAAAAGCAATCGCTTAAGACAAAAGACTTTGAAAACTGAACCAGGTGAAGAGATTGAGAGTTTTTCTCTCCACTGGCTCTTCTAAACACCTTGATTATCTTTAACACTCCCTTAAGACCTTTTCTCTATGTTTTGTGCAAAAGGAACAGCAAAATAGAAGAAAATCTCTTTGGAGAAAAATGACAAAAAAGAGAAAATGCATGCCTCTTAGACAAAGTGAAAATCATGCTATGAAGGACTCCTTGTAACTGCAGAACCATGACTGTGTTCTAGTATGGGGAGCTGAAATGCTTTATGGGAATGTACTTTCAACTAGTTGCTAATTTTTCATGAATTTGAAAGTAAATTTAATGTTTATACAATACTTAGATTGGGAATATGGAGGTAATATCAATATGCAGCTTGACAATGAAAATAAGTTTAGAAGGGAGTCTTAAAGGTAGTTCGTTCCTGATTATAGAAGTCATAGTATTTTAAAGAGTCAAAAAGAACATGAAATTTATTCATAATCCCATTTAAAGTTAAATACCCTTAACAATTTTATGCATGTTATAAAATTAAAATATTCCTTTCATGAAAATGTTGCATATTTCATTTAACTGTCATTAATAAAATATTTTCCCTGTGCTATTAAAGTAATTTTTAGCTATGTGTGCTTATTTAGACTACAACTGAATATTCAATACTAAATCAAAGAGGCAAGGCCAAAACAGACAAAATATTAGGAAAAAATACCTTATGATTCAGGAATCAATATTCACTTTTAATACAGCATCTGCTGATCTTTCAATACATATATATTTTTTATGTGTATTTGTGTCTATTTACAAAAATGATATGTTAAGCGTACTTATATTTATAATGCTATTTTTTGGTTAGCAAAATAGTGAGAATATGTTTCAGTAAAATGTTTTCTACAACATGTTAATGGGTACACTCTATTCTTATGGATATAATTTACATACTTATGAACAGTTCCACTGTTATATGGAATGGCAAATTTTTCTTTGGTGAAAATTTTGAACATATACCATTCAAATTTAGATTACCACCATAGGATACATTCTCAAAAAGTAAAATTATTGACTAAAAATATATAATAAATTTTAATTATAGATAAAGCAAATGAATTTTCAATAAATATTGTAGTGATATATGTGTTTAACCAGGAGTTGAAAGAAGGACCTTCTCAAGTATGAAACCAGAACCTTATCTCTCACCCTGCACAAAAATCAACTCAAAATGGATCAAAGATCTAGGAATTAGACCAGAAGCTATTCAACTCCTGGAAGAAAACATAGGGTCAACATTCCATCATATGGGAAAAGGTAATGACTTTCTCAATAGGACCCCTAAAGCTCAGGAAATAATGCCAAGAGTTAAGAAATGGGACAACATCAAGTTAAAGAGCTTCTGTGCAGCAAAGGAAACAAGTAGGAATGTGAAAAGAACCCACAGAATGGGAGAAAATCTTTACTAGCTACTTTTCTGATGGAGGATTAGTATCTAGAATATATAAAGAACTCAAAAAACTTTACACCAAAAAATCAAATAACCCAATTAATAAATGGGCAAATGAATTAAATGAACACTTCTCAAAAGAAATGCAAATGCCAAGAAATACATGAAAAAGACATTCAACATCATTAAGCAATCATGGAAATGCAAATCAAAACAATACACTGAGATTTCATCTCATACCAATCAGAATGGCAGTCACCAAGAATACAACTAATATAATATGCTGGAGAGAATATGAAAGAAAAGAACACTTTTGCACTGTTGGTGGGACTGTAAATTAGTGCAGCCTTTATGGAAATCAGTATGGAGGTTCCTGAAAAGACTAGGCATGAAACCATCATATGACCCAGATGGACAACTACTTGGTATTTATCCTGAAAAAAATCTTTTTACTACAGTGATACATGCATACCCATGTTTGTAGCAACACGATTCACAATAGCCAAACTATGGAACTAGCCTAGTGTCTGTCAGTTGATGAATGGATAAAGAAAACGTGGCATACATTCACAATGGAGTTTTACTTAGCTGTAAAGAAAAAATGAAATTAAGGCATTTGCAGGAAAATTGGATGGAACTAGAGACCATCATGTTGAGCAAAATTAGTCAAACTCAAAAGGTTAAGGGTTGTATGTTTTCTCTCATGTGGAAGCTACAGAGGTAAAGGGGGGAAAAAAGTGCGGGTGGATCTCATGAAAATCAAAGGGAGATCAACAGAGGAAAGGGACCAAGCAGTGGGAAGAAGAGAGGTAGGGAAAGAGCATGTGATGGGGAGTGATTTTGGCCAATTTATATTATATTGTGCACATGCATGAATATATAACATGTATGAATATATAACAATAAATCCCATCATTCTATACAACTATAATACAGCAATAAAAATGTAGGGAAAAAAAACACTTTTCTGTTATTTGCTGTGGGAATACAAGGTTTTAAAAGTGATGTGAGCAGCTCTAAAAATGAGATTGAAAATGATATTTTAGTCACTTGCATTCCCTTTATGAATACTGAAATTTACTTTTTTCACACCTGACATGTTTATTTTTATGTCTATCAATGTCTTATATTCTTTTAAAATCATTGTGTTCCTTCTTTTATTGTTTCTTACAAGGCAATACTTTGCCTGTGCATATGGTTCTTTTTCAACTTGTGATTTCCTTTTTAATTATCTTTATTTCCTTACAAGTAAACATTTGTGTTCTTAAATATCAACATTTTCCCTAATGGTTTCTTCTTTTGAAGTTGGACTTACAGAGGGTTAACACAAACATCCAAGATTTTATAAATATTAAGAATATTTTTCTCTGGAGTTTTGTGGATTTCACAAAATAGTTCTTCAAAACTATGTCTGAACTTTGTTTAGAAGTTATGTGTGAGATTAGAATCGAACTTTGGTCCCAAGTGAATGTATTACACAATTAGTACACAATAATCATCAATTAATAGAGACAAGTATGAAGAAGAAAAGACCAAGTACAAACAGATTTTTAACATTTTGCTCACCTTCTGTCATTAATCCTCTCTCTTTTCCCAATATCTATCTATCTCTCTGTCTCTAGCTCTCTCTCATAGTCTTACTCCATGTGTGTGTTACTGGGAGGCACCCACTGCCATGCGTTCCAGGTACCATACATGTTACTTTTACAAGTTTATGTATTTAGTTCTTAAGCTGGACTTGTAATGTAGAAATTATTCTATTTCAAAGATGAGGAAGGAGAGATCTAGAGAGATCAGGGTGCTAGAGATTACAGAGCTTAGTGGCTGATAAGTTTGAAGGTGTCTATGAATTCCTGGAAACACTGAAATGCAGGCACTTAATAAGTAAATGCAGGCAGTAGAGCTGAGGATTCTCCTTGTACCTGGCTCCCAGGTGATGTTGATACTGATGGTTCATGAACCGTGTTCCAAGTAGCAAGGGTACAGATGACAAAGAACAGTGAAACTCTGTAGATACCAAGATTTCTAGGCTTCTGTTTCTTCCACACTGCCACAGTTCCTCTAGCTGCAGTTAGCACATGTGTGTGCCCTTCCTTCAAAATAAGTTCCAAATTGAGAGTCAAGTTTTTAGATGTAAGATAAGCATAGTAAAAATGCTTTAAAAAATACAAAAGTCAAAATGAGTAATGAAAAGAAATTAAACCAAAAAAAAAAAAAAAAAAGAATTTATGCCACACAAAGTTCCCCAAACACTTTACAAGGGAACTTGTGAAAGTCCATTACTAAAATTAATTTTCATAGAAGATTAGAGAATTACCCCCCAAAGAAAAACCAGAAGGGCTGAAATATCCATAGTTCCTATTTCATAGTCTATCCATTCCTTAAAAATGGTACAGTTACAATTATTGCTAGGGCTAATGCTTATTGTGGATGTTCTTGAAATGAGAACACTCTATTCCCATAATTTCACATCTCAATGTATTCTTAGGAGACAGGAAGAAATTATTGCCATTCAGTTTAAGACCAACTTTTTTTGACAGCAAGTCTGGAAAGGAAGGGCATTTGTTTCACACAAGTACATTTTTATTCACACAATTACCATATCCACAGAAGACTTAATTTGAGCTTGATAAAAATAATTATTTTAAACTGTGAGTCAAATATTCAAGGCTATTGCCCTCAGATTGAACAACAGTTACACATGATTCAAGCAATATTTTTCCTGGTTTGTTCACTAAACTAAGACAACTGTAGGATATATTATGGCTTAGGACTTAGAGGATCAAGTGAGAATTGTCTTCCAAAATAGGACTGCAGTCCAGTGGGAAACAGGATTGAACTCATAACCTCATATGTCCAGCTAAATACCACTATTTCTAAGTGACAGATCTGAATCACAGTAGTTTAGCTAAAACCATAGAGATAATTTACTTATCCTGTGCTCTTTACAATTGACTTTACTTTTGCTTTTATTTAGAAAAAATGGAAAATAATAAATTATATTTTTCTTTCAGCATTGGAATTCTAAACCTGAATGTATCTGTGTTCTTCCAATCTACTGAATCATTCTGATGTTCATACTTATAATACAGGTAAAGAAAAGACTGTCAATAAGGTATTATTTTAGTGCAAAAGAAATAGTCAGGATTAAATGTCGCATTAATGTGAAAAATGTATTTCTGTAGGTGTGCGTTTCTCCCATCAGTGAGTAGGACGGTTGAATATATAAATCTCCATGCATCAATGAAAGAACAAATCTTGCAGTGATGACTACTTGAAAGATTTTTCTCTGAATAGTGGAGAACACAGTCATAGTAGCTGCAAGTAATTTTGTAATTGCCTTACTCAATTACTGATGTGGCACCTGCTCAATACACTGAGACCTTTTCCTCTCATCACTGAATTTCACACTGAATTTGCATAATGTGTCACAAAAGAAAAATAATGGGTCTGGTTGAAGTTTCAAATGAACTAAACCATAAGGAAACAATGCGGAAGCAAGTCTCTCCCTAAAAATATATTAAAATACAAGGGAAGTCAACATCAAGCCTCTGAACATTCATCTCAAGTACTGAAATTACATTATTTCCAAACTTTCACAAGAAATCTTGAACACTTAGTCCTCTTTTTAAAATATTATTTCTAAAAGTATTTTTCAAGTCAAAATGAGTCTTAATAATATTTTTTTCTGCACCCCACCTGCTTGGTAAAAGAGGGATATTTTTTAATATACCCTCAATAAGCTCCTTAGTATCATGAACTTGGAAAAAGAAGGAATGGGAAAATGCACTAATTTCAGTGTTGCTTGTTTCATGAACAAGAGCTATGGTTACCCAAACCATCTCCTTATCACCATTCAGCTTCTAAATCTTATTCCCACATCCAAGGGCTAAGAAATACCCAGGAAGGGCTCAAGGTCAGAAACAGTTAAGAACCTATAGAAGGTGTAATGATTTTGGAATGATTGCTAAGCATGAAAGACTCACAACTGCCTCTATGAGTTCTACCAATCTGAACTGCTCATCATGTGTCTGCCTACAACAGGGAACATCTGTGATTGACTTGGTATGAAGAACAATAATTTTTTATTATTATTGTTGCGCTTTCTGGGAAATCACATTTATCTTTTTAACTGATTTTTTTGCAAGACCTTCCGAATTCCAAAGAAGTCATTCTTTATTCTTCTTTTCCAAATTTTGCTCCCAGAATACATCAAAGGTTCTTATATTTCAAAATATATGAAAAAGAATAAATTTTTCTTCACCTCAAACTTTATCTCTGAATTTCACTTGGGATTATAAATAAATTATGACTAAAAGCTACCAGGTTTATTTCTCTGATGATCAAATCCATTTCTGAATCAATATTTATCTTTGTGAACTATTGATGACTAACTTCAGAACCAGTAACATTTCGGAAGATGGAACTTCTGAAGTAATTTCTTAATGAATGTGATGCACCCATAAATCTGTCACCTGGACTTTGTTTCTAAGACTCTTGAAACTTATGCAGATGGACACAGATGGAAAAGATCTAAAAAATTCATAAACATCAAAAGAGACCCCATTACTAAATATCTGAAAGATCAGAAACTTAAGAACTTCCAAGATCAGAACTTAAGAAAGATAAGGAAGGAAGGGAGAAAAGAAGGAAGGTTGTTTGGTTGGGTTACTTCTATTTGGGACTCTTTATCTATGCAAAGACAAAAATCTCAATGGTTCTGAGTTTCATTTTGGTCCATGTTATGAAATAGATGCATTTCATAAATATAGATATAATTGAGAGGTGAATGTTCTTAGACATTTGTGCTGCTGCTGAGATTGATCTTGATATTCCTACTTGATGCTCTCATAGTTAAATTCTGAAGCAAAGGGCCTGAAAGTTCTAGAATTTCCTTCATCTTTTCTCTTAATGGCAGGATACATTATTTGGCCCCAATTCCTCACTCCCTGTATCCACATTCTTTGTCATGGAATTTTCTTGGGACCTCCCATCCTGGGTAGAAAAATGTGCTCTACACTTTGACTTTTCACTGAGCCACAGGATATTAACAAATGCAATGAAAGACATTGGAAAGGGTGCTTGTATATTAGGCTTGTTTCCTGCTACCTCTTCCATCACCATGAGAAGAACACACCCAGGTAAGCCCTCTGTCCCAAGAGAAAGATGAGAGAGAATGTAGAATACAGCTACTACTGGCCTGGATAAATGTGAGTCTAATGACAATTTCAAAAAGAAAAAAAAAAATCACCAACTGAATCTCAGACTCGTTATAAATAATTGTTGTTTTAAGCCATAGTAATAGTTGACATATATTCTTGCCTCCCTGAATCTAACAAAATTTTCTAATTTATTTGAAAATAGAAAAAATGGATATCAGTCTCAACAGGACCTCACTGCTCTTTGTCAAGAATTCGAAGGTAAAACAATGAGAAGAAAGGATGAATTTTATTACAAAAGTCTCACTAAGGGAATACTATTCTGGTTCATATTGAGTGGAGGCTCCTGAGAAAACATTGTGCAAGCACTGAAGTAATATTAGAACTTATGGCTTGCTGGTAAGCAATAACTGTTAGAAATTATTAGTCTTGTTATCTGTGAAGGCAACTAGAATAATCTATTTGTTTAAATCAAAAGCCATTAGAATCTTTATTAAGTACTCATCTTTTCCAAAAATTAAGTGAATATCATTTGTTTCCTAGAAAGAAGATACTGAAGCAAAATTTCAGGCTAATAAGTGACAATCAGGAGTCTATTACTAAAAATTGCCACCTAGATTTTTTTTTTTAATAAAGACATGACAGGTATCTCTTATTTCTTCAGCTTTGTCCTTCTGCATCCCAAAGGATAGTTTTATGTTTGATGTCAAGATAGGCAGTACAGAAATAAAAATAAGTCAATTTTTAATGGTCAGATTTTACCCATTCATTTTGTTTTGACCACCTCCTTCTCCTTCAGTCTGGAAAAGGATTTTTAGGCATTAGATAGGTAGAGGAGTCAAAGAAATTTCC
Organism: Sciurus carolinensis; assembly: GCF_902686445.1. Lineage (NCBI taxonomy): Eukaryota > Metazoa > Chordata > Mammalia > Rodentia > Sciuridae > Sciurus > Sciurus carolinensis. The sequence goes on from NC_062218.1 coordinate 48,433,277, forward strand.
AAACAATTCAAACGATAGCTGGGTTATGAACTTTCTACAAAGTACTTGGCATATAAGTAATTTGTTTTTATAAGAGAAGAATATTTTCTGATGTTCTAAAAGTATGTTTAATGAAGTGGGGGGTTGTTTGTTTTTAAGAACAGGTTGATAACAACCAGCTAAGCTTTAACCAAATTTCCTAAAAATAAACTGATTTCTTTAGTGTGTGTTAAAAGGATGTAAATTTATGCTTCTACAGCTGATAATAAAATGGTATGATTAGAGGTATCATGGTAAAAGTGTACACAAGTGAGACAGAAATAGGGATGGTCCTTGGAGCCTAAGGTGATCAAGAAGGATGTGTCCCTGAGTATGGATATGAAAACTTATATTATTCAACCATAAAGAAGAGTAATATTATGGCACTTGCAGATAAATGAATGGAATTAGAGAATATCATGCTAAGTGAAATAAGTCAATCCCAAAAATCCAAAGGCTGAATGTTTTCCCTGATAAGTGGATGATGATATATAATGGGGTTGGGGAGATGGTGGGTGAGAGAAGAATGGAGGAAATTTAGATTACATAGAGGGAAATGAGAGATAAAGTGGGGCGGAGGTATGAAAAATGGTGGAATGAGACAGACATCATTACATGTATGATTACATGAATGGTATGAATCTGCATTGTGCATAACCATAGAAATGAAAAGATGTACCCCATTTGGGAAAAAAAAAACTTATCAGGTTGGGTTCTAGATTCCTAAAAGATATTAACATATATTAAAATCAAGGTTGCAAATTGATCCTCTAAAAGTAGGATAGCTAAAGCTAAAAATAGTCATGCCGTAAGTATAGTTGGAAGAGGTCCAAGTATCTTGAGCAGCATCTGGGAAGGATGAAATGTTTGATAGATTGAATTAGAGCTTATTGACTCATGGGTTGCTCCAATTTGATAGGTACACTAGAAGTAAGATGATTAAAGGAGAAACTAACAGGACATTAAAGATAGTTAAAAGGACCTATAGATAAGGCACCTGTAGTTTTCCCACTGATTTGGAGATAATGGGTCACATTTCCAAAAAATGAAGGAAGACCCTGGTGGTATTTTACTGTAAGAACAGATAGATTGTACCAAGAATGCACTAATGAGGAAGAGCTTAGGGATCATGGAGAGGGAAACTGTGCAGATGGATATATAAACTTGAAAACTTGAGATACTGAAACAACTCACTTGTTACTAATCTGTTGTACAAATGATGCTGTGAGATTTAACTAAAAGTACTTTCACCTTAACTGAAGATTTCTACAATGCAGAAGAGTTTCCCTCTTTTTCCACACACATGCCTCACCGAGTGCTATTTTTACTAAATATGTAATAATAAACAATTGTTTTATTTATTGAAGTTAATAGCTACTACTGTAGTAATAATTAATTCACATTAATTCAGTGACAACATTTGTGCTAATTGCTGAGTAGATTATCCAAATGCTTAAAGTACATAACTGCATAATGAAAGTAGGTTTAAGTACTAAAAGACTACATCAAAAACTGAAAATGAAATTTGAGGATCACACTTAACTAGTATTTAGTGACAAAGTAAGCAGACATGACTATAGACCATGATGATTATAATTGCCAATAAAACATAAACTGAGAATTTTCTAAAGAACCCCAAAGACAGGATTCTTCCTTACTCAAGTCTATCTAATACCACCTAAGTTATCATTAGTTACTAATCAATGCTAATGTAACCTTGTTGCTCAGTCTCTTGGATACAGATAAAGCAACAGGGAAGCTGTGGGTTATTTATTTGGAATTTAGACAATAACCTATATTTAATTTAGGAACATTTTTAGTGGAAATTTAGGAATCCAGAGGCCTAATTTATTTTGACTCTTCAGCAATTTACTGAGTTACACAATTTGTTTTTTCGAAACCTAAAGGATCCCTAACTGAAAGAGTTTACAAGCCAGTTTGTTAGCCAGTTAATAGACAAAAATGCTAAATATGGTCATTAGGTAAGCAGACTTCTATTTCTTATTAAGATTACTGAATCTCCCTGGTCCTTGCAAACTGCCAATTCAGTTCAATAAATTAAATCAAGCAACCATTCAAAACAGTGGGAAGATAATCAATTTGAGTGTCTCTTCAATTTACATGGAGAAAAAGGGTTTTAACCTTCTCCTTCCAAGACCTGTGTTCTTTTCTTTCTGGCTCTCATCTTCAGTGTGTGCACCAACCTCACCCAGTGAGGACTCTGGTCCAGGGGTTATCTGTGGACATTTCCATTGCAGTTCTGTGGGGAAAGCTCCTTGTTAAAATGCAGATTCCCAAAATAAGGATAGAAGGAAAATTTTGTGAGTATAGGGGCCTCCAACCTGATATTTTTAAAAATGCTGTTAAAATTAAGGGAAAATCAGGACTTTTTTCCTTTGGATCAGGGATTTAAAGGAAGTAAGAGAACAGCTGGCAAATACCTGACTAAGGCCAGCCTTAGGCAAAATTGAGAAGCAGTCCAAATTTAGAGTTTATCCCTTAGTTCATTTTAGAGGTGCCTTAGAGCAGTGTTTTTCCCCTTTTGTAATTTGGGCAGCCCTGTGCTCTTGGCCTGTCTTCACATTGCCAAGAGGATCATGCAACCCTTGCCCTCTAAGCAACTGAGCATCCCTGAGGCAGTCTTCTCACTTCTGAATGCAGTCCTTACCTGATCATGCCTGTCTCCCAGTATGTTCCCAAGACTTTTATCCTATCCATCAAAACCATTTGTGCACTTCAAGACACTATTCTACAAGACAAGAGGTTTGATCCCCTAACAAATTTTAAGCTGCCAACTAGCTCAGTACACTTTAATAACATTTAAAAATCACATGATCCTCCATTAATAAGTACAATTTGCATGTTTTTATGTATTAGTTTAAATAAATTTAATTAAATAATATAAAAATTTTATACAAAAGTGATACTTGGTTGAAAAAGAATAACTCAGTACAGAAAAAGATGAAGGAAAGGGTCTTACATAATCTCCCTAGTCATGAGCATCCTTAGTTTATTTGGACTGCCTTAATATTTATGTGTGTATTCATGTATTGTCTGTACATGTGAGTATGTACACACAGATACACTTGGAATAAAGTGTTGGTTTGGATAGTTCTTCTGGAGCCGGACTGGCTGAATCAAATCTTGGCTCAGCCACCTTGAAAAAGTTACCCGGCCACTCTATAGCTTAGCCTTTATATGTAAAATGGGGATACGTAAACGACTCAGGTAGTGGGGTCATTAGGATCACAAAGGTGGGCACTCCTTGCTGCAGTATGTGCTTTGGTTATGAATGTACATTCTAGCATGGACTGCCTGAAGTTGAATCCTGACTCAACCATTAACAGACTTATTACTGTGCAAAGATTTCTTCATCTCTCTGTGCCTCAATTTCCTTACCTGTAACATAAGGAACACAATTAGGTAATGACATATAAAATTAGATGGCATGCTAATTCACAGGTCTGTGTTGTTGGAACTGAAAGGGCAAGAGAAAATCATGAACCAATGATCTGAGGTGAACTTGGCCTTTTTATTCTTGGGCTCCAAGCTTTCTAAATTAAGATTAATCTCCCTATCATGATTCCAATTACATAAGAGAGTCTATTCTTTTTCTAGGGAGAGGAAGGCTAAACTATACCAGGTTCACAAAGGAATCTAAGAAAAGTTAGGAACTGCTATGGGCTTAGTTGATCTTGCTCCATCTTTCATTACTTTCAAGTGTTATGTTACCAATTTTGAGAATCTATTGCCTATATTAGTTTGTTTTTGAATGACATAAAAAATATTCCAAACTAGCATTCCTAATACTAAATTCCATTACCCTCTGGTGTTCAGATGCTCACAAATTGACTGCCAGGATTTGGAAAAAATATCCCACAGTACATTTTCTTTTATTGAAATAAGATGAAATGATGATTTGTTATTCATATATCTGGATAATACTATTACAGTTTTATTTCTATTTTTTCTAATTTGGGACTAAAACAATATTTTAGAGGAAAAATGTATGGGTTCAGGTTAGGAAATATTGAGTTGACTTTTTAAAGGGTTACAAATAACTGCATCGAATATAACTAGAGATTTTTGACTGGAGCATCTAATATCTTTTGGTTTAAGTTTAATTAAAATAAACTTGTCTCCATGAAGTTGAGTCATTTCAACTAAATAACCATTGGACTACTTTTTTGTTTCAGCCATACTGTTGTTACTTTTGTGCTTATTCATTCCCCATCATTGATCTGAATTTATGCTCTAAGTATGCATGATTTCTGTCCACAGACCTGAGTACAAACGGGAATGATAACAAGTGTTAGATCTGTCTTTTAGTTGCCTAGCCACAAAAGTTTTTAGCTTAGGAATTCTTTTCAATATAGCTTATGTTTGTGATAGTTTGGGCATTGTGACTAGGGAAGGCTTTTAGCTGGTCCTTGAAAAATCACACAAAAAAATTGTTTTAAAAATATCCTTCTTGCCGTTGATGAAATTCAAAAGAACTTCAAGGATGAAAGGGATGATGCAGCTTCAAACCCCAACTGGCTCCCTGGAAGGCTGAGTCACTCAGCAGTGCTCTGCGAGCAGCATACAGGGAACAGCGCACAGCACAGCGTCCTTCTTTTGAGCTGGCGGGGAGCTGAAATTAACTGAAATATCCTCCTCTTGGAGGCTCTTCAGAAAAGGATTTGCTTTCTTTTCAATAACCTCATAGTTCAAGCAGGGCAGTCACAGGTTTCAGGGGGATGTAGAGCAGATATTCTCCTTAGATGTCTAAGACGAAGCCCCTGGAGACCAGGGTCATCTGAAGCCTTATGGAATTAAAGGCTTTAATTGGGCCTGATAGGATCTAATATTTTCAGATACCCAGATGGATCCCAAAATACCACTTTTTACAATTGAAATTGTAAAATGTGTAGGCTATTTTTTCCTTCTATTGCTGTAACCTGAATGTGAAAGAGATTTCCTGTGAATTGATTCTGACGAATGCTATTAAACACCTGTCCAATCAATCAACACTTTAAAGTAGTGTTTTCTAAAAATAAACTAGCTCCACTTCATATTTCACTTGCCCTTCTATCTTCTCACCAGTGATTATTCGATGTTGGGTAATAATTAATTGTAGTGCAAAGGGGTATTCCAATGTGCATTGTGAACAGCTGTGTATACATATAGAACGTGTGATACGTGTCTATGAATGTACACAGCAGATTGTCCTCTGAGTTTGATATTTTGTTTTGGTTTTTCTTTTTTCTTTTTTTTGGTGGTGTTGTTTCCTTTGTAACTCTATGGGAATAACAAATCCAACAGACTGGCAGTACCTTTCACTCTTGGATGCCTGCAGAGCTTGCCCTTTGGATAATCATTGCAACCAAGTCCCATGAGACTGGTTCCTTTGTGCCACGGGAAAGGTAGCGGCTGCAGGGAGGATTTGCTGGTAGAGGCTAATACATGATCTCACTCCACTGGGTCCTCCACTGCACCTACTCAGAGCAGGGCAGAATGTTGGCAGCCTGTTCTGGAGGACCGCTCTGTCCAGCACAGCAGCACACATTCTCCTTGAGTAGCCTGAGATTTAACAAACCCTACTCCAGGTCACTTAACACTCTCCCTCCAGGGAAGGCTGAGAGAAGGATAATAACTACCTTGTTATCAGGAAAAGGACAGCCATTTGTGACCTTCAATGAAATAGCCTGGTATTCTATGCATTTCTTTCAGTGTTTGTGTGTGGGAAGGGGAGATGGCGGTGAATTTGTAAGATACATACAGAAATGAAGGTGAATAAGTGATACTCAAACTAGGTGGCTTTTAAAACTTAAGGGAAGAACATATGTGCAAAGCATTTTTGGGGGAATCTTCTGTAGATAAAACATAAAAACAAGTTGAATTTAACTAAAGAATGTTGGTTTATTCCTATATTTTAGAACTGTATTTATAAATGACAAATATTTGGTGATTCTTTTATGTAGTTTAACTACTCAAAATAATTTAAAGACAAATGCAATTTAGATGCCCAGGGTTCAATTCCAGGATTAAATTCCAGGTAAGCTAAAACCTACTAACTAAAAGACAGAGGTATCCCTGTTGTTTACTCAAGGCTTTTGATGTAGACTTTTGTAGAGGTAGGAGGAATATATAACCTGGGTTCTGCCCCAAATCCCAGCAGCTGAATGTCAGATCCAAAAGAAATGTCACCATGAGGTTCTAACTAAAGCTTCACAATTACCCTTTATTTTGACACAGAGTGAGTATATTATATCTAATTGGTCAGGTCTTTTATTTTTATATGTATTTGGTAGTTGGACATTCTTTTTCATATCCTCTTTCAGAGAATGGCCAGTGACTTTACTAATAATAATGTTAAACTATTATTATCAAATGCTGACTTACACATGTGATTTCATGTGCATTACCTGCTTTAATTTTTCTCATCACAAGCTAAATTTTGCTATGGCCACAGATAAGGAAACTGAGAACCAAAGAAACACAGGGACACTCGAGTCACATCACTAGTGTGTGGCACGGAAAATACAACCACAAACACTCCATGATTGCTGCTTGAGAACTTTGCCTGTGGTACTGTTAGACCTTGGCACAAAGAGAGTCAAGAAGAAATTGCTTACTACACAAATAAAATCCAGAATGAGGAAGGTATCAAAGTCTATGTAGATTTACAGAGGAAAGTACACAAAAATACAGCAAGCTCTAGCATTGGTAATATTTCTAAAAAATAAATATGTCATTCCTTCCTTTGAAAGTCTTTCTTGATTTTGAGGAGTCTCTGGGGCATATATGACAGACAAGGCTGAAGTTGTCACGATCCGCTTAATCAAGTGTCTCTTCACCAGTGTCCATGGGGAGTACACAGTGTCTAATGAGGTTTTAGGATGATTTGTTAGACTAAGGTTTCCGTCAGACACAGAGTTCTTTCATTAATTAGGATTCCCCCCTAGAGACTAAGCAGTGTTTCCTAATCTTAAAAAAAAATCTTCCTGAGCACATATGAATTTATAAAATAGAAAGTAAAGGCAATTTCCACTCTGGGACACTAATTTGCAAACTCAAGTCAGACTGATGGCACAGGTAGCCTCTGGAATCCTAAGGAGTCTTCTGCTTTCAGGGGATGAGAGCTGAAGCTGACTTCACTGAGGTGTGGAATGAGAGTATAGGAAGAGATCCCTGAAGCCAGGGAGGAAAATCTTCAAGAGTACACTTCTGTGACCAGGCAATGGTTCAAAGACTTTGTATGTGACACAAATACATGTTTTTAGAAACTAATTGGACTTCAAAGAAAAAGAGGAGAGGAACATCAAAAGAAAATTAAATATATAATCAGATATTCTTTTTCACTTATCTAACTAGAAAATATTAAATATTTTATATGTTGCTATATTCTAAAATAGACTAAGTAAAAATAGTCATGGGGTTAAATTTCATGGTTTTTTTTAGGATAATTTAGTAATACCTATCAAATTTGAAAATGCATATTTCCTCTCACTTAGTAATTCTGCCTCAAATTTTAATTCAACATATATACTTATTTTATATGCACAAATAATTAAGTAAAATGTAGTCACTACAAAACTGTGCGTGATGGCCAAAGATGGGAACAACCTACCAGTAGAAGACTGATGAAATTAGAAATTATGGCTCCTTCATGTATGAAGTGTACTGTAATCGTAGAAAGTACTGTGTCTGAACCACAAGCAGTTAGGGTTTACCCTCCTTGCCTCTCATTACAGAAAGTAAGCAAGAAGCAGAATAAAGTCGACTGTGTCTTTGCAATTGAATGAAGGCATGAAAATTCTCTGGTAGGAAATTGGAGAATAGCAAGGGAACCTGAGAACAGAGACACTGAGATGAGAAGAATACTTACTGTTTGTGAACATCTCTTGATACCAATGAGACTTTTATTCTTACACTTACATTAGCTATTCAAATCAATTATCCAATTGATCTTGCAGAAAAGAATGAAATAAAAAGCTATGTAAAATACTTAGATTACAAAGTCAGGTAAAATTGTGTCAATAAAATGGCTTTGAGAAATAGTTCTTAAACACCTCTGGCTCTGGATTTCTTTATAATGTTAAAAACTATCAAAGACCCAAAGATGTTTTGTATATGTGGAGTATTTGCCATCTTAAAACTGAGAAATTTAAAAACACTTGTTTCCTAATTCATTTTCAAAAACAGTAATAGGCACACTTTTATCAAAAATACCTTTTTTCCAAAAAACAAAATTGAGAGGAGTGACATGTTTTCCATTTCTGCTGTATCAATAGGAAACAGCTGGGTTCTCATATCTGCTTCTGTATTAGGTCTGCTGCAACATGACATGCATCATGTTATGCAGTTTCTAGAGAATTCCACTGAGAAAATGTACAGTGACATATTGCTAATATCATGACAATGCAGGCGATCTCTAAAAGGGTCCTGAGGACCATGATGTAAAATCCACTGGTTAGAATAAAATTAATAACATTAAAAGTGACTTGCCATGATAGAAAAAAAAATCACCTTTCTTTATTGCATTTTACCTTCCAGAACCTTCCAACTCCATTAGTAACACCTGCCTATGCTAACACAGGCTCAAAAAGCTCTAAGAAGGCAACAGTGACTAATAAAAGCAATATTCTAGAACAACTACCAAGTTCAGTTCTCCAGTGAAATGACAGTGGCAAAATGTTTTTTTTTTTTTTTTTTTTTTTTTTTTTTGCAGCCTCATTTCTAACACTGGCCATATAAGATTTTCACTTTGGAAGTAAGAATCTAGTAACACCAAAATTTCCATTTAAATAACGTCAAACTATTTTCCTATTCCCCCTCCCAAATTACCATGTTTACATCATTCAGTCTCTGTAGGATAGGAATTATAACTTCTATGAGAGTAAGCCTATGAGGAGCTAATATAAGTTAATTAATGACAATTAATTGGATCATAACATCCTTTCAGCACATTTTTTTGTTAAATGCACAGTATGTTTTTCATTGTGCTTTGGACTGCTGATACACTGGTCAGCAAAACACCCTGCAACCTGTATTCCTGGAACTAACAGTCTGGCTGATTGACATTAATCAAAAAGTCTCAACAATTACAAACACTGATGAAATAAACTGAGAGTAAGTTCTGAGAGCCCATAACATGACTGCCTACCAAAGTCTGGAGAACCAAGGATATGTTCTCAGAAGTGAAATTTCAGCTAAGATCTAAAGGAAATGTCAAGTTAATAAGCAGTGAGAGTGCTTATTCTTCTCTGTAGATAAAATGGCACACATCTACAGAGGGAGAATGGAAGTTTCCAGGTGCTGAAATTAGGAAATGTCATTAAATTGCAGAAAGGAAGGTCAAGAATGATGTGAGATAAGCTATCAACACATAGGCAGGGCTTGGATCATGCAGATTCTTGAATGCTAATGGTGAGAATTTTGATATCTATTTTGAGAGCCACAGGAAAATATTAAAAGGTATTATAGACACTTGTTAGTTTGCTGGTATATTTTCAGAATTTAAAGCAAATCAGGTGCGCTCAGACAATAGTTACTTTCCTCATAATTTCCAGTTGAAAGTGAACCTTACCACCTGCTTGTGAGGTTCAAAGACTATATCTTGACTTATATTAGCCATGTGTGGCATAGCACTCAGGACCTCAAGATGAATTTTATTTGAAATATCCTTCCCAAATGCTATCAAAGGCTTTAAGGGGGGGGTGAATTCTTAGGATTATTAACAAAGATATTTAAAGCATGATATTGTCCCTCTAGTCCTCTGGGTCTAAGAGTTTTACATAAGAAACAGTCATCAGAACTTTTTGCACTGGGCCCATAGTAATTTAGCACTTGAATCACCTGTCCTGAGTTCAGCTTCAACATTCGAGACTCTGCTTCCACAAAGGTAGTTATAAGAAAAAAATTTTATTATACATCTGTCTGGATTTGTTGCCAACACTTTATTAGGATAAGGTCTGTTTTATTGCCTACAGTTTCCCATAAAGTCCCACATGGAAAAAAAATGTTTTTATAATTTAGTACCCAAAACACATGGCTTTCCCCAAGGGACAATACCTTTCTTCTTTTGTATCAGTGAGAACGAATTAAATTGTCACATAGGCCCAACCATGGTGGTCAGAGTAGTAACTTGGGTTCAATGGTGTTAACTACAAAGACTCTTGTGGTTTCTCTTCTTTGTTTCTTTCTGATGTTACATTTTTCTTATACTATATCAACCTAAAATCTATCTTTAAGCCATCTCTAATCCTTTGGTGGAGTGACTTGTAGATATATACAATATGTGACAAACTTATACCTTCAGTTCTAGGAATTCCACCTAACATATCAAGAGGAGCTCAAAAAACAAGTTCACATGACAGTTTCATTACAGGCTCCTTTTAACCTCATTAACAGGTTAACAAGAAAGGGCTAATATCTAGTTTCCCCACTGCAGGAATGATTGGAACATTACATAAAATATTTTAAAAATTCATGCCCAAGAAGGGACACTTACCTTATTGATATAAAATTTAGTATAAAATTCAGGCTGGTGGCATCACACATGTGGGCCATGGCCTCACTCCAAACTGAAAAAGCTTGTTCTGGATCACAAATGATTTACTAAAGACTCACTCACCATTGCTGCCAAGTTGGCGAAATTGTATTGAAAGTACATTCCAGAGTAAATGTAATGCTTTCTCGTCTAAGAAAGGTGAAGCCAGGACAGCAGAAGAGAGATCTAATAACAGGAGTGGAAGACCCTGGAGAAACTTAAGGGAAATATTCCAAGTAAGAGGTAAGATGTGTGTACTTACTACCTGTTTTTGGATGCATGCAATTCATTTTTAAACTTATAATCTATGAACATAAACACTCACTCACACATACTTATATAAACATACACAATGACTTTGGTTCACAGAATTCTGTGATGACGCCCAATGATCCATATCTGTGGAGTAATATATCCCCATTGGTGCAAAATACAAAACCCTCAAATGATTGGTGGTTCTGGGAGACTAAATGATTGGTGGGTTCAAGTGGTGTGATGTGCTGATTGATGGGCTGATTGGATAGGTACTCAATAAAAGAAGAAGAAGCTTCTGCAATAAATGAGTCAGCAGCTACTAGCTCACCTGCTCTTACCTGGCTCCCAGAGTCTGTGTGGTTATTGACACTGCGCCCTTCACCCCCCATTACACGAGCCCCCATGGTAAACAATACGTATCCTTACACTAATTTGGTAATTTGCTTTTAATTAATGGAATATGGCAAAGGTGAAGGGGTGTTCAGATGTTGGTAAGGTTTTTAATCAGTTGACTTTAATCCAAAGGGCCTAAGCATGAAAGTCCTTCAAAATGTAGTCAGTCTCATTCTCATGCTGACCTGGAAAATGCAAAGCTCCATGAATTACATAGTTGTAAGGAAATTAATTCTGCCAACAGGCATATAAGCTTGAAAGAGGAGTCTAAGCCTCAGGTGAGGCCCCAATCCTGGCCACCATCTCATTGAAACCTTTTGAGACCCTGAACTGAGAATTCTAAAGCCAACCCTGTTTTCTGACCCATGGAAACTGAAATAACAAATGGGTGTTTTCCAAAGATGCTTATTTTTTTTTTCTAGCTATTGTTTCCTGCATAGTTTGTCTCCCAGTCATTGTTCACAAGACTCTGAGAAGTCGAAGGAAAATGCAGGCATGAAGATGCTAATTTTGTGAAAATTTGTTATGCTGCAATAAGAAAGTCAATATAATGATGTTTAGTATTATGTAAAAGGGACCATGTTGAAATCAGATATGTTGACTAATTAGCACAACTTCAGTTTTAAATATAAACTGAAGAAATATTCAGGATATTCAAAATTATACACATACATCCAGTATATATCCATATACACTCAAATTTGTCATCATTTGAGGGAAAAAAAAAAAAAAACTTGTTTCATTGCTTTCATCCCAATATTTATTCTGTGTTCTGCCCCACTCATCTTGGTTAAAGGCAAATGCTTTCACTTTTTGGTCCAACAAGAAACCTCAGAATCATTGATGAATACTCACTGCACTTCACCTCTTCTAGCAAATTAGCCATAGAATCCTATCATGAAACTTTGTTTCCTCCCACTCTTTAGTTCTATCTCTATTGCTGGTCATGAGCTCTTCTTCAAACAACCCTCTGATCTCATCATTTCCTCACCAGTACCCCGAGGCCCACCGGTTCCCTTTCAGTCCTAGAGGTGCTTCTTAGAATAGTCAATGGGGAAGGAGAGAAGAAGATAGTAGAACTGGATTGCCATGATCGGAGAAGACAGGCTAGAAATTAAATAATGTTAGACCTGCACCAGAGAGTGTGGATGAATCTGTAGACTTTGCTATGGGTTCTGAACATTAACCTGGAAATGATGGGAAACATTAAAGGATTTAAAACAGAAGAGTGATATTTAAAAGAATAGTCTTTCCTTGCACAAAATCATTCTTAATTTGGAAAAAAAGGTTTCTATTATGAATCAGCAACTTGCAATGACTGTTTATTAACTTTTTAACCTTGGGTGGATTAATCAAAATTTTATTTTTTCTAAAATTTTAATATGGGAAAAATGGATGTACACAAAATCTACTACCTTAACCACTTAAAAATCATAATTTTTTGGTGAACAGAATTTAGAAGTTGAAATAACAATTACCACAGCAGCCTGGCATAGTAAGGTTTCAATAAAAGTTAATTCTTTTTCCTTCCCCTCCCTTTTGATAAATGGTAAAACATAAAACAGTATTCATTCTACCTATTAATATTGAATAAATACTTGCTGAGTGAGTTTGATCTCAGGGAGTATGCACATCTAAGTAGTAAAAAAGTTAACATCTAAATAGCTGCTAGTGAACAAGGTTAAGAGCAAAAGTAACCTGCTGTCTTTTCCACATTTGGATACCTAAGTGGGTAAAGTACAAATCAGTAGAGAAAACCCCTACTGACGGGTACAAAATGTCAGAGAATATGGTTCCATGCCGTGAAAATGGAAAGATTTCTCATATGTCACATCTAGTCCACAAATTTCAAGTACAAAGCATTTACGAGACAGTGTCTGTCCATCCCAAGATATTTCTGTGACCAAAGCAGCTATGTCTTACCAGCTACTCTGCAGATGAGTTGCCAAAGGTACATTTTCTAGGACTGAAATGCTACACTCATATTCTCCTTCATTTCTTACCCCTTCCCATACTTCATACACTCTTTTGGAGAGCTAAGAAAAAGAAAAGAAAAAAAAAAAAAAAAAAAACCACATTTGATCCAACTCATGAAATAGTCTAATTCCAATTCCCCAGTTTGTGATTTGGAGGAGTTCTGAGAATTTAAGAAGAGATCAAGAGAACATTCTTTTCATTCTCTAAACCCAGATGACATGGATTTTTAAAGGTTGCACAGTCAGGGGGATGACTAGGCAGATCTTGAAGCAATCTGGTAGTCACATGGAATCAGCTTGCTTTAAGACCATGCTCACATTTGGGGCTGTCCTCATTTGAGCTGTGGAGAGCAGTGTTGGGGCTGCTAACTGCACAGCTCACCAGATGCAGGAGTGGGATTTGCCACACCAACCATGCAGAAGCCAATTGAGCCAAAAATCTGGAAGGAGAAAATACAAAGAGGATTTTCTTCTCAAAGGCTTAAAGGAGTGTGAGTGAGATTCCATTGGGTAGAACCATGTAAAATTGGAATTATTTGACAACTTTTACCTACAAAGATGGTTCAACAAAATACTTTGCAGAAATGAAGAAAATTCATATTAAAGTATTGGTATAATAATTCATATATATATATCTAAACTAAAGTAATAAAAGTATATAAGAAAAATATATGATGACAGAATCAAGAAGTCATAGCTTTTATATTCCCTTTCGGCTCTACTTTGCATATTTTTGAAAATTAGTGAATTATATCAATAATTCCAAGCTAAGAAAATATTCTCAAATAAGTAAAAAAAAAAATAAATATTGAAGTCAAAAAATCAAAAGCAATCTAATATAAAACAACCTTGAACTTTTCATACCAATTACATTCGTAATAGCCAGATGTAGAGTTGGACAGTCCAGTGAAGTGATGTTCCAAATGATGTCCCTTTGCTCCACCTCTCAGCACCTCCAGGTTACTTACACAAACAAAGCTATTTCCACTGTACTATTGGAAATTTTATCACAGCAATTCTTTTTGCACACTATGAATAAAAAATGAAATATGAATACTGCAAAATTCTAATATGCACCAGAAGGGAACTTCAACTGCCAAAAAAACTGCTCTTGTTGCAGAAACAATCTTCACTTAACATGATTGGAAAGACTGTAGATAATAGAGTTATAACCTGAGAGTGATGGTATTTATGGAAGGAAATGAATTTGTGTTTCTTCTCTCTCTACTGTGTTTTATTGCTTACTTATCAGAAAAGCAAAAGTATTTAGAGAATTCGAAGTAATATTACATGTAAAACAATAACACTGCACTCCTTTCTCATACGAAGAAAATGTTGATGTCAGACTGGGTTGTTATCCCCACTGCCAATTTTCATACTTTATACCCCTACATTCAATCACTCCCCCAAAACTTGGTGACTTCCTATTCCCTTTGTCAAACAGATGGAACTAGTATAAAGTAAATGGAGAATTTATCTTATTGCAAAGTGAATAAACTTCGACTTTTTCCAATCTAAAGCTACGATTATTTTTCCTCTTAGACCAGTAAGTGAACAGATTCATGAAAGAACAACTCTGTGGGGCAGCCCTTGAGGGTCTATCTATTAAGTACACAAGATGTGAAAATCTGACTATCTTCCCTTGCCAGGTAATGAAGAGTTCCTGTATCTGGTACCCTTCTCTGTGTTAGTGAATAAAACCCTACCTATATAACTTGATGAAACATCCACAGATTGGTTGATCTTTTTATGGACATAAATGTCATAGCCTCAGTCTTGTTTTCTTATACATCCAAGATGAGATGCCCTTTGTCCATAGTTAATATTTCTTAGTAAAAGAAAGAGGAATTTGTTTTGCTTGAAAGTACAGGGTTTGAATGCCTCCTTAGCTTCTACCACTGACTCCCTTTCCATATGTATTTTCAGTGGTGTTTCCCTAGCTTTTATCCTAGAGTTCCTCCACTGACATTTCTCCTTTGGGTGCTCTTATTGATGCCTATCATATTTTGCTGATAACTTTCCAACTAATCTACTCCACTCTCCCTTTATCCTGAGTTTCTGAAATCTGATATATTGAAAGGATCAGTACTTTGGTTTGGAGTCAGAAGGATTCTGACTTTGACCTGGGTGAATCTGTAAGTTCTATGAACTTTCTAAGTATCAGTTCCATGTCTGCATTTAAAGAAAAGAGCATATACTTCATGGATTGTTAAAAGGATTGGGGTGTGATTTGTGTAAAGCTACTAAGAGTACTAGACTAGTAAATGAATAAATGGTAATGCTGAGATGATGATGATGGTGATCAAGACAGTGATGATGATTGTGATGATGATGGTGATAATCACCTGCTGAATGTTTCTAGTTTGGATGTTCATGGGCAAATTCTTGAACTTCCTTAACCTAACTTGGTCCATGGTACCATCACTTTATGTAGATGGCTGAGTATATGTCCTAAGATTTCTCTTCCTCTTTAGTCCTTATCCTCCCATCTTTTTCTAATGGAGCACAAAGAAGGGATTCATCTACCTTTTTATACCAGCCATATTTCTGCTGCTGTTGCTCTAGTTTATTCCTATATCACTTCTCCTCCCAGTTTTCAGTCACAGTATCTCAACTTGATGGACCACTCCTGCTCTGCTCCTGATCCTCTCCTGTGCTACTACCAGCGTCATCATTCTAGAATATAATGGTCATGTTTCTCTTCAACTTAAAACTCTTCTGTGTGAGGGTCCCTTGGAATAGTACATGTTAAAGCCTGATGAAAATGTCTTTTAAACATTAATATGTAAACATGCTCTTAATAATATTATATTAGAAAAATGTAAAAGTTCTCATATCTTGGAAAGAAAAATTTATTGTTATGTATTTACCCTAATACTAAATGAGAGAATTATGGTAAAGGAGAAGGATGAGATAACAGTGAAGAAAATGAATACATAAGTAATTGCTTTGTGGAGCAGCAATGTTATGAAGGTAAACATAACAAAAATACACACAAAGAACCAAAATACATGAAAATATTCATATAACAAAAAGAACAGGTTTGAGAGAAACCTCTTTGTTTATACTATACTTACAACTAGGTATAGTAACAAAGTTCCCAAATTCTAAAAAAATTAGAAGTAAGGAATTATTCTTGTCAGAAGTGATTCATAAAAATAGTGGTCCTAAACAATATGAACTTACAGAGGGGATGAGCAAAAGGAAGAATAGGGGGTGTTTAAAGTGGGTGCTGTTTTGCTTTGTCTGCAGGTTTTGTTGTAAGCACGAAGTGTACCAAATGCAAAGACCTGGCAGTTTCGTTAGTAAGTTACACACAGAGAGACTTAACCAGAGATAAAAGCCAATGGTAGACAGTAAGAAGAAAATACAATTGATGACAGGGAGAACAAAGTTAAGGCAAATTTACAGAAAGTTTTAAACATAAAACAACAAGAAATAATTTTGCCATAATGCACTATCATCAAACACACAGTCTTACACCAGTATAGGAAGGATTTGCTTGAATGGATGTCTACAGAAAATCAAAGGTGGAGAGCCTAGTGTAGGAGCTTAAGAGAGAGAGAGACTCAGAGAAAGACAGAGGAGGAGGAGGAGGAGGAGGAGGAGGAGGAGGAGGAGGAGGAGGAGGGAGAGAGGGAGGAAAGGAGAGACTATGGAAGAGCAAAGTTCATTAGCCTTTATGATGTCTCCTAAGAGGAAGTAGTTTGAAGTATTATTTTTCAACCTTTCAAATGAGCTAGGAAAACCAATTTAAATTAACACAATGAATTAGCATTTACTCTACTTAATGCAGTGGCAAAATGATCTATCCGCAACATCACTGCAAAATTTCATCTGTGTACAAATATTTTTAAATGGTGTACCTTAAATTAATATTTCCAATTTTACCCCATCCAAACAAGCTAAAAATTACAATGAATTCCAGGAAACAAAACTGTAAGATTTTAAGTTTACTTTAGGTATCCAGATATTTATATTCAGAAATACATGCAATATAAAAGTTATTTTATCTAATAGCATTAAGTCAGACAGTCAACAAGTCACATCACTTCTACTTATAAAAATCTTTCTTAAATTCATCTTTTTTCCCATTCTTCCTGATACTGTATTAGATTTAGACTATCATCATTTCTTCTTATCTGTTGTACCTAAATCACACTTTCAACTTCTTCCTATTCTGTATGCCATATATCTGCCTAAGTGAGCGTTTAAAACTTCAAAGCTAATCACATGAATTCCCTGCTTAAAATCTATCAGTGTTTCTCTGACACCTTAGAGAAAAGCTGAGGAATCTTTAGTAAAGCTTTGTCTTCATCTTCTCCCATTCTTCTTGCCACCTCCATCCCACACAGCCTGAACTCTGTGAATACCGAACTCCTATCAGGCTAGCATCTTGGAAAATACCATTAGATCCTACATCCTTTGGCTATCTACTTCTCAATGCCTACATTTTTTTTTTAATAAAAATGATACAACAGTGCTATTTTGCTAAACCGACTACTCATGGGGTATTTAAAGAGAAAACTATTGTATTTCGGTTTGGTTCTCTATCATTTATAATTTGTTTGCATTTACTTTTTATAGGCAGATTTTAATAATAGGCAGAAGATCCAAAATGCTCATTAATTAAAAACTACATTAAATATTTAAAGCAAATGCTTAGACACAAACAGCATCCAAAGCAATAAACAGGCTGCCAGACTGGTTGAGGGCCAATGCTGGTGTATGTTATTACTTCATCTCAGATTCTCTGTACATCCTCAATAGGTTCTCCATGGGCTCAACATTTCTGAAACTTTTCATGAGTTACAATCATGTAGTAACAATCTTTCAAAGAAGTGTCTGGTTCAATTCTTTCAAATTAATAATCGAAGTTAGTTAAAGTCAATTTAAAAGGTCTCTGGGGAAACATCACACAGAACTGCTTGGTGAAGTTGTTTCAGATGTTTATATAGTTTTATCTTAAAATTAGCTATGGAGGTAGAACTTTTAAGAAAGAAAGAAAAGAGACCTACTTTGGTATATAACAGAAAGCAAATTATTTTTTCTCCATCTTGTGTCTGATTAATGAGATGTCATCATTATGTTTGAGCTCATTGAAAATCGAATAGCAGAGTAAATAGTAATGCAGTTGAATACAAGTTCCTCAAAGCTATGGCTGCCATTGAAAATAAATAGAGAATTTTCCCTAAGTAGATTTTTTTCCTGAACTATTACTATAATGTTATTACTAAGTATTTATATAACCTTCTATTAATGAATTTTCATTACATTCTTTTGTGACATTGGTCTATTGCATGTCAATAGAAATAATGACTTGCCTAATAGATTCAATGTCTTACTGCACCAGAAATAAAAATAATACATAAAGCAAAAGGGAAACACTGATGAGATTATAAGTGGCATTTTACTAGAATAATGGTGCATACTCTTCCTTTTTCCTACAGTTATGAAGTTTCTTAGACCATTTGAATTGGTTATGTTGTTCTCAGGCAAGAAATTTATTCTTACAAGACTCTGAGGGTATGAGTAGTTAAGGACACTTAATATTTGTTTAAACTAGATTAATAGAGATAAAGAATTTGAGGCAAATACTTATAACTCATTAATAAAATTAATGTAAGATATAAAACAACACTAAATAACCATGAAAACAAATCACAAAATAACATTAAAATTAGCATCTGTTGCCTTTATTCTTTTATTTGCCATTTCCTGTAACTCTTCTATAGCATCATAATTCTGACAGTGCATAATTCTACCTCTTAAATCCTGCCTTTCAGACTTCTTCCAGCAGGGATACTTGCCCCTGCTGACTCAGGTGTCTTTCACATCAAATAAATTGTACGGTAATTTCTTAACTCTTTAATCAAATAAAGCACAGGGGGAAGATTGCCTGAAACAATTTGGAATTTGTTTCTGTCCTTTATAAACAGATTCCTAACTTTATAAAATTGGCAACATGATTAACTCTAGGTTTCATTTATTTATTTAATTATTATTTAGTGCAACCAATGTACAAGTACTGTGTTTAAACGTGAACAAAACTGAAAGGGTCTTTAATTTCACAGGGGCTTCTAGTTGGGTGGAAGATATTGGTATTAATAAAATAATCATACAGTTAAACATGTAATTAAAATATAATAAATACTATGAAGGAGAACTGTATAGTATTATGTATAGTATTATGACAGGTTTGAAAGATCTCAGACTTCATAGAAAAAGTGATATTTGTATTCAGGTGTGAACTATGAATAGGTGTTATCAAAGTTAAGGGGTGCAGAATTCAAGAGAACATTCTAAAGGAATGTAAAGGAAACAATACCTAGGTGGGTAGACATGCCATTGGACACAAAAAGTAGCATAGCCCACTAAAACCATAGGTATTTTCTTTTCCCCACAAACTGTGAATCTATGGATATATTGGCAATTGTATGGCATAATGTGTATGGCATATTCTCATTTGTTAGTGTAAGTATGGGTTTTTTAAACTTATATTCTACCCAAGTATTATTATTATAGTCTTCATCACTTTTCAAAAATATGATAAGAACATCACAGGGCATTTCTCAGTGTATGATGATCATTCTTCAGTGTCTGTAGTAGAGAGTCCCATCATGAGGAGCTATGTGATTTCAGTACAATAGAAACCTCTGAAAACTGATCATTAGACAACAACCTGGTCCTCAGTACAAACAAAAGAATGATTCCAAGTGATGGTAAAACAAGTGTTTATATAGAGGATCCCAGACTTTTATTTCACATTTTAAGAATTTAAAATTGCTTCCAATTGAGCTGGAATCATATCTGCCTGCTAGGTAAATAACAAGAAAATGAATATAGTATTACTATCATGAGCTTGGAGAAATCTCAGTAGACAAACAGCATGCCTCTCTAACTACATTCAGAGAGAAGAGTTATGAGTAAATAACTCTAAAAGAACAATCTCAGTTTTGATAAATAACCTCTAACATTAAATTGATCTATATTTTAGCAGGTCAGTCTATGTACTTTTCAGGGTTACATGTTATAACTAGCTTATCCAGGATCATTCAACTGGAAGTGAATTAAATGTTATTAGGAATATCTAGAGAATTGGGCAATGATGTCAGAAAATCAGAGACCTGGATACCAAGGCTGACTTTTGTTGTTCCTTTGGTTCTGTTTCCTCTCACAAATCAAGGGGATTTGCTTAGCCTAATGTCCCAGAATTCTGAGCCAAACCTGAGAGTTGGCTGTAGTTAATAGGAACAAATTAGGTCAAAAAGCACTGCTTGAGAAATAAACTGAAATAAAAACTTAGCTATTAATCCTAAGGACCAGAGAATCAATAAGGTATCCATATCAAATACAGGTAACCAAATGGAAAGAGGAGGCTGAATGTTGGCTGTAGGAGATAGAGTCTAGAGGAGATTCCCCATCTGGGGAATACAGCTCCTTTTAACAAAGCACACACAGCATTTAGCACTGGAGGAAAAGCACTGTTAAGATGCTACTGTGAGGGCTGGGGATATAGCTCAGTTGGTAGAGTGCTTGCCTTACAAGCATAAGGCCCTGGGTTCAAACTCCAGCACCGCAAAAAAAAAAAAAAAAAAAAATGCTACTGTGGGGCTGGGGCTGTAGCTCAGTGGAAGAGCCAATTGCCTCACACATGTGAGGCACTGGGTTCGATCCTCAGCACTACATGAAAATAAGTGAATAAACAAAGATGTTGTGTCCATCTACAACTAAAAAAAATACTTCAAAAAAAGATGCTACTGGGGTTTCAATGCTGGTATACTTGCAATGAATGACACTTCCACAGACCTTCAATATGCAGTTTTATAAGAAACAGCCCTAGTTATAACAAACATTCACATTCATTTCATACTTAATCAAGTGTGGGAAAGTTGTTGAAGTTGTGCACACCATATCACATACAATCTTTTTCTTACAGGACACCAAGAGGAAGTATGTCTTTTAATTCTCCAAAGTCATAGCAATGTATTTCCTGAGCAACTCATTTTTTGACTTCCTGACACACAAGTCTTGAACTGAAAGTGTTTCCTTCCTGGCATTAGCTGATAGGAAACTCAGAATCAAATCTTTGAATTATTTCTAGCACCTACTCAGAAATCAGTGGAATACATTTTTGTTTTTACATTTTATACTCTTTTCCTACTGCTATTTCTCCTTTCTGACATTCTAATTTTTTAACCTTGTATTGAAGTGTTGTATAACATAATTCATGTTTTTGTTTAGAGGGAGGAGAAAAAAATGGGGTGCACATAAAATTTATATTAACATACATAAGTAGGAAATATATTTACAAAGGGGGAAATATGTGACTTCTGTTTATTATGAAAGTAACATACGCTCATTTTAAAGGAAATCAAATAAGAGAAAAGAACATGAAGCAGAAAAATCAGAGACCTCTCAACTATCGTCTCTTCACATACCTATAGCAACTTAGTGACTAAACTCTACCAGGGGAAAAACAGAGAGACATAATCTCATATGTGTAAATATAAACATACATGAATGTTCTGTGATCTAATCTCTACATTGCTTTTTTCACATAGCAACTGAAAGAATTTGTAATTACATTGGAATACATGTAGATCTTCCTCATTTTTTATCTAGTAATCATTTGTTGCAGAAATTACATCCCTTATCAGTTCTCTATCAAAAATATTGAGGGGTTTCTAGATGCTTACTATTTATGCAGTGTTACACTAGAAAACTCTTTGCTTACTTATCCGATTATATTCTTAGGCTAAGTTTCTAGCCTAGAATTACTTGGTCAGAAGCATATACATTTAAAATGCTGATACATATTATTTAACTACCCACTGTTTTCCTACTTTATACTTTTCACTAAAGATATAAGGGGCTTCTCCATAACTTCTCCAATCCTTTTGGATTATTAATCTCTTTCACCTTTTTTCAAAATTATACATGAAAAACAATAAATAACACTGATAATTTGTATGCCATTGTTCACCAGGAGGAAAACTTTGCAAATGCAATTTATTATTCATCTTTCTTCCTTCTTAAGTTCACTGTTCATGTACTTTGTCTATTTTCTTTTTTTTATTGATTAAGTATTCTTTATTACAGGATGAAGTAAGAATGTTTTCTATTTCAATAAACTGGTGAACACACATACTAAATAATTTATACTGTACTCACTGAGTTGGAAAGCTGCCCTTACTAAATCCCCAATTTTCATATATGCCTGAGTCTCATTCTTGACTCTTCTTTCAACTTCATTGATCTATTAGTTGGTTCTTGAATTAATATCACAGTGTTTGAAATAATAGCAAATATGATATGTTCTGATATAATAGAAAAATGTCTTTCTATTTTTTTCAAAATGTTCTTCTTATACAGGTTTTATTCAAATTTCAAATAATTCCCCCAAATCCTATTAGGGATATGTGATTTTAAAATAACCCTGTAACCTTATCTGTCTAAAGTATTGTACATTTTTAAAATCCCTCTTCAAACTGCTTACTTTTAGTCAACCCAGTGAGAATATCATTCCATTCATATATGATGTTCTCACAAATGTTCTCTTAGTCAATTAGCTAATAGTTAACTTTAGACACAGTGTCTTAAACCTTGTGAAAATAAGACTTGTTGAGAATGTTGTTGGTCAACATTCTCCCCAAAATATGACATATCCTTAAATGCAATGAATTCCCTGGCTCCCAAGTACCCAGAGTTAAGGATTTACTCAAAAAGATATCTCTCTAAATTAAAAGGGTGGCTTTATTCCATCAGAGTTCTTTCCATCCTGATGTCATTTTCTCACAGGCTGGATCATAACTGTTATATATCTTCATAATCATGACAATTCCCCTTTCCTCATAACTTTAACTGAAATTATGGGCTGCTTCTCATCAAATACCAACAGACAACAAGAGATATTCAGTGCAACTATTTCACCAGGTTAGGAGTTTTAAGGTTCAAGCTGTGGTTCTGTATTTAAATATGGATGTATGTCTAATTTTCTGAGGGACAATATTCCCTTTCATAATCTATGAAAAGAGCAAAATATCACCAGTTTTGTGTGTTCCATAGAGATTCATAAGGAAATCAAATATATCCTGCTTGAGAGAGCACAAACTAAAAAGGCAAGATTTCATTATTACTTCTACATTTAAAAGCTCATCATTTATTGAGGTCCTATTATAAACCACACTTCGTACAAAGTCCTAATGTACCTGATGAAGGAAACAGATATAAGCAATAATTAAATTGTCATTAGTCACTGCTAGAGTACAGATAATGTACAAAATGCTATTGAACAGCCCAGTAAAGAAAATTACTCCCTCTTCTTGTAGGCATATCCATAAGAGTAGTAACATGAACTAAGTTCATAAAGTTATTATTGTGTTTTCCAAACAGGTAGGGAGAGGGCATAGGAAAAAGAATCTCTAAAGAAGTAGTAGTTTCAGAGAGAAAGAGGAGTATGTAAGGTATGGAGAGCTCAGCACATGGCAAACCTGGGTTTGGTCATTTCATGGGGTTGTGGAAAGTGAGGAAGAGCAAGATTTTCTGTGAGAAAGACATACTTATCAATATTCTGGAGTCAGACTAAGAAATCTGGATTTTATCTTGCAGGCAAAAATAAATTATCATAGGATCCAATGCAAGGAAATGATGAGATTGGTAGACTGGAGTGTAAAATAAATTGGAGTGAGGAGAGATTGGGTCTGGAGACCACTTAGAAGCTACTGCAATAGTGCTTGAGTAGACAGTAAGCGCTTGACCCATGGTGGTGGCAATGATAAAATATGATGTTTTGGAGGTAGATTCAAACAATTTGGTGGTCTCTGAAATCCAGAGTTAAGGGAGGAAAATAGACTGAAGATATCACTGACCTGAAACAATAGGAGACATGTTGAAACCACTCATTGAGATAGATCAGTAACTACAAATGCTTATTTAGATGACAAATCAAACCTCAGTTCTCAATCTCAAATGTGGTCTAGTGAAGTTCATGCCAATGTCGGTATGTGTGTATATGGAATCAAACCAATTTAGCTAATACATTTTTAAAAGATTAGGTAAAATGCCCTCTTCACTGGTGAAAATTAAGTTTCCTATTTTTAAATGTAGAAAAATGTTCCTCAGGGTAAAAATAACCACAACATCTTTGAAATATAATACAGTGCTATTTGGTATAAATTCCTTAGCAACATTACTGTTATGAGCTAGGACAGGCAGCATTCAAGTTATAGACTCACATACTGCATATTTTTAAACATGTAAATGGATAATAAGCTGTGAGAGGGACATGAATTTACCAATGTTAGGCTTGAGATATTTGAATAATTTGCAAAAGTCATTAACAGATTTTAATCATTTTAGACTTATCTATATGGTGCTTCAAACCTTTCCAAGATACTCCTCCAAACCCACATTAGTTAAGAGATAGAAATTAGTGACAATACATCACCCAGTGTGTGTGTGTGTGTGTGTGTGTGTGTGTACACATGTATGCTTATGCATGGTGTGAAAATGTATCCATACTGGGAAGTGAAAGAATGTTTTATTTTCTGAAGTCATTTTTCTCTCACCAATATCTGAAGTTTCCATCCATTTACAAATGCTTTCCAAAACTAATTTCTGAATTTTTGGTTTTAGGGAATAGCCAAGTCAATGGGAAATTTTATTATTAAATGTGGCCACAATGTCCAACATATAAATTAATTGTCAAGAGATATAGAAGATATAAAGTATATTTCTGGTCTGTCAATAAATCAGTTGTGTTGAACCCCTCAGGACACGTTTCCTCAAGGGTAGAAGACATGTCATGGTGGGCTAGGTTGGTTTAATTAAATCTCTTCCCTTAGGCAGTCCATAGACTTAGAGACATGTGTCTTGTGTACACTGTCACTTATCTATGTCCCTGTTACATACATGGACAAGTGACCAAGTTGGACCAATTAGAATAAGTGCTTATGCATATTCCATCATTGGGGGACATATTCCTGTCCCTCTTTGCTTTTTCTCTCCTCCTTCCAACCCTATGAAATATGGAGGTACACTATTTCAGAACCAAAATGTAAGAAGGTAATAGATCCATGATGCTTTTCTGATGCATCAAAGTCTCAGAACACACTAGCCAATAAAGTACTAAATCAAACTACCAAGGAGGCATATAAAGAAAACCTGTTCAAACAAGCCTTTAAAAAACTGTCTTAACACTGCTTTGTCAATATGTAGGAAATGTGAAAAATATTACTTTTACCTTACATTTTTGCTACTTAAATATCTTTTATGTCCTAACTTAAAATTTAAAGACGTCAATCTTATATCAGTTACCCAGTACAAGAAAGAAAGAAACAAACAAAAGACACTGCTTCCTAAAATCCAAAGTTTTAGATTCATTGACACAGGTGGGATGGATGATCAGCTTTTCAGCTAATTATCATGGTAATGTGAAACATAGATTTTAACATTTGCATCATAAATGTAGAGGATAATTACATATTTTAATGAAGAACAACCTACACTGAAAAACTTTGATAGCACCAATTAAAGACAATGGAGAATGTCTTATAACCCAAAGTAGAAAAGTAAACAACTTGATTTCTTCAGTACTGAAATATTACAGTATAGTCTTCTCTTTAGTTTACTATGTCAATGTAATTTTAAAAGTTAATGTCACATAAATATTCAGTGTGATTATAATTTTCAGCTATTTTACTATGAAAATGCCTAAAATCAAATGTCACTTTCTTGATATTTACATCTCTGTCATCTAGAATGTTTTTATAGAATCAAGAAATCACCTGTGCTATTGAATTTTCAACCTGAATTATGAAAACATAGAACTCCTGTGAATTTTGAAAAATACATTACTGATACAGAAGATAGATATTTTGCTACCTAGAGGGAAGTCAAAGAAATAATTAAATCATTTATCAGTTCTGTTAAATAGGTTTTACATTTCAAGAGACTATTGGTCGAAATGATAAACATGATATATACATTTGTGATGGGTGTTTTAAGTTTTTTCTTATTTCATTTAGTTCTAATAACGTAGAGACTCACTTCTCTGGAAACTCTATTCTTTCAAATTCCTTTTGTGTTGAGATTAATAAATGAATTCACCATGCTAGACAACTACACCTTAGTACAAAATTTATTTAACACAGCTACATTTTTCATGGAATCAAAGTAACTGACCACAAAATGTCTCGGGACTGTCTCCTTTCTATTTATTTTGATTTTTTTTCATTAAACTAAGATGACTCTTTCACATTGCTTCACAAACTGTAACCAATTCTCAAAATTTCAGTCAAGATAATATCTAGAAATGCTATTGTACATACTAGAAATAGCTTTTTAAAAGACATATATTTCTTGATGATCCATAAGGAATCATTCACCCATCCACCCATGAGGCTTTTGCAGACATTAACTTGACAGACAATTTAAACCCCCATTTAGATGGTGTTGTGTACGCATGCATGGGCACACATGCACACTCTCTCATACCTTTTCTTGTCCCCTTTAGATCTTTTAGAAGATCACTGAAAACAACCTGAAGTGTTCTGATTAGCTTTAATTTCTCTGAACCCTTCCTCATATTTATTATTCTGTCCATTTTACAAAGTCAACAAATATGCTGGTTTGCTTCTATTGACATATTGAAACCCTGGACAGGATTTCTGAAGTTGAAAAATAAAAGTTAAAATTTCTCATTGCTTCCAGAAGCTTGTATGCTGATTTAAAAAAAAATGGATTAAAATCACATCTCATTCTTGGTTCATTTGGTCTCTATATCCAGCAGAATCAATTGATAAAAATTTCATATTCAGTTTCATGTAGTCTTGATAATGTCAACATATATCCAGGTACATTTATTTTAGGAGGATCTTTGTGAAATCAGGAGAACTGGGTTTCAGTCTTTGCACTGGCATTCCCAGTCGGTGATACTGAACAAATTACTTACATCTAGGGCTCAGTGTTCTTGTCTATAAAATGGAGATAATACCATCTCATCTTAGTGTCATTATAGGATTCAACTAAGGTAATATATGTGAAATTTCTTTGATAACTTCAAAGCATGGTTACTGTTATCTTTACAGGGTAAAACTAATATCCATACACTCCTTGGAAATCTGTTTATCTGTAAAAGCAACTCTATAAGGAAAGTGTGACATGCAATGTGAGAACGTAGGAAATAAATGAGCAATGTAAAGAATTCGAAGGATCTACATTCCGAGGATCCTTGAATAAAGAATTCAAGGATCTATAAGCAGCATGACAAATAATACATCAGGTGAGCCACAGCAGAAGCTAAGTGTTAATATTGTATGTCTTAGTTTTTCTTTGAACCATTCAACTAAGGAATTTCAAATAGAACAAT
The DNA here is from genome assembly GCF_902686445.1 of Sciurus carolinensis. Lineage (NCBI taxonomy): Eukaryota > Metazoa > Chordata > Mammalia > Rodentia > Sciuridae > Sciurus > Sciurus carolinensis. The sequence goes on from NC_062218.1 coordinate 48,460,824, forward strand.
TAATCAGTGTAGAGAGGATTACAAAAAATAAATTTAAATAAATGTTGCAATTCTGCTAGTCCTATTAGCTTATTTTTCTCCTCCACCCTCCTAAACATATTCTATTTGAAAATGAAGTCAATAAGAGACTCCAAAAATCAGCCAATCCATGGATTAAACTAGAACTCTTGTTTTTAATGTTTATTAAGGGTTCATCACCCCATAAAAGATTTTCTATTAATAGGTCAAATATAGAGTGTCATGCTTGCCTTTATTCTACCATTGGGGACCCACAAAGTACAACATTCAACCACAGGGAAGAATGACCCCCTCTTGAAACAAAGAGTAAACCTATGTGTGTTTTAGCAATCTGTATTGTAAAAATGAAACTTGTACATTGACTTATAAATATCTGCAATTCACACCAATCATCAAACTTTAAATTGATCTGAATTGAGATTACTAACAACAATTCTTAAGTTTTGCAGCCAAAAGTCACAATAACATCAACAAGGTACCTAAGGCAAAGGGCTAAGAGTACGCATGCAAGCTGAAAGGATGTGTATACATCAAGGTTGAGATATTCTGTTTGGCTAGATTCCCCCGTTCCTAATGTATATGACACACAAAAAGGACTTGCTCTCACACACACACACACTCCATCAGATAAACCCACATTGGAACACTATTATGATTTTCTGATAAACCCCACCTGCAGTCAATCAGAGTTGGACAAACAATTCCAGTCCCAGGTTTTCCTGTTTCCTCATGGAACCCTGATTTACAATTACCCACCATCAAGACATGGGGCTAAGAAATGTAGGGCTTCAATAAGGTTAGATAATGACAGCTCCACTTTGCCACTTTGTCATTAGGCATGCCAAGGATCAGCGCACCCCCTCTGTCTGTCTGTCTGTCTCTCTCTCTCTGGTGGGTGGTGTGAGGAGATTCGTGGTACCAGGAAAGGGACCAATGCAGGCTCAACGTTCATCTCCATGTCTGAAATAAGAATCTGGAGCTGACTCCCAGAAAAGCTGTAATTGGTCCTTTACAGTACTCATTTCCTTGGAAAAGCAGCGGTCGGCATCTATTAAAACTCCCAGCTGACTTGCGGCTTCCCTGCCCTGTCTTCCGGAGCACTTTACATTAAGAGGAAATCACTATAATCAAATCTCTACGTCTTCTTTGCTGCTAAAACGAGGTGCTTTCTTCCTCGAATTTTGCAGGGACCACTGATATACACTCTGGGTACAGACACACTCACACACACCGACGCAGTGTAAACTCCCACAGCGTCCTGGCTCCCTCCTTCCAACACTCCCTCCTTCCCTCTCCTAAGGATTGCTGAACATTTTGCTCCAAACTCTCCAAGTCACCCACGTGTTTGTTCTCCCCTTTTGCTGTTCAATTTACTTCCCGACTTGACAAAGAGAAACTCGAGTTCTCAGGCTTTTAGCTGCAATCCAGGGACCGAGCTGTCTTATCCACTCCCCGCGCCCTCTCCAGCCAGATCTGCACGGCTGACCCCTCCTCACTCTGGGGTGAGTGGACAGATTACTGGGTGCTTTCCGGCTCGAACCCCCACCCCACCTTCACCCTTCTTCTCCTTCACCTTAGAGCAAACTGAATTCGCTGTTTAATCTCAATGCCAGGGTGGGATGAAAGCGTGTGGGGAGAGGGGAGGTGCGTGGCACAATAACTGGATAATGCGCGCACACACACAGACACACAAAATCCCAATGAACAATTATGCCATACTTTCGGGGTCTATTGCACACACCTGAATCTTATCCTCTCAAGCAAGGACAGCCACGCCCCTGTTCGCCCGCCCCCAATTTCCAGAATATAATTTGACCCTGGGTGCAGCCGTGGTGGTGATAAATAAAGCAACTAGGGGGATTTGAGAAGAGGGGAGGTGACCTTTTGACTGAATGGGGGAAGGGGCGCTCTCCACTCACCGCCTGAGTCCCTGGAACGACGAGGGCCAGGACATCCTGGATTTCTTCAGGCCAGGCCGGTGGCCAGTCTCCACCGCGTAGGAGGTGCGGTCCATCGCGCGGCAGTACAGGTAGCGCTCGGTATCCGAGTAGCCGCGATGCCGGACGCGGCCGCTGGCCCCGCTCGAGGCGTAGCGGCCGCGGGCAGCCCCGGGCGGCGGCGGGGGTGGCGGTAGGGGGGGTGGCGGCGGCGGCTGCTGCGGGCACTGGGGCTGGGGCTGGGGCTGGGGTGAGGGCGGCGGCGGCGGGGGCAGGTGGTGGTGGGGATGCAAAAGGCGGAACTGGGGCTGCCGAAGCGGGTACTGGTGGTGCTGCTCGTGCCTCCAGAGGTGCTTGGGGGCTTTGAGTGTGGCCCCGCCGCCGTTGCCGTCGCTGCCCTCGCCGCTGCCCACCCGGGCCGGCACGCTGCTGCCCTCTGCCTCCATCCTGGCTCGCGGCTCTGCGCCCTGCTTCCCAGCCGGGGATCACCGCGATGGCCCGAGCGCCTCCTCGATGCTGCCGCCGCCGCTGCTTCTGGAGGCGAGCAGAGGCTTGGCTCCGCTTCCGACTTGAAGCCACCAGAGACTTGAGGCTACCGAGAGGGGGCTCTGCCAGCGGGAGCGATCACAAACGCGATAGGGCTCCCTTCACAGAAATAGTGGCAGAGACGCGCTCCTGTGCTCTCCAAGTCACCAAGACTGGGGAGCCCAGTGCGCGGTTTCGCCAAGGGTCGGTCCCTCCTTCCTCCTTTTCTTCTCTTCGGTGCTGTTGGCGCCGGCGGCGAAAGCAGGAATTGGTAGCAGCTTGAGCTGCAGAAGCAGCAGGCAGCTTTAGCCGCCTTCCTGGTCCAAGGCACCCGAACCCTGATCTCCGAGCTCCTGAAAAGTTGGACAGCTCCGACTGGCGAGCCCAAGCTCTGACTTTCTCCAAAAGCACTCCAGCCAGTCAGGAGTCAGACCTGTGCTCCTGATCCTTCCCCTCCCGGTGCCCGCACCTCCCTCCCCCCACTGCTTCTCACTGCCCGGGAGGTTGCTCTTCACCTCCGCTTGCCTCAGTCCTGTTAGAGAGATGGAGTTTTCCTGGCTGGTTCTCAGACCTTCCAAAGATAAAAGATGTGACCTGACAAAGTTGTCCAGAGTAGTATGGGCACGTCGCTGAAAAAATAAAATGGTATTTAGGATTAATTCAGTCTCTTTCCCTAACATAGGATAAAATATTGTGTGGATCTTTCTCACAGCAGGGAGAATGCCCAATGTTTTCTCTTGAAGATCTTTCTGTGGCTAGTATCTTGGTCCTGGGGAGTCGTCTTAGCTGGAAATCAAGAGGAGCAGTCCTTAATTATAGAGCCAAGACTGAGGTGTCTGGCCACACTGAAGGTTGGGGCACCTTTTCCATTAGAAACCTGTGGTTATCTTCAGCAGTTACTAGCTTCAGAGCGTGCCTGCAATTTGCCTTTCTGCCACTTCCAGCAGAACACAGCTCTATTACCAAAACGTTTCAAAACACGTTCTATCATTATTATTCCACAGCAATTAGAGTCATATTTGATCCTACAATCCAAATTCAACCTTTATCTTTCACTAGTTATTCTTTTCCTGCTGTATTGAATATTCTTAAGAAATCAAGAATTTCAGAGAAACATTATAAACATATTTATCTGTACCTTTTTAATAGTACCATATTACTTAGGGATCAGATGTCATTTACTCACTGTTAAAATTGTTCTAGATTAGTCTTTGTGGAAGTCACCACAGTACCATCCATTATTTGACATATGTTTAGAACTCACAGTAGTTTGTTGGCAGAGCAATCTATTCTTTGCATGCAATCTTAACATAATTGAATATGTATACTTTATGCGTATCAAATGATGAATACTAAAGTACACCAGACTTGGGAACTGTGTAGGTCCACTCTTCAGAGTGCTGAAAATCCAATACTCTCCACCTAGTTAATATTTGGTATACATGGCATTGGGAAAATAAATGAAAATAAATGCTCACTTTGCTCATTAATAAGAACAGTACATGAAACATACAAGTGTCTGTCCTTTTGTTTAAATGGCAGCAGTTCAATTTAAGATTGTGCAAAAGACCCTTACCATCTCTGTGCTATTTATTTATGATTGTAAATGTCTCTGTCCTTCAACACTTTGGTATGGGCATTCTGCTTGTACGTGGCCCATGCAAAAAAAGAAAAAACAGAGAAAGGCTGTCTAAGAGGATAAAGCCAAAATATCCCAAACATTAATTTCCATATGTAAGGCTGAAAAAGGCACTCTCCCCTTATAGACAAAAGTATGACTACCCGCAGTGGCCAAAGTATTTTCTATGCCTCAGAGTGCATTGAGTCAGCATCTTCCCAAATGTGAAAGGAAAGAAAAACTGTTTTGCAGTATAAACTGCTTTTTTTTTTCTTTTAGTTCATTGCTTTCTTAACATTTGGAACCATTTCAAAGAAGTATACAACTTTCTTCTTTCCTCTGAAATGTTTGCCACCTTTTCTTCACTAAAAAGATACCAAAATGAAACTGCTGGCTTTTCATATGCTATCAGTGCAAGTAATTTATGATCTGCTTTCTAGATTAAAGTGAACATTTCAGTTCTAATTTGATTCTCACTGTTCTTTTAATTCAGGTACACCTTATTTCCATATTCTCCATTTTAAACATAATATTTTAACATAATAATTTGGTTTTAGTGTATAATTACAAGTCAGAAACATTTTAAAATATAAAAATAATTTAATATGCTCCTAGCTTGAATTTTTTTTCAATTTCTCCTATAATCCCAAAAGATTATTGATAGTAAGTTTATTATCTGGAATATGAGTTTAGAATTTGCATTCTAATCCACCACTTCCTACCAATATAACCTTAACTGAATTATTTACCTGTAGTTTATATACAGAAGAGTTACTATACATACCCACAGGATCTTGTAGGTTTTCATTGTGATATTATTTAGTACAATGATTTACATACCACAAATGTTTAATTAAAGAGCAGTTTTGATGAATACTATCATATTTGGAAGAATCCTAAATATCATAATCAGTAGTTATCAAACTTGACTACACCTAGGAGATGTACCTGTGGAACTTTCTGAACCTCAGACCAGTGATTTCAAACTTTGATGTTATCAGAATCAACTGGAGAGCTACTTCAGGACACAGAGGCTCCTGAGAACAGTATAGGGCTTGATGCTTTATATTTTTATCAAACTTGAAAATGATTTTATTCACAGTAAAGTTTGGAAATGGGTTACTTTCCCAAACAGTTGCTTTGACTAATGAAATCAGTATTTCTGGGGCAGAACACAGTACTTTTAAAAACATGTCGGGTGATTTTATGTATCATTAACTACTGATCCAGCCCTATTCCCTCATTATGTGGATGCCAAAACACATGGTGCTATTAGTTGACTTGTCCATGTGTCCCCAGTTCTTCCAGGGAAAATCAGTTTATAAGCCCAGCTCTCATGAAATACGTACTTAATCTATTATTCTAGTTGTCTCTATGTTGAAAGAAAATCTTACACTCTTAATAGTATTCTCTGTCTTCTATTTAAAAACTTTTTATTAATCTAGATATTTTCTAATTGCAGTTAAAACAACAAAAATGTAAATATTCAATAGACCCACTGTCTCTGATTATATATCAAATTATCTATCTTTTCCAACCAATTGACCATAGACTTCAAACTTTTATAAAGCTTAAGTCTGAGAGAATCTTTGTGAATTATTATGTTGATATGGGACATCTTGCAAAGCTCTTACTACTTATACAATCAGCATATGTGTATAAAAAGTGGAAAAACAGGTAAATAAATGATCAGTGTCTTTTCCCTGAACCTAAAATGCAGATAGTTGGTGTCATTACTATTAGATGGAGATTACATACTATCATCCTCTTCTGCCAACATATTTCAAATCTTCGCTAATGATACAATCAATCACTCAATGTGCTTCTGGGCAACTAACAAGGAAGAACGTTTCTGTCAATAATTATGGGGAGTTCTAGCAGAAATTATGTCAATTAAAAACTAGCAGATAGCAAGCACTATTTCTACCCAGATCACAGAATAAACTGGTAAGCTGTAATAACTAAGGGTTCTTTTATCTCGATGATGGAAAATTTAAATGAGGCTTTAATCTACATATATCCTATGTATTTCCATTTTTTATTAAGATTCATCATCTTAAAATTAGAAAATTTTTATCATCAGATGTTGTCTTACGCAATGCCCAACTGTCATCTAGCTACAAATGTCTAAAGAATTCAGAAATCACCCAAGTCTTCAATGTTGAGTAGAAACAGGCATAGGACATTTCTTTGATATACATGAAGGGCTCTTAAAATTATAAATATATGTGTAGACATTAGATGGTATCATCAATATCACCACTATAATAAGTACTAGTATTAAAGTTTTGATCTCATTGTTTCCAATATATTAGGCCTTTTTTGGTGATTTTTTTTCTCTAACATAAAATAAATACCAATATACAATTAATGTTAAACTAAGAAATGTTGCAATTGAATACATTTGTTTTCAATTAGTACACTGATGCAAATTTAACAGCATGCTAATCTCAAACTGGCTGGTGACCCAGTATAATCAAATCAATTTTGTAACTTTCTATTGAAACTGGTCTTGTCAATTCAAGTTAAAAGTATTGTTTATCTACTATTCAATTTCCATGTAGACTTTGGTACTCCATTCATGATTACAAACCAAAAATACTATCCTTAAGGAGCTTTGTTTCTTGTATAATTTGGGGAGAGACAATAAATGAATGAATGGTACATGTTGATATGGATATGGAGTATTTACATGGAAACAGATGGAAATGCTAATTCCTAAGACTCAGAGAGTCTTCTCAGAGTGGCATCTACGTTGAATTCCAAGAATAGGGTGAAACTGGCTATTCTCTTTTTCATGTATATGTGTGTCACGATGTGTGTGAATATCTTTGAGAGGGAGGATAGAGGCATGAAGGCATTCTGGGCAGAAAAATTATGGGGCATTAGTCATTCAGAAAATGGCAAAAAATTCTATAAACCTGTTAGGAGGACAGTTGGGTAAGTATGCAGAAGGAATAGCCTCTTATACAGTACCCCGCTTCAGGCAATGTGGTGACTTTGTGTACATTGTCAAAAGAAATCCTCCTTAGGTATATCAGGTTTAAAGTTCAGTAAGATGTAAAGGGAATAAGGGGAAAAAAATAGTGTGTTGCTTCTGAGACAATGAAGCAAATCAAGTGAACTGTAAGGCACAGATGAAAGGAATTCCCTAAACTAGGTAAAAGCCCATGTTTCCTTTGCAACAGGAGAGAAAGGGGAAAGGACAAAAGTCAAGTTTATTGCATTTATTGAATATTTAATTTGGCATTGTCCCAGACTCTGTTCATACACTATTTTCCTTAACCTTGCAACAATATACTTTTTTCTTTGCATTTTACCATTTTGAACATCAGGGTGAGTTTTCTAACAGGTATTAAAAGAACTCTGCTAGCCACTTGTGGATACTGAGTACAGCCAGTGTGACATCTGTGAGACACCTGATTGTCTCAACATTAGTTAATTAATTCAACCAATATTTATTGAACACTTAATATGTGCCAAACACTAAGTTCTGGCTATACAGAAGTCAATAAAGTAGAGAAAATTCCCAGTTCTCTTGTTTTAAGTGAAAGAGATAAACACTAAAATGCATATTTAAATATGTCATATGAGGCTAAGTTCTATGAAGCAAACTGAAGCAAATTAAGAAGTTCAAGCCTGATATTTGGCTATGCTATTTTGTACAAATCAGCTAAGGAAGACTTTCCTGACAGTGTAACATTTGAACAGAAACTAGAAAGAATGGAGTGAGCCAGTTTTCTAAGATATGGGAAAGTCCAGAGTAAAGACACTGAGGAATAGAAAAGCAACTGGTAGTCTTGGGCAAAGTGAAGCAGAGGCTGTTTAGAAATGGTGACAGATCAAGGAGGTCCACTTGACCATGATATAGATGTTGGGTTTGTTGCTTGTATTCATATACTATACATTGTTGAATTTTAAACTTAAATTTAGACTCATAATAGTCACTTAAAATGTCTTTAAAAGATTTCATTATAATACCTCCTTGAAGAGAGAACTTACTCGGTATGTAGAGGGAGAAAGAAAATGTCTGGGAGACAAATATTTCCTCTCAGTGAAGAAAATATTTTTTATTGGAGAAAGATCACACTTATCTTATTGTAGATGATATGATCAAGTATTTGAGGTTTTGTTGTCTTATCATTGAAATTACTACAAAAGCATGGTCAATTATACAGCTGCAATATACATGAGTAGATATTTCAAATCCCTCAGATGTCATAGAACTTTCTAAGTGATTTGCGAGCTTGAAGAATGGTTATTCAGGTGCTAAGTGTCCATCTGTCAAAGGCTTCTAGTTGACTTTTAAGATAGGATGTTTAAATTCTAGTGGTTGATAATTAAATTTAAAATAAACAGTATGCTTTGAAATGTCATTCTCAATCTCAAAGATGCAACAAAGATTACAAGAACAGGGTTATAACTATGAAATTAGATCCAAATACCAAAAACCAAAAAATGGAAGGAAATTTAGATTCCAATGTGAAGAAGATTTAATCTTACACTTGGAGATGTTTAAAATTAACATAGTAGGCATTGATATGGCAATATGTAAGTATACTTTATTCATTTAAGAAAATGTAAATTTAAAGTAATAATTATCATTTTTAAAAGTCTGTTAAATTCAGTTGCATGTTATAATTAACAAATTTCTTTAAAATAGAAGAATTAAAGCAGTAATTCCTTTTTATGATCAAAGGAGAAAACTTTGATCATAACAAGTTCAAAGGGGCTGTTACTTTTCTAAGGTCAGACATTAGTGTCCAAGACTAGACTTGATACCTAATCAAGTTGGGTCCAAAATCTGTAATCTTACCTGAATGACGAAGGGGAAAAACTAAACATAGACCTTTGAAAGTGAAATGTCAATAGATGGGTTATTTAATAGCATCCACAGATGGGTAGTTTAATATTTCAGCTAATCCTGTATAACCACCCATCCACTGATATTATTGGAGTATTATGACATTCACACAAGGGGAGATTTCTTGTTTAAAAGATGCAAAAGCACAAACAGTAAAAATCTGATAAACCAAACTATACTAACATTTAGAACTTCATCAAAAGTGAAATCAAGAAAGTGAGAGAACAAGTCAAACTGGGAGAAAATATTGCAACACATGTAATTTGCAAAGAACCATTTCAAAATAATTAAATGTTCCTATAAATCTCTAAGAAAAAAAAAACAGTAGAAAAATAGGAAGAAATACATGAAAAGAAATTCCACAGGAGAGGAAAGCATAATGGTTGTTAAACTTAAGAAAAAATGGATTAATCCATTAGTAATTAGAGATGGGAACAAAGACCATACCAAGAGAGCATTTTATGTCCAGTGTGTCAGCAAAAGAGCCTGATGACACCAGTCTTGGAAAAGATGTAGATCAAGGGAAGCCCGCATTGCAGGTAGAAAATGATTTGCTGCTATCTGATCAAGTTTAACATTCACACAGTTGATTCACAATTCTACTCTTGGGTACGTAGCATAGAAAATATCTTAACATGCAAACACACAGGTGCAGACATGTCAGGCACAGACAAATGTTTATCAATAAAAATTATCAATGTGAATACTATATCATGCAGCCATGAGCAACTACTACTCAAAGCAATCTGAATGAATCTTAGAAACACGCTGTGTACAATGCAATGACAGAAGACAATCAGTGGTGTATCATTCTTATAAAGCTCAAAAATAAGGAAAAAGTAAGAAAACAAATGAAACAACCCCAAAGAAGAAAAAACAATATATTTAGGGGCAGTGCTTCTCAAACTAATGTGCATAAAAATAAACTCGGGTTCCTGTTAAAACGTGGAACCAACCTAGATGCGTTTAAAAAGATGAATGGATAAAGAAACTGTGGTATGTATACACAATGGAATATTATTCAGACATAAAGAAGAATAAAATTATGGCATTTGCAGATAAATGGATAGAATTGGAAAATATCATGCTAAGTGAAATAAGCCAATCCCAAAAAACAAAGACCAAATGATTTCTCTGATAAGTGGATGACCACATATAACAGGGGTGCAGGAGGCAAGAATGGAGGAAGGATGGATTGTATAGAGGAAAATGAGGGGTGGGGAGGGGTGTGGGGGAGGAAAGATAGTAGAATGAGACAAACATCATTACCCTATGTACCTGTATGATTATGCAAATGGTGTGACTCTACTTTGTGTACAACCAGAGAAATGAAAGTTGTACCCCCTTTGTGTACAATGAATCAAAATTAAAAAACAAATAAAAAAATTTATGCAATTTAATAAATGCAGATTCTGTTTTGGTAGTTCTGGGGAAGGACTGATTCAGGGTATCTAAGGAGCCCCTTGATGATGTCAATGCTGCAGGTCTGGGAAACATACTTAAGTGACAAGGTTATAAGATATACACATATGTGGTTTTTAAAATACTGTTTAAGAATTGGAAGGTTGTACTTCACAAAATTTCAGATGTTGGTTACCTGGTGAATGGAGAAGGAAAAGATGGTACATGAGAAAAGGTAGGAGTTCATAGGTAGAGACAATGCATGATGGCATTTCAGCTCAAAAATCGTTTGATCTGTAATTACATCTGTTACAGATATTTGCAAATATTAGGTATTGATTAGAAGAAACAACAAAGGTTATTAAAACCCCACAGGGCAAAGAACCACATCATCACCAACAGAACAGATAAAACTGAGGGAGATAGGAAAAAGCAGCACACAAAATGGAACTGAATATTCCATCATTAGAAGTGAAAGTTTCAGGCCATTGTAAGCACTCCATGTTTGTAATCCCACGTTAAACTACTGGGCAAAGTTTTCAAACTGTAGCATAAAATAATGGGGGGAATCCAAACAGAACTGAAGCTTAAAAATAAGTACCAAACCTCTTTAAAATAGAGTTCATCTTCCTCTCAAAGTTTAGTTTTTAAAGTAACACTGATTTAAGATAAAAATCTTTAATGAAAATGAGTAGCTCTCAAACATAAGGTGAACCTGTTCCAGTCACTGGCTGATGCCCCCTCCTAGTACACCTATGTCCCTACCTATCTACCCCCCATCTCCTCTGGATCTCCAGAAAGTATCTTTATTAGGGTCATAAAGTGGTTTCATTTCTCAAATGTCTCCCATTAAAATGTAATATTCCTTATCATCTAACATTTTAGCTATTAGAGAACACCACAGCAGGGATTTCTAAGAACTAGCAAGGACTCAGGATAGTTGCCTAAGGATCAGGAAATGGGGTTGGCAGAGAAGAGATGAGAATTACGTTAATGATAGAAGATGGATAGTGACAGAGAGATTTTTCTAGTTTCTCAATATCACTTCAAGTTCTCTGAATATTTTCCATAAATCTGTAATTGAAGCACTCCCCTAATGTCTGGGGCAAGGTCAAAAAGTGGTACTTATAATCTAATGATAACTAATGTTTCTTGAGTTTTTTTTTTATGAGACAGGCATTGTTCTAACTGCTTTTCAAGAATTAATATATTACTGTCTTCATTGCACAGATAAAGACACTGAGGCACCAAGAACATAGTATCTTGTCAGAGAGAACACAGCATAGGAAATCCAGGTTTGCAGTTCAGATGGCCAGTTACAGAGGTCACACCCCATGCTCCCTGCCTGACTCTGTAGCCCCAGTACCTGGTCCTCTATCTCTGTACATTGTCAATTTCCTTGGGAGTGAAATGAAGTGTTCTATTTAAGAGGATGGGTATTAGAATCAGACTGAACTCATTTGAATTTCCAAAAGTTGTGTGACTTGGGGCAAGTTTTATAACTTTGCTGAGTCTTAGATTCCCCCATCTGTAAAATAGTTTAGTGACAAATTTTACATGATAGGATTTTGTTGGGATTAAATAAAGCAATCCATTTCATGCACTCGATAAGAATTTGCTGCTATTGTTATTACTAAGTAAGATTACCAGTGTAAATCCAGGTCTGTCTTTACTTCAGACTTTGTGCAAAATAATATGCATGTTTATGTACACACACACACACACACACACACACACACACACACACACAGCTATTTTCTATCTTTCTCCCTGAATCAGATGGCTGTTAAGAACGCAATGTTGAACTCCTGGTGCCCAAGGTAGAAACTTTAAATAGGAGAAAGAGAGATTCCTTTTCACTTTGTAGAAACAATGTCATTCTAGCATTAGCCATCCAAATTTAAATTCATTAGCTTCTAAGAGGTCTGAGAATATTTTTAGATAATTAACCAAGACCACTAACTTCAATTCCTAATATAGCTATAGCTGTTCTTAATTGAAAGATAAAAAAGTCTAACTCATTAAATCAAATGACTTCTTCAAGTGATAACAAATGTGTTACTTTCCAGCAGTATCACAATTCTCCCTTAAGATCTGAAGTAAACAAGACTTCAAAGGGGCTCCTGGCATTCATCCTCAACAAATACATTATGCTCTAAAAGATGGAGAATTAGGAGCATTACTGGGGCATACTCACAAAGTGACTTGCATTGAAGCTCAGTTATTTACCTTGTTTGTGAATAGAAAAATTTAATGGAGTAGTACTTCTTTAAAAATAATGGGAAAAGGCACTGTTTATTTCAGTGGGAATGTTAAATTTCCATGTAATTATTGAGCATAATAGAAGAAAATAAGAACTTTAGAAGAGAAAAAATATAGAATTTAGAATTCAAGATAAACTTCAACGTGTCTTTCAGGTTTTTGCTTGTTTATGCAATCTTCTTACTCGCTACAATGACACAGAATTTTTCTTTATTTAATCAATGTAGTTTTGTCATAGTATTTGGAGGAAAGAGAAGAATATTAACCATTATTCTCCTTTGTATGACATTACCATTTTAAAACAGAGGAAAGATCCATGGTCTAATATTGTGAAGACTGAGTAATTTTTCCCCTGGCTCAGTGCATGGAAAACAGCATATTTTCTTCATGCATAAATAATAGAAATCTCATCTTTTGAACACATTAAATTGTTCAGAATGCTTTGTGGAGTGTGCCAAATGTAGATCTAGATTCATTTGCAAGTGACCTTTAAGCAGGTTCAAAGATGTGGACTTATTGACCAATTAAATACCACACATTGGACTAACTAACCCAGTTCTTCATTGATGTTGGTCAAGTAACCCATATAATGAATCTACTTAGTCAAAGTGGCAGAACCAGTAGTCTCTTTACAGATAAAGATTTATTTTGTTTTGTTTTAAAAAGGGTGTCATCCATCATATTAAGAGAATGGGCTAGGAATCACTGAATTTCAGTTCCAGCTCTGAGATTACTTTCTAGACGTCTGACAGCAGGTGGGTTACATTAACCTCTCTAAGTGTCAGTTTTTCCATTGGTAAGGATGATAACAGAACCAACTTTGCAAAGTTACTGTAAGTATTAAATAATAGATATTGAATAATCAGCACAATATCTGCAAAATAAGTAACATGTACCTATAAGTATATACATCTACATTATTTTATGTATATTATTATGTATATGTATGTATGTATGTGAGTATGTGTATACACACACACACACAACACATATGAAATTGGGCAAGCAGAGAACCAAGAACCCTACTGTATTGTGCTAGGTGCTGAGCTCTTGAAAATTATAAAACTGTGTTGAAATTGTGTTAGGACTGTGCCTTCAAGCCCAAAATGAATGTTTTAGTGAGCTAAGAGTGTCTGGCACACAACTATATTCCCAGCAACTTGGGAGGCTGAGAGGAGGATCACAAATTCAAAGCTAGCCTCAGCATCTTAGCAAGGCCCTAAGCAACATATTGAGACCCTATCTCTAAATAAAATATAGAAAGGACTGAGGATGTAGTTAGCCCCCTACCCCCAACCCCTAACGTCCAATTCCAGATATAAAAAAAAAAAAACTACTTCTACCTTCATCCTTTCTAGTTTGGTTTTACTTTCTCCTCCATTTGTGTTTCCTGGCATGTAGGGAAAAAGGAAACAAGTGAATGTTTACCTAGAGCCTGCTCTATGTGGGATGCTGCTGCGGTGAGCATTTCACTTATACCATGGTAATTGTTAGCCACAGCCTTTTGATGAGGAAGGTATTATTCCTACTTTACGGGTGAGAGAAAGACATCCTGAGTAATTAGCCAAAATTTACATTACTAGAAAATATTGGAACCCAATACCTAACGACTATTTATGTACCCTTACAGCCTTCTGCATTTTTTTAATTAAAAAATTTACTAGATCTAGTATCGTGTTAGGTCCTTATCTATCTATCTGGAACTTCTGGTGCTAAGTAGAACTATGGTAGTGAAAGTTAGCTTCTTAAACTAGGAAAAGTCCTTAGTGTTATAAACCAGTCTATTAATCCATGATTTAAAAAAATTGCAATAAATAAGGTCAGGCAAACTGGTTATGTGACAATTCCAGTTCACCACCTGTTTGTGTAAGTGAAGATTTATTGGCATATATCATTTCTTCCACTCATGGCCTGTGACTGCCTTCGTGTTTCAATGGCAGAGTTCAGTAACTGTGACAGACTGTATGGCCTTTAAAGCATGAAATGTCTACTAATGAATCTTTATGGAAAGAGTTCCCTGACCACTGATGAATAAGGAAACACCAGATGACAAATTCTATCACCAGCATAACACCATATATAATATTCTCTCCTTGAGGAAATACTCCTTTTATGTTTAGGCAAAAAGTGAGTGTCAGAATGCCAGAAGATGACTTCAGCACCCTCCATGTCAGCTGCAGCAGGGCCCAAGGAGAGGGGAGTCTGTGTGAACTAATGTTGACACCCTGATCAAGGGAGTTTGCCACACAGCAGGAGCTCTCAGTTCCAACCAGTAGTTGCTTCTCTCCAGACTTCCTTTGCTGCCTGCTCCTTTGTACTTTGGATTGAAACTTCCCAAGTTCCCATCTATTTCTATCCCATTCCTCTCATTCCCTTCAGAAGGTGAAAGCCATCCCTCATTCACAATGAACACCTTTTAAAACAAAGGAATATGATTGTTTATACTAAACTGAAACTGATCTGTACACTTTTGTACACAGATTCATAACTCCCTGATGGGTTTTGAATTTCTCTGTCTTTTTCCTTCTTCTATTGATGGAATTAAGGGCTTCAGTAATTTAAGTAATACCCATGTGAAAGAAACATTTTAATTTCTAATACTGCTTTATACCTTCACATTATCTATGAAGGTATTCTTGGAAAATACTCATTAACTGAAAAACCAAATTTTTTATTTACATGTAGAAAAGAAGGTATGAAATATAAGAAACCCCAAAATTATTTTAAAGATGGGATTGGGAAAGTTGCTTGTGATTATTGGTTACTGTTTGATGAAAACCAGTGCAAGTATCATGACTCAAAATTTGCATCTATCTGAGACTAAAATACTTCCTCAAATAATTATTATAATTTCTACTGAAAACTTAATTTTCCTTATATGTGTCATCAATACTACTATTCCTGGAGGCTTATTGATGTAAGATAAACCCTACCAGTAATAGTCTCAAGATTTTCTTTTTCCTGGAAGCTACTCACATTTGGCATAAGGTTCAAGATTGTATATTTTACCAACTATGGACTGTAAGTCCAGTAGCCATATTGTTCAAAGCAAAAATTGGGGTCCATATTCTGAAAGAACTCTAGGAAAGGGAAAATATTATTGTTTTTTTTAAATAATGTTTTAGTTGTTAGTGAACTTTTATTTGTTTATTTATATGTGATGCTGAGAATCGAATCCAGTCCTCACACATGCTAAGGAAGTGCTCTACCACTGAGCCACAGTGTCAGCCCCTGGAAAATATTTTAAATTAGAAATGTTTACACAAATCCAGTCATAATAATGGAGAAATTCAAATTATTCCTAGAGTTGACCTTTTAGCCCAATGAGAAAGATTGGGATAATTGAGAATTTTAGATTGGCTTTTAAAAGCTAATGATAAAGAGGAATACAGGAACCTTGTATGAGAATTAGTTAAATACATGATGGGGAAACCAAAAAAAATTACAATATATTTAAATAGGAAACAGAGTGCTCACTTAATTTTTTGGAGTTGTTTTTTATTTACAGTTATGAACATAATTTCATATTTTTTTCTGAGTTCACATTGACCATTTATCTTTATATGCACTATTTTCAGTGACTAAATTGACAAGTAAAACCAGTTATATAGATAAAATATTAAATATGTTGACTTTAATGCATTAATATCATCTTGGAGTATTTCTTCCTTTTGATTTCTTATACCCAAATATTTCTAAGCCTTATCAATTCTTTGTTAACAGTCATCACTTCCTTTTCAGTCCTACTTCCAAAATTATAGTTCAAACCTTCACCACTTCATTTCTGGATTATTGAGAGTATTCTAATTTAGTATTATCAAATTACCATCTGAGGACCACTTAAATCAGAATCACATTGATCTGTGTTAAGATGGAGATTATGGACCCTCTTCAGACTTACTGAGTCAGAATCTCTGGAGTCAGGCTCAGTAATCTGCAATTGTAAGAAGCTCCCTAGGTGTATTCTTAAGCACATTAAAGTCAAGAACCACCATTCTAACTACTGTCTTCCTTTCTCATCTCTCCCTGTTTTAAAAAAATTGTGCACATTTCTATCAGCTTAGTTATTCTAACATGCTGTATTTTTCCTACCTCTCTCTTATAGAAAACCTTCTTTGATTCCCCATTATTCTCAGAATAAAGTCCCAATGTCTTAATAATCAAGGGTCCAGCAATATGGCCAAGAACTACTTTTTGTTATTTCCCACTGTTTCTGAACACAGTTTCTGAATCTTTCATGCATTCAACTCCCTTTTGAATACCTTTGGTACTCCCCTTATGCCCCTGCAACTTGGAACACCCTGTGCTTATTCATCAACTACTCAACTTCAAACAAATAACACCATGTTCTTGTATTGGTACTTTCCTTGATCTTTCCTTTTTATGAACTCATGTTCTTTATTGTTCATACTATTCATATGGCCCTTTATCATAGATTGCCTGTGCTCCCTTTTGAATTGTCACTTAATTTTGAATGTGAGTGTGCAGTCTCATTTCTTCATCCTATAAGAACATTGTGTATCCAACTATGCTTCTAGTATACCTGTAGACAATAAATAAATGTTTTTGAAATGACCAGATAAATAAAAGATTATCTAAGTCTCTTTTGTTTTAACCAATTTTTTTGGCTGATACACTTGATTGTTTTTGAATTGCACATATTCTGATATAACAAAGCCAAATTCCCTTGTTTTATGAGCTTATCTATCTCTAATTTTCACATACCAAAAAGCTATACAGCTACATTCCTGACTAACAAAGTAATCCTGAACCAGACAAAATGTCAACAACAGATGCATCAGCTATAGTGGTCTAAATACTGTATGCTTATCTTGTTGGCTGATTTAACTAGAAAGAAAGCTTGAAGTTCTAAGTGTCAATGTGCTCATTTGATACCCAGGCACACAAACATAAAGTGCCATTTCTCAGTTGCTTCTCTCAAAACCTCAATGTTATACTGGTAATTTGGGTTGTATGACTCCCACATCACCACAGACACTGAATTTCCTATTGGAACCCCTTTCACCCTTGGTGCTTACAATAACAACTCTCTCCTTGTCTCCAAATTATTACTTGTCTAAAACACAAAGTCACAATTCAGAAGCAGGAGACTCCTGGGTCAGGGCTGGGGTCTACACTTGTTTTTCAAGAACTAGACAGTGAGCTAAATGAAGGATTATCACAGGAATGTTGGTTAACAGTAAATATTGGCTTATCTGCCTACCGTAATCTGGTGTTTACCATATGAAACACTATAAAGCAGTTGGAGGTATCTTAATTAGAATACTTCGGACAATAACTGATGAACTCTGTTATCTGGATGATCTTTTGATTAGTTCTAATTTATACTATGATGCAACGTGTAGATGTTTAAAGTAATTTGTGACTACTACCTTTAATATACTTAGTTTCTATGATCAAAACACATAGCTAATTTCTCTATTTGAGTGGGTAATTGATTTTTGTATAAATTATAACTCTTTGAAGGTGCTGTAAAACTCAGTTTCATTGAATATTATTTTTTCCAAAGTGTAAAGGGAGGAGACTTCAGAGTTTTAAAAATTTGTGTTCATATTCCAGTTTGCCATTACCAGTGCACGTCTGGGTGAGTTGCACTACTCCAAGCTTCATTTTTCTAATATATAACAAAAGAAATAATTCCTACA
Source organism: Sciurus carolinensis (assembly GCF_902686445.1). NCBI lineage: Eukaryota > Metazoa > Chordata > Mammalia > Rodentia > Sciuridae > Sciurus > Sciurus carolinensis. The sequence goes on from NC_062218.1 coordinate 48,479,115, forward strand.
TCAAGGAATGTGAGTGACTTGTATATAAAACTTGCTTAATATTTGTTATCTGCTCCCTATATTAGAAGCAAAACTAAAGGAAAGAGGAGCCTGGTACATGGTAGGTACTCAAAAATCATTAGTCAAGTAAGTACAATTAACCTGGTTTTCTGATAAGAAAATATTAATGCCAATTCTTCTATATGTTAATGCAACTCATCTAAAATACTTGATTAAATACCTTCTGGAAAGGAAAACATCAAGATGAAGTAGAACCAGGCCCTGTCTTCCTTTTTTCAGATGCAGAAAAGTCAGACTGCCCTTAATGATGAGAGATACATATTATCGACAAACTAATGAACACAGCATGATTAATTTGTTTGTCACAGAGTAGTTTGACAAAGGACCTTGGCCTATTACCCTGGTGACCTATGAAGATCAGGTCAGTTAATTTTCTGGATTGTTCATGACCCATGCTCATATGAATTGGAAGAGAGTCTATTTGTTGGGTTCTACTTTCTCAGGCTCCTGATGACTTTCAATCATTAAAGCAAATATGAGAAATAATAGGGCTTACATCATTCATTTATTGAATAAATAATTATTGAGCACCAATTAACTGCCAGGAAATATCCTAGTCATTAGGGATACAGCAGTGAACAAAACAATCAAACTTCTACTGTCTGTTTTTAATGTAGTAAGGGGGAAAACAACACATAATAAATATACACCAATCATTCCAGAAATAAGATAGAGATGCATGCTATGCTGAGAATTAAAACAAGGAATGTATTAGTAGGTGCTTTAGGTTGGGTGGCCAAGGAGACCTCTCTGAGCAAGTGACCTTTACAATGAGATGTGATGACATGGAAGAGCCAGAACTGCAATCATCAGGAGAAAATAATTATCAAGGGAACAACTGAGTGGATGTGGCATCCTTGAAGACTAGATTGGCCAGTTTAAATGACCAGACAGCAAGTCTGTAAGGAATGAAGAATATTTCTATTTTTCTCCTTATCATATGGAAGGTGTTGGATGAGACAATTTTCAAGGACTATTTTCTACTAAAAAAAATCCAATATTTCTAAGGTCACAATGGTTCTGTGAATCCCAGGTTGCCTCTTTAGGACACCTTGAGTCTTTAAAGTCCTTTTGTAGAAAATGCCTGTGGGTTGCACTTCTGGCCCCATGAGATTATAGATTCAAAAGTTGTTATAATGTTCTGTGGGTAGAAAAACTGAAAGCATCACCTTTCCATGAATGTGAGATATCCAGGCAAACATACTTGTAGTATGCCTTAATAAGACTTTCATTGGAAAGAGAAAAAAGGAAGTATAAATTTCAATACATAACAAGTAAACCTTATTTTCTATCATTGTGATCTAGAACTTAATAAATGTTAAAACTTTTGTGAAAATAAATTAGATAATTAATTTCTATAGTATTAAAGATGCTAGCAGTATGGTAAATATAATGTACTTGTTTATATTTGGTATAATATGTATGTCTATAAAGAAATGGAGTATGAATTGACATATTAACTCACTTATGCAAATTAGCTATACAAATAGCATATCTATGCTTTATATATTTAACATTTTAAAAGAAAAATAAAGTTTAGTGGAAGAAACATGAAATGTCAATATTGGAATCAGGAATAACAGAATTACAGGATGATCAGAATAACATCAGGATTTTTGGCATGTTTCTAAGAGACTATATTCAATAGTAAAAAACAGACAATAATAAAAACCATCAAATAATATCCCTATTCAGTGTCTTCTTCTTGAATATAAATTAAAAATTGTTTTAGCTACATAAGGTATAATATGTACATTTCTCTACAGAAATTTTGAGTTGAAATTGACATTTTTGCTCCCACTTATGCCAGTTATAAAATTATTTACTTATTAATGAATACAAATATGACATGTTCTAGATATATGTGTGTATATACCTATATCATATATATGTATATAGTATATATATGTATGTATAGTATATATATGTATACATACTACAATATTCCTGTCACCTTGAAATAGACAATTATTAATAAAAATACATAGTCAGATGATAAATTCTATGAAGTGGGATACAAAGTATGGGAGAGGGGAGTGTGCAGTTTTGTAAGATGTGGTCAGGAAATTCCTCTGATGAGTTGATATCCAGAGAACTGAGGGAAGCTACAGAGTATTTTCAGATAGAGAGGATTGTCAGGGCAATGTATCTGAGGTAAGGCAGTGCTGCAAGGAAGCTCTTTGTGGCTGGTGTGAGTTGAGCAAGTAGGACCAGAGGGGGCTCTGTGTGTGTGTGTGTGTTGGGGGGATTTAACCCACCGAGCTACAAAAACCTTAATAGTTGTTGTTATAATACTTTTAGGTGAGGCAGGAGCTCTGGAAGCAGAGTAGGTTTGGAAATTGTAAATCCAGAGTTTGTTTTAGGGCATGTTAATTTTGAGACATCTATTAGAGTTACATCTGGAGTGCAAAAATATAGTGTATAAATGTTTTGCTTGGGTAAAAAAATACATTTCCCTATAGAAGTTCTGAGTTAAAATGGACATAATGACTCTCCCTTGTGGTTGAGGCTAAAGAAACAGTTTTGTGAATTTTCATCCAATGGATAACCAGTAAGAGCAAGACCACAGACAGAGCAAGTCTGAGGCCCAAGTTGGGCAAAAGAAGAAGGAATCAGAAAAAAGACATCAAGGAACAGCTAGTGCACAGGAAAATTAAAAAGAAACCCAAGGGAAGTGATGAACTAATCACCTATAAGGATATTTTTAAATCTATAATCAATAACCAATATTAGTTGCTTAGAAGAACTCAATTTATTGAGGTTGCATCTTATAGAACACTGAAAATAAGTGTCATAACAACTGCTGCCTTCAGCAGACCTAGGACAGGAAAAATAGTTTGCCTTAGTATTGGGGTTGTTTGTTTTAGGAAGGAAGACCATACTTTTTCATCATATTTGGGTTACAATGTAAATAATAGGTACTGTCCTCATTGTAACCCTCATGATAATGTGCATTAAACATCTATTCGCACATTTGAACTCACTAGGTACTATGACTTTGCATTATGTTCTATTGATTTCTGCCCTCATCTTATGTGAATTACTCTTCATAGGAAATATGAGTAAATCAAGCATTTCTCTGAAGATGTTCATTTCTTTATAACACATTTCTTTTTACTGATATGAATTATATGAAATATTCACAGAAACAAAGTAGAATTCTCTTGTACATAATCCCTTAAAAATCACCTAGTCTAAATATGAAATAGAATATTTACTTCTGAAATATTTCTGTGTAAATTATTTTCCCCATATATTTTAGTCTCTTATTCCCCAGAATGCTCTGTAATCAGGTTTGTTCTCTTTTTTTCCTCTAATCACCCCACACCATTCTTGAAATATGGGTAGTCAACCACAAAGTATAACCCACAAGAGATTTTTTCCTGAGCTCTTGTATGTGGATGAACAAAGGACAATAGCAGACCTGGAAACCCAGTTTTGAAGCTGGTCTAATACACCAAGACCTAAGGTAAATGGAAAGTAATCAACACAACAAACTTGCATGCCAACCAGAAATACTAATTGGCAATATCCACAAGGAAAAAACAAAGGTGTACATATACCCAATGAGATTATAAGAATGAGCTACTCTACCTTTTTGACAATTCTACCTGAAGTTTTCTCAATATGAGAAAAATTTAGTTAATGCAATCAAGTTCATGCTTATGCAAAACAAAACAAAAAAGACCCAGGCATATAGTGCACGGTAAGATGTAGTAATTCTGGCCAAAGTATGATTGCTAACTGCACTTACTTATCAAAAGGTAAACTGTAAGGAAATAAGAATTTTCCCAGTGTGAAATCAATGCATTTAATGACTAGAATCTGGCAAGCCAATTCCACGTACATGTAATTCAGTTTAAAACCTGCTAAAGAATCACTTAATCATGTTATTGTTTCACTATGAATTTTTAACACTGATATTATGTTTGAAATACTTTTTAAAAGATGTTGGCTCTAGGTATTACTAACATTTAGTAAGTATTTTCAAAAACCACAGCATAAAGATTGTAAATATAGTTCCTTTTATGCAAACCTATGAAACTAAACAGATTGCTTCCTAAAGATGTCTTTCATTACATGTTGTCACACAGACTAGGATGAAGGTCAAAGGAGAAGAACAACCAATTGAATTCTACATTGGCATCTGTGACTGGTGGCACATTTAGGCAGAGTTTGGTTCTAATGAGACCTAAATTCCAGACTTGTTCTGATATGTGTCAAATAGACTCATTCTGTTTCACGTTTCCAACCTGAACTCTAACCATCACTGGCTGACTCGTGGCTTAGCTGGTCTCAGTGGAAACCAGACCAGAGATTTTGCATGGATCAACACAAAGCTTTAACTACTTCAGGAAAAACAACTTTAAGGATGCAACTTCCCGATGGCAGGCCATTAATCACCTTCTCTGACAAATGAGGTGATTCATTACCTAAGAGTCATAGAGATTGTGGAAAGTATTAAACTGTGATTCAAAGACCTGGGTTCCAGTCCTAATTATAGAGTTCTGAAACTTGTGACCTAAAATATAACAATTAAACTCTAACTTTTAATGTCTTCATTCATTCATTATTTCACAATAATACTTTCCCAATCTAGCCCTGAATATTGAGAGCATCAAATAAGATGTGACTAGATCGTGCTTATGTTTTAAGTTTCTAGAACCTAGTTGATGCTTTCTTAACCAATATTCACTGAATAAATTGTAAGAATGAAATTGGAAGATGGAAGCATACTATTTCAATGTAACTCATTTATAGTAGATGACCATTTCTAGATATTGAGTGATCTAATATGTTTGAAAATATATTATAGATCTTGCTATAATAAAGATTATAACATGTATTAAAATTGTGCAAAATAAAATATAACATCTTTTCTTACTATGTGCTAGAAACATTTAATGTAATTCGAGTAGGCTTTATGTCAATCAAATGCATAACCTATCTTCTAATTTTAGTCTTTTACTAAATATTAATGACACATGGTTTTATAAAATATATAATCAGTTCTAAAATTAGGAAAAACTGGAGGAAAAATAACATTATACATAGTACCAATAAAAACATATAATCATCATTTCAAAAAAGATGATTTTCCAATAGGATCTGGGAAATGAATAAAAGAAGCTTTATTGTCAAGCTAATTATAGGCATACTTGTCTGCTTTAAAATATGTGTATATATTTTTTAAGGAGGCACGTTTGTATGGTAATTAAATGCCATTCAAACAGTTGATGTTTTTAAAATTTCTTTTAGTTGTCAATAGACTTCATTTTATTTATTTATACATGGTGCTGAGAATCGAACCCAGTGCCTCACACATGCCAGGCAAGTGCTTTACCACTGAGCCACGACTCCAACCCCCCAAACAGTTGATTATTTAATTTAAATTAGCTGAAAAACAATCAGAATGATGCCTAGGGCAGGAATAGATTTTCTTTTTTGGAAGCTAGCAGATAGACATCAAGATCTGTCACCCCACTCCCTGATCCTACCTCCTGTCACTCACAGCTTCCTCATCTTGACTGTGGGCATGAACTTTAACTTGCTTCTAACAAAGATGATGCAGTAAAACTGGTAGCCTGTCACTTCCAAGTTTATGTCATGTTTATAAAACTCAGTCTTGCTTGCAAACTTGATAGCAAAACTTCCTGGCTGGATTCAAAAAAGCAAGCTGAAATGTTGTAAAGTATCTATGGAGAAGTCAAGGCAGCAGTGAACTGAAGATGGTTTTTGAGTGATAATGAACTCCCACAAACATCCACCAAGAAGCTGGATCCTTGGTCTGACAACTGCAAGGAAATTAATCCTGTGATTAACTTGGATTAGCTCAGAAGTGGATCCATCACCAGTTGAGCCTTGGGATGAAAATGGGACCCTTAATGATACTTTGTAGTCTTGAGGAGGATCAGTCAACCCACACCTGGGCTCCTGACCCCCAGAAATGTATGTTGCTTTAAGCCACTAAATATTTGAATATTTGAGAAAGTAAAATTTTTCTGATAAAAGTTTCACAGGGAGACTCAAAAACACAAACACATTCATATAGAATACAGGTGCATAAATATTAGCAAACTGGCATTTCGGGCAGAGGACAGTTGAATTGTGTAAAAACATCATTACCACCACAACTTAAAAACTGGTTGAATTCAAATTAAAAATATTTCTCTCTAATTGTCTACATATGGATACATTCAGCAAACTCCTTCCAGAACTGGCTGGTAATGTCGACAGTCTGTTCAGTTTATCCATGAGACAACTAATTGCCAAGGCCAATCTATGAGTTTCAGCCTGACTTTAAGATGTGCATTTAGAATAAGGCTATAAACATATTCTTGAGTCTGGAGCAGGGCTCTGCTACTCAGCTTTTGCCTTCTCTCCTCCAACTATAGTTATTCCTAGGGACCAATTAAAATCTGCACCATGCAATCTGCATGGATTTTCTGGTAGTCTTTTTCTTTCAATTAAATGTGCCAGGCTTTGATTATCAAACTAATTGGATTAACTATAGCTGCACTCACAAATGTCCTTCCTCATTTAGCAAACTACTACCCTCTCTTAAATTTAGGTTTGATTCTCATACTCTGAAAGCCATATCTGACATTGTTCCATCTGGTCAGATTTAGATATTTAAATTTTTATTTTTAAAAAAACAATCTTGATTAACATGTATAAATTATATGTATTAATGGGTTTTGGTATGATGTTTCAATATATACATATAATATTTACTAACCAAATTCAGTTTTCCTTGATCCATTCACCTCACCCCACACCTGGGCCCTTCCCAATCTCTAGTAATCACTATTCTTGATGCAGGTCAGCTTTTTTAGCACACATGTATGAAAGGAAATGTGGTCCTTCTTTTTCTTATTTCACTTAACACAATGTCCTCCCATTCCTTCCAACTTGTCATAAATGAGAAGATTTTATTCATTTTTATAGCTAAATAATAATCTATTATATATATACCACAATTTCTTTATCCATTCATCTGTTGATCAACAGATGTATGTTATTTGTAGATCTGTATAGCTAAGATATGTGTATTTTAGCTACCTGAAGATACCACAATAAATATGGATTATACAAGTATTCATCTGCTATGCTGACTTCATTTCTTATAGATATATGCCCAGAAGTGGGATGGTGGGATCATATGGTACATCTATTTCTATTTTTTTGAGGCCCCTCCATATTTTTTCCTATAATGGCTGTATTAATCTAGATTCCTTCAACAGTATATGAGAGTTCTTTTTCTCCACATAGTCCCCAACATGTTATTTTTTTTAAACATCCGTAATAAGTAGGACAAGGTAATATCCCATATGAAGATAATATCAAGGTAATCAAGAAAGAATCTCAAGCATTTTCCTGATAATTATCCTATTTATCCCTAAGAGTCCCATGCAAAAGAGTAGACCCAGTAATTGTGCATTCACTGCTTTATTTCTTCTTGAAGGAGAGTCATTGCCTATTTTCCTTCTGCTCCCAGTTCAATACTTGCCTCGTAGTTCACATTTAATGAACATTTGGGAACTTATATTTTCAAAAAACCATTTGACCCAAATTTAGACATTCTTTTTAACCTCGTGAATATATGGATAATAATCAAGCAAGTGTTAATTTATTAACACTAAGAGTGTTGGTATCTTTACTGATAGAATAGGTGCTTTCTTAAACAACACTGCCCTACTATTAAGGAAGCATGTATCTCTATTTCTCCTATGCACATGGTAAATTTTAATATTCTTTGGTTAAAAAAAAAAGATGCAAGTAAGAATTAATGTGCTGAGAGTATATAAAATGAAATAACAAAATTGCCTACCTCAGTGTTGGTGTGAGCATTAAGTAAGGTATGAATGTGTAGTGCTAGGAACAGTGCCTGACACAGAAAACCCCCTCACTAGGGGTTAACTACTACTAGTAACTGATCTTGTGCATTCTCCCCACTGACGTCAACATTTCTAAGTGGGAAGTATATCAAGGGTAAAAGTTATGATTATTAGGGGTGCTAAAGATATAACATGTCCCACATTCAAAATAATTTAGATGCCAAATGCATACACCTTATTGAAATGTGATAACTTGTTTTTAAAGAGACAAAGGCATAATGACCATTCATACAGTGACTAATAGTTGTGATGCTTCTCATTAAATATAAGACTCAACTTTAAAAGTCAAAAGTTAAAGTTTTGAGAAATTCAATAAAAGGAAAGGAAATAGATTTGTGAAGTACATTGCTAGATATGTGATACTGATTCCCAGAAGAAAACCATGAGTTATTAACCATATCACTGACAGTATTTCAAAGAGTATGCAGTGAAGACTAGAAATAATAAGTCATGTTCAACTTAACTCAATGCTTTTTTTTTGATAAAGTTTCACCTTTGAAGAGGCTATAAGATACATGATTCTGACAGACTTCTAAGACAGCAGCACAGATAAAGTTGTGAAATGGGATGTGGATGATAGTGCTCTGAGGTAGAGTAATTGCTGGTTGTCAGTTAAATACTGTACTCAGACAATATTGATTAATAGCTTGAGATCAATTTGGAAACTAACTCAAAGGAAGTTCAAGATTCCAATTCCATATTTTTATAAATATCCTGGGTGAAGATATGGAAGGCTAGCTAGTTTATCAATTTTGTGGGTAATAGATAACATGCTACAGAATAAAAATGATTTTGATGTGTTGACTAGAAGAAACTAAAAAAAAAGAAATTCAACATGAATACTATTAAGTTTTATATTTAATTAAAAGAAAAATTAAAAATGAGGCGTGTGTTTAAGCAGTTTTTTTGTGAGGGAGAAGGGTAGGCTGTTGACTTCTACATGATCTAAATTACATATATGTAACCAAATGGCCATCCTGGGTGTCATTCAAGATTGCCTGAAGTAGAAAAATGACATTCCACTGTTCTCTGTGTTGACTGTATCTAATGCATCATGTTTCTTTCTAATTTATCTTTGAATATTGCAAACTGTGGTGAGCCCAAAGATCAAAACTTTGTTAGGATAATAACAACTACACACATTGGTGTCTGGTGTTTCATGACTCTAAAAGCACATTTGTTGAATGGACAATTAAGGGGTGAATAAAGGGGAGGAAGGAAAAAGGAAGGAGGAAAGAATAGGGAACAGCTGAAGAAACTGAAAATGGTTATCTTGAGGAAGGAAATTATCAGGGACAAGAAGTATAGTTGTTCTTTTATGTCTTCACAAGACTTGATAGGCCTACTGTTATTCCAGAGAGGAGAATTGGGGCCAATTGTTGGACATTGCCAAAAGGTAGATGAATTGGACATAATGAAAGACCACATGGCAATCTGAGTTCTAACAGTAAACCAGGATGCCCTATGGAACAATGAGTCATGGCAAGTGTTCAGAGAGCAGTGGACTGGGCTTCAACGCAGGGACAGGAGAGGTAAGAAGATCCAATGAAGTAATGGGAAAAGCTATGGACTTTGCCTACAAAGAAGTTCCTGTCCTGTTTGAAGATGGACTCCTTGCAAACAGTTACAGAGCAAAACACATTGAGGTATAGGAGCATGAAAAGGAAGAGACTTCTGTTTACATAGAGGTGGTAACACATAAACCTAAGAGATGAGTAGAACTTCGTTTGTTTGATGACCCTTCTGCAATTGAGAGGGTTTGAACAGCAGTTTCCTCCGCCTAAAATTATTTTCCCTGATGTGCTTTTCCCTGCTTCAAAACACACTTATTTTCTCAATCCCAACCCTTTTCTTATTTTCCTTCCCTGTTGTACTTTTAAGGCTTCTTTCAACACTTGGACCTCCTTTGGCTTCTCTCTGATCCCAAACCTAGGAGGTGAAAAGAATTCATAAACATAAAAATATAGTGAATAGAATTCTTCATTCTTATACTAGGACAAAAACTGGCAAAATACATTGCAGAGTGACCAGAAAATATTCATGTAGCTATATTCACATATACTAACATGAATGAAAACATCAACAAAGTGGATTGTCCATACACATTAACTAGAAATCTTGAAACTCAGTATTTTTTTTCCTTCACTTGGTTTGAGTTGAGTGCTGCTTCTTGAATGCAGGTGGAGATACTAATTAGCATGAAGGAACATAAATCTAGAGAGGAAGGTAAACGGAGACCATATGGAAATAGGAATTTAACCAAAACAAAATTTCTTTTTGATGATACACATGGCTTAAAAAGTTTCAAAACAAGAATGAAAGCTAGTGGATGGGAATATTCTGTACTTCTCATGCTGAAATCTGCCAAGATGAAGCATTTATTACTAAGAAATGTGATTGTTTAGTTGTTCACTGCTTGAATATTTATGAAGTTTATAGTTTACATGTGGCATTTTCATAAATTGGCTTGATTAATGAATTTAATTGTAAATGTTATGAACTGATTTCTTTCATTATATTTCATTTTGTTCATATGCTTAGTGTAAAAGTAAACTTTCAGACTGAGTAATAGATTTGAAACAGGTGACAAAGCTGTCAAGCTGCGTGACATGAGCAGAGCACATGACTGGAGAGAGTACAGGTCTCACCAAAGCAAACACATGAAGGGCAGTGGGTTAAATTTCCCGGGCTGATGTAGACCTCAAAATGACCCATAAGTTCATCCAGGGAACTCCTTGAAAAGCACCAAGGACATATTTTAAAAATGAAAAGATCAAAATAAAATACTACTCCAAGGATAATTCTTCAGATACACAGGATCTGATGGAGGGTGAGTTTCATATGTTTTAAATTTTCAAGGGAAGAAATAATGGATTTAGCCTATTGGTTACCTTGTCTAGTCCCTTGAAACTCTATTCTGACCTATAATACCTGAAATAGAACAAATACAGGATTGGTATTGTGCTGCAAGTCTTCTTCCTGGGACTACCTGTGATTTTGGTCTCCCTCGATTTCTTTTTCTTTATTTTTCCTTAAAATATTTTAAAGTCTCCAAAGGTCGAGACTTTAAAATACACCATCTCTATATACTAAGTCAAGTATTATTTTTTGCAATCAATCTTCCCCATCAGGGCAGAGTAAAGTCCATTAATTTAGTGGATATTAGTATTTTGGCTCTCATATATATATAATTCGTGTATACATATGAATAATATACAAAGTCAAGATCAAAATTACATATATATACATATGTGTATATATGCATGTAAGTATACACATGGTGGTATACATATATATGTGTAATTTTCATTTGATCTATAAATGCAGTCATTTTGCCAGTATTCATATAAAAATTAATCTCCATATAAAACTCTTATTATATACTATTCACATCAGTATAACTTAATAGATGCCAGAAAGTAAACTATTGTAAACATTTAGGCATTTTATTACACCCCATCTTCAGATATTTTACAATATTGGTCATAGCAGCCCCTAAGAAATTTTACCTATATTCTTCCATTTAAAACAAATAAACAAAACAAAACAAAAAAAAACCTGGTTTATTCCTACTTTCATTTTTTTTTTAAACTCAATCTCCCTGTATCTCAAAACATACCATTTTCACATCTATTCCATTTTAATTCAACTTTTCAAAATAACCTTTGGTACAAATTTTTTTGAGTGGTTTAAGAATATTCTATCTATAATCTTTTATTTTTTTCTTCTCCCCATCCCAGAATATACACAAAGAAAGGTATTATGTCCTCTTCAATGTTATTTCCCTCAATATGCTAAGCATCTTAAATTGAAGATTTTCATGATTAATATATGAAAGCATTGGTGTATGAAATGTTCCTATATATCTTTATTTCCATTACATTTGGAAGTGATTTCTCTAACCTGGCATCTTGATGAACTATCAGTAGACCTTGGGTTGTAGGCTTAGTTACTACCCAAACCCAGCCCACCTTATAGACAAGACCATGAAAGAATCAGACACCTCTTCTCTGGGAAAATATTTTCCTTCAAAGTCAAATAAAGAAGCTCCAGCTACCTCTGTGTGGAAGTCATAAGGGACGTTTGAATAGGACAATTGTGTAGTGAGAAGAATGCTAGCTTTGTGCCAATTCATACAGTTTCGTGCCTACTTCAGTTCTACAGTGCATAGTTGGCCCTTTTCTAAAGAAATCTGTAGTGGATTGAAAACTGTTTCCATAAAAAGTCATGTCCGGCTGGAACCTGTGAATGTGAGCTTATATAGAAACAGCATCTTTGCAGATATAATTAAGATCTCAAAATGAGATCATATTGGTAGACCCTAAATTCTTAGGAGAGGAGAGAAGGGAAGATGAGAAGAGAAACAGAAAGAGGCTCCATGCTTTTGCAAGACAAGGAAAGCCAGGAATCACAGAAGCGAGAAGACAGTCAAGGAATACAATCTCCCAGAAAGCCTCCACATGGAACAAGTCCAACTGACACTTTGATTTCTAGCTTCTGGTCTCCAAAACTGAGGAAAAAGATTTCCTGTTTTAAGTCATTCAGTTTGCAATAATTTGTTCCAGTAGCTTTTTTTTAGAGAACCAATCATATCCTAGGTCTGAGCTCTTCCAATGGTATCTGTGCCGAAATCCAGAGAAAACCAGGAGGAGGATGTGCTTATTGCTCAAAAAGAAGATGTTATTGTTGCTATAAGAGATAGAGATGTTATGGTCACTGTTTTGAAAGAGCTTTCTACCCAGTGTGGCAGGAGCTTCCTATGAGAGGTAATGATGAGAGTTAACATTGACTGACAACTCACTATAATCCTGTTTAAGAATTTTCTATGCATTATCACATTTAATCCTTAAAAATCATAAAGTTGCTACTATTAGTAAGCCCATTTTAGAGATAGAGGAATTGAGGCTGAATGGAGTTACATAACTTTTCTAGAGTCAAGCAACTGGGAAGGAGCAATTTGATTTTCAAGTTTGTGCTTCAAGCCTCTACACTATAATGACCCCATCCCACTACCATCAATAAGCAAAATTTGCGATGATACTTTTATTTTCATGTGCAGGGAACATAGAGGAGGAAATGGTGACTTATTTCAATATGGTTTATTTCAATTTGGGTATGTTCTGAAAAGGCTGTATGCATCAAGCTGACTCTTGGAAAAACAGAAAAAAGTTCACATGTTAAAGATAAAGCATTCCCCCTGAAGAGATCAGTCAAAAAAACGGGGAACCTGTAGAGAGCAGGTCTCTAGAAGGGTGCTCTGCAAATTCCAAAGCACAAAGGAGATTTCTGTGTTCCAGTTGCTATCTCCCAGCTCCAGAGTGGCTAGCCCTTCTAGAAACAGAATAGAAATGCTGGGGCCAGCATCAGCCTTTTGGAGCCTTTCCTAAATGCTGTGGGACTCAGGTTTGGAGTGGCATCCAATCTCCTATACCATGGCTCTAAAGTAAAATATGGAGAATTTGTAGTTGGAACATCTTGTACTGCACACATAATACCTTAAATTCAAGTTATTTTCTTCAGATTCAAAGTCCTGAGCCAGCTCAGATTAATTCCGTGGTTTTGATTGCTAGCAATAAGGCAGAGGAAAACATTACAATTTGAGAAGATACTTCCATAATTACTGATATGTCTCTAAACTAATGTGTCATTTGCTCTTCACACTTTAAGTTTGAAAGTCATGATTTCCTGTCTCTTCAATTAAGGGTAGAACTCTATGGAACTGTCTCCAAAGTAAATATGATGATATCGAGAAAGGGAAATCATAGTATCAAATAGCTTTTGGGATTCTGCAGTAAAATACTCTATCCATATACATTTGAAAAACTCACCGGAGAAACCTTTCTGAATTCAACAAATGTTTTCAACTGGTACTGACAGCAGACTTCCTACTGTGTGTCAAGACTCAAGGATTTTACAGATATTATCTAAGTCTGCACACGTATATGAGGTAAATATTATTATACTCATTTGGTTGGTTAGGAAACAGGATTCTCAAGGTAAATAACTTGTGGTAGTCCCCTATCTCACATATGATAGATTAAGGATTTAAACTCTTTTTTTTTTCATACCGTAATTAATTAAATGTATGGAGCTACATGGTCCTTCCCTAAATATATTTTCAAGCTAGATGCAAAAAAGATAAGACACATAAAAAAAGAGTATAATTTTTTTCTATCTTATAGTGCTGATTATGTAAATTAGTTTAAGCTGGCTGATCCCAAGCAACTGCAAGGCTACAGAACTCCTCTGAGGGACAGAAGTGCTATCAAGCTTACGAAAACACTTAAAAATCTACTTAATTATGGAAGTTGAAGCTCTGTGTATAATCTAGGCAGGCAAAATATAAGTAATAACAAAAAAGATAAAATATTCTGCATAAAGAAGTAAAAAGTGCTAGACACAATAGTGTGTACCTGTAATCTCAGTGACTTGGGAGATTGGCCTAGGAGGATCTCAAGTTCAAGGCCAGTCTCAGCAATTTGGGGAGGATCTAAGTAACTTAATGAGACCCTATCTCAAAAAATAAAAAGATCTGGGGATGTAGCTCGGTGGGAAAGCATCCTTGGGTTCAATCCCCAGTACCAAACAAACAGGAGGAGGAGGAGAAGTAGTAGTAGTTGTTTGACCATGGGGAGAAGAGATGGGAAAGAATGTGTATAGAGATGAAGAGTCCATGACTAGAATGTACTTGATCATAAACAGTTTGATAAATGGCTAAGAACTCATTGAATCATGCACATTTCAGTTGATTTCTGCTTGTGCAGCAATTAGCATCCCCACACACCCCCTAGAACTTTCAGTAAAATATTGTTACTGACAATAACTGCTGTGAGTGGTGTTTTGGATAACAATAGAGAAGATGTGGAGTCCTGAGTCTAGATAGTGACAGATCTTTGATTAGATCTACAATATGGAGCATAGTGAGAAGCGCCATCTAAATAGCACAGAATATGTACTAGAGCAAGGCAGAGGAGGGAGCAATCATGGGAAGAAAGGGGAACAAAGAATATATCACAAAGAATGTAGCATTTCATGTACGTTTTGAGAAATTGGCAGCATTTGAACAAGTAAAGAGTAATGGAAGAGCTTTTGATTCAGAGAGAAACTGGCATGGAGGCTGGAATTTTAATGTGTGTTCGGGAAACAAAAAAGGATTCAAACTATGTCAGTCACATATTTTAAAGCAATGGAAGGTTTAGAGAGAAAAGAAGGTTGCAGAGATAAAGATATTCAATGTAAGAATAAAAACTTAAAAGAGATTTATTCCACAGCAAACAGAGTCACTGGAAGTTTCAATAGAGCAAAATAATCCAGTAGTTACTGGCAGTTGACGTGGGGTCTGGAGAGAAGTTATGAATGAAGTCTGGAAACGAATAAGAGGACTCTGATTTTAAACAAGTTGAGTCTGAATGTCTGGTAGGTGATAACTACCAATCCTTGGGCACAGAAGACAAAAACTTGGGAAAGCCTTCAGGATGAAAGATAATGATTGGAGAGTGACTGTCAAGGGCTAAACTGAATCTGAGAATGTGGATAGGATTTCCCAAGGAGAGTAAGAGAGATGAGAAAATATCAGAGAACAGGATTCAGGCATGTCTTGGGGAGAGAAGTGAAGAAAGAAGTGGAAACTTGAGATTACCTAAGTCAGAAAACAAGGAGAACTCTTCAGGAAGGATGAAGTGATTTAATGTGTCATGGATGGTAGAGACAAAAGAAGAAATCAAAGGAGCATACTGTCTCATATGAAGGAAAAGGGATATAGATGTTAAAACCATTATGAATGATTTAGAAATGCACAACATATGGAGAAACTAATTGAAGCCTTTAAGTTTAAAATGTGTGCAATTTGAGTCTTGCCAAGTTGGCTTTTAATTTTTTTCCCCATTGGTATTTTTAAAAAACTCCTGTATCTGGAATACATATTAGCAAATACAAAAACGGGCACATAAAAACAAAACAATAGCAAAAAATTGTCAACATCACTTTTGCTAAAACAAGGTATATCCTTACTACTCAAAGGGTGATCTAGGAACCAGCAGATTCAGCATCAAGGTTCTGTTGGAAATGCAGAAATTCAGGTCTCATCCTGTACCTCCTGAATCAAAATTTGCATTTTAATGTGATTTTTAGGTATGATTCTTCATTAAAGTTTGAGAAGTACTGCTGCACAAATTACTATTTTGTCTACATGTAAGCTTAAGATTATGTATGACCACCAATATGTTCAACAATTATATTTATAGATTCCTGACATTGTGAGATAATAACCAGGCTGTGAGACTGGATCTGGTTCCCAGATCTGCCACTCAATCACTATGAGAAAATCTTACTCTCTAGCACTCAGTTTCATTGCAAAAGCAGTAATCACATTCAGCTCTGTAATTCTTTTTTTTTTTTTTTTTCTTTTTTTCTTTTTCTTTTTGTACTGGAGATTGAACCCAGGGGCACTTAACCACTCAGTCATAACACCAACCCCTTTTTATAATATTTTATTTACAGACAGGGTCTCACAGAATTGTTTAGGGCCTTGCTAAACTGGAGACTGGCTTTGAACTTGTGATCCTCCTGCCTCAACCTCCCAAGTTACTGGGATTACAGGTATGTGCTATTGTACCCAGATATAATTCTATTATTTTAAACAAAATGCCTTTAAGGGAATGGTTCCCCTCTCTTCAGAATCTGCAATATAGCAATGATATCATGATGGAGAGAGACATTAAGGGTATATATTAAACAAAAGTAAAAATGCACAAAGTATGTATCTTGTAATGACAAAGTAAAGTAAAATGAACTGGAAAGGACATTTTTATAGTTTCAAATCTGAGAAGAAATTGCTATTACTTGCTCCTCCAAGTAGTTCAAGCTTTTCTGGAAAGAGCACTTTTTTACTTAGATAATGTAAATAAGGAAGCTCTGCAAATTTCTTAAGATGACAGTAAACAGCATATAGGAGTGCTTACTGTATGCCAGCTATATTGACAATGCATATCTCCTTTAATCCTCACAACAACCCTAAGAGGCAGGTAGCACTCCTATTATCCACATTTACAAACTTAAAAACTGAACCTTAAAGAAGTTCAAAAGTTGCACACAGTCATGCAGTTTATGAGAGGCAGAACCCATAATCCAATCCAGGTCTGTCTGATTTGCAAAGTAGAATTTTTAAGTATGATGTTATCAAAGGAAGAATTAGGGGTGGAAATAAAGTAATATAAATAATGCTATATCTATAAGCACCTACTATATACCAAGCATGATTTTAAGAGCTCAGTATACATTATTATGCTCGATTCTCATGAACACACTATCAGGTATACACTGACTACCTGTTTTCTAGGTGGGCATGTTATTCAGCTCCAGCTGCCATAACAAGATACTATGGAGTGGGTGGCTTAAACAAGAAAGATTTTTTTTTTCCTCACAGTTCTGGTAGCTGAAATCTGAGATCAGGGTGCCATCATGGTCAGGTTCTGAGGACTTACTTCTAATCCAGATTGCAGATGGCCACATCCTCACAAGACATTTCCTTAGTGAAAATAAGTGAAAAGAGAAATGCGCTCTCTCTCTCTCTCTCTCTCTATTTTTCCTCCTCCTCCTCTTCCCTGTCCCCTCCCCCTTCTCCTCCTCCTCCTCTTCCTCCTTCTCCTTCAAAAGCCACTAATCCTATTGGATTAAGACCCTGCTTTTGGGCCAGGGCTGTAGCTCAGTGGTAGAGCACTTGCCTAGTGTGAGGCACTGGGTTCGATCCTCAGCACCACATAAAAATAAATGAAGGTGTTGCATCCATCTATAACTGAAAATATTTATTAAAAAAAAAGACCCCACTTTTATGATCCCATTTAACCTTAATTATCTCCTGAAGACTCCTTTTCCAAATACAGTTTCACTGAGAATGGGGCTTTAGCATGTAAATTTTTTAGGGATCACAATTCAGTCCATAACAGTGAGGAATCACTATATGAGAATAATTAAATAAGTTCCTCAAGGTCACATAGTGGTGGAGTTTCAATCTGAACCACAGAAGGCTGGTTTGAGAGATCATACTTAGCTACTACATTATGCTTCCTCTAAGGATCAATGAACTGAGGGCATTTTAAGCATGACATAACCTTCTCCATTAATGGTTTCTCTGTAGTCAATACTTCATTACAACTTTTGTTTAACAAAATAATTTTATTCCACCCTAATTCCCCTCCAAATATCTGTTTCCTATTTGTGAAATTATAACAGTGTGATTCTTCCTTTTCCAATACCAGTACAACTAACATATATAACATGGAAGAAAAATGGTTATACTGTATTGTCCACGTGCTACTAATTTTTAGGGATGGTTTTACTGAATCCACCTTTTGACTTCATCCAAGGTTTTATACAACCTATTACTCTATACCATCTTTCACTTTATAACATTGCTAAGGATCTGTCAACTCGGTTAAGTTCCTGAAGTATCAATTAAACATGAGATTAGAGACTGCTTCATATGCTGGCAGGGGCTCTGTGTTTACCTGCCCAGGGATGAACAATGGGTTGAGAAGAAGGAGTAAAGCAGTCTCCTATTTTTAACATCAGTTCCAGTTATTTCTAGATTTTCAAGTCCACCAAGAGTCTGGGAGAAAAGCAGTTGACAGAATTTTAAAAGTAGACCCAAGCTGGAGACATAGGTCAGTGGTAGAGTGTTTGCCTAGTTAGGGCCTGGGTTTATTCCTAGTACTGTTGCAAACAGGTGGATAAAGTGCAGTTGAGTCAGATGACTGATATGTCCAAAGCCATTTACTGAATTTCTTACTTTGAGGATATTTCTTCTTTCTGAACAAAATATTTAACATAGATTCATGGACAGCTAATACTCAAAACTGTCATTCAAATATTATTTCCTATGGTCCCTCAACACACCCTTTGCTTCAGCAAAGCTGGTCACACCCCACTGTGCCTTGGACACAAATTCACAAATATCTTTCAGATTTTATCCAAGCTATTTCTTCTACTGGAAATGTTTTCTCACTCAGACTATCCATATTACATCCTTTAGCCCAATTCTATTATCATGTCCTCTTGAATTTTTCTCTCATCCCTTCAAATTCTGCTTTAATTTTAATTACACACAACTCTTATACTAGTATGCCAGGGGAAGACTTCTAATGGTCACACATATCTAATTCTTCTTTCCTTCTTGGTGTGTGAGAGAATTACATTTTCCTGTCCCCTTTAGAGAAGGCAGGACTATAAGACTAGTTCTGGTCATTGGATTGTATATGGAGATGAAGTACCTCTTTTCCTGGCTGGGGCATTTAATTACCCATGTGAAACCATTCTTGACACTAAAAATAGACAATGTTGCAAGCAGTAGCTTGGGTTTTCCATCAACCTGGGTCTCAAAGGAAATAAAGAATATTCTGATAAGGACAATGAGAATGTGAAGTGAGCAAGAATAAACCTTTTTGGTTAAGCATCTAAATTTTATGAGTACATGTGGCTGTGTATGTGTGGTGGTCGGGGTTATTATAGCAGAACCTAGTCTATTCTAATTAATAGAGTATCCTTCTGCTCTTTGACATTATACATGTTAAGGGGCTTTTTAAATTCCATACTCAACATACACTTATCGGAGCACCTGCTGGGGCCCAGTCAATGGTGCAGACACTGAGGATTCAGTGGTAAACAAACCACATATAACCCCTGCCCTCACTGTGATCTAGTAATCTAGTGAAGGAGATAAATGGTCACCAAATAACTAAATAAATATGTAGAAAGATAAAACCAAAATTAGTGCAGTAACGAAAAAATCCATCTTACCCATCTGGAGGACGGTGGTGAGGTGTCAGGGAAGGACTTTTTGGGAAAGCAACTTTGAGTTGAGTTATGAAGACTAATTAAGGGCAAACTAGGTCATCTGGCAGGAATGAGACTGGAGGAGAGCATTTCGGGCAGAGGGTGTACCAGTCCATGTGTCCTTAGGGAGCACAGCTAAAATGTGAAGGAAGGGAAGCAGTGAGGTAGGACTGGGCCAAGCCAAGGAATGTGGTAGGAAATGGATCCTGTATGTAGAAAGACCATCTATAAATAAAATTGGTGGACCAATGACTTGAGAGACTTCAGTATTTAGAGGCTGTAACAGATTTTTTTTGCAAATGGCTGAATTAACACTCCTCTCTGTCTAATCCAGCATCTGGCCACTCCGCCAGGCAGTTTCTGTGTCTGATTCTCTCCTCCTGTGCATGGGTTATACTTCTTTGTTTCTTTCCATACCTTGTCATTTTCTGTTATACACTAGATATTATAGGTAATATATTGAAGCAACTTGGGGTCCTCGCCACTACTTGTTGTTATTATTTGATTTAGTGACTGGATTACTTAAACAAAGTCAACTTCCCTTATTTTAATTATTTAAATTAAGTCTCTGAGTTTGCACCCCAGGAAGGCACATCTTGGGTATATCCACAGACACCTGGTTTGAGATTGACATTGGAGGGTTCTCTCTCCTAGACTACACTCGGCTGTTGAGCTCCACTAATTGATGGAGAATTGCTGCATTGTTTTCAACAAAGCTCTGAGGGAATCAATTGCTCTACAATCTAAAACAATCTAACTGTGGTTCCTTTGAAGGCACAGTTTCAAAGTCAGTGTTCAGTACTTGTTGTGACCTGGGCAGGGCTCCTCCCAGATCTTAGCCCCAGTTCTCCCCTGCAAATTGGTATGCAATTTAGACTCTATCTCAGCTTTCCCCTCAACTGCCCTTCACCACAGATCCTACTATTCTTGAAGTAAGTCTTGGGCTTGTGCTTCTCCACGTTGTTATAGATGAAGACAATTTCTATGGAAAAAGATGTGGAATTATTTGTTTTAGGGACTGCTTCTCCCTCAAGGAAAAAAATCTACAATCCAAAGCTCTGGAGATGGAAGTGGGGAAAATGGTAAGCCCCTCTCTGGGTGACATGGGTTCTAAAGCACTGGATTCTCCTGAAAGATCAAGGAAGAGAAGGATTGGAAATTTCAATATGTTTAGAGATGTTAAGGTTATTGTTCATCTACAAAAGACCAGTTTATTGGTGGCATGGGGACAAGAGACATAGTAGAATAGATTCAGATTAGATTCAGTAGACTAGATTCATGGCCCATAGAATAGATTCAGATCTGAGAGGGAACAAAGAAAAGGGCTAATGAGAATAGGTATAACTGGAGAAATGAGGCTTTGCAAGGAGAAGAGTGATGGTATAAGAATTTAAACAGGAACTGTCAATTGGGGAGCATTTTGCATCCCTCCAGGGGTCATTTATTAATGTCCAAAGAAATTTTGATGGGGGGGGCAGTGCTCTCATGAATAAAGGTAAGGGATACTTCTTACCTTCTAGAATGTGCAGAACAGTCCCAAAATGTGTTACCCAGCCCTGCTGGGTGTGGTACAGGCCTGCAGTCCCAGCTACTTGCTAGTGGGAAACTGAGGCAGGGGAATGACCTGATCCCAAGGGTTCAAGATCATCTCAAAACAGAAAAAAAAAAAAGAGAAGGAAGAGAAAAATTATTCAACTCAAAATGTCAAACACTAATGTAGAGATGTAGAGGAAAAGGTGGGTGAGGGTGAAATTTTTATCCTGTTTGTTTTAAACAGATGGTTCTTGAATACGTTTTGATTCTCATGGAAAAGTGTCAACTAGGGAGGAAGAGGTTCAATGTACAGAAGAAAAACGTGTAGTTTTCTGTGGGGAGGAATGATTACTGTCCATTTGTATAAATGAGGACACTAAGACCCTGAAAGGGAAGCAGTTTTTCTCGGGAGAGAAAGTCAGTAAGAGGTGGAGTATAGATTCAGAGTTTGGCTGAGGTGACTATGCCAAGTTCCTGGAGGGGCTGAGTGACCCTCTGGATCCTGCCACCAGCAGCCATGGCATCAACAAAACCCAGCCGCTCTAATATCAAAGATTTCTCTCACTCACCTTCTGAAAGCTCTGCACTTCCCTCTGACCCACATTTTCTTTTCTGAACCACGATTTTAGCTTGTTATTAAGGCTGCATGTATCACACAGTGAAGAGGACTTTCACCTACAGTTGAGGCTTCAATCCTAGTCCCATTTGTGGCCATTTGGCTTCTGCCATCTGGCAAGCACCATTTCCTCTTTGGGACCCATCTGCCCAAAGAGCTGCCCTGGCCACTCCCACACCTATTCTCCCTTCCTTGAAAGGCTCCACAGACCCAGTACAGCACAGAAGAGTGGGCCAACTCACTTGAAAGCTGAGTTCTTTCCTGGTTCTGGTTTAAGACTTGAATCCTTTGTTGTTCTACTGGTCCCCAACCCCTAAGGGATGATGTTGCAGAATTTTAAACACAGCCACTTTATAACATCCACAGATCTTAATCGTCCAGTAACAACTATGCAGTTAGTGGAGTGGCCTAGAAGCACTTACACTGCACCCCAGGGACTATTATGTCAGGCTAAGGCAAGCAATAAAATGAACAGCAAATGAGGAAATGCAGGGAGGGAAGGTCACCTGGCGCCAAATGACACATTACTATGCTGACGTATCTGTGGAAGAAACTTTTAAAACCTGTACCCACAGGACATCTCCAGGCAGATTCCAAAAGTGTCCAGGGAACTTCTGCTTTCCTCCCAAGGAGCTTTTCTGGACTCAGGAGACTAAAGAAGTGTTAACATAATACCGTGGAGTAAATTGTGGAAGAGTCGGGTGTCCAATTTCTTGCCTTAACATATTCTGTACCATTTAAATCTCTTCAGATAGATTTTACAAATTCTCTTTCCTGCTTCTTCCAGTTTGTAATACTTTTCCAACTCAGAAAATTCTGCATTAGGAAATATTGCAGTGAGGCATACTCCTTGTTCCACCACCTTGCAGTTCCCTCCTTACTTACTGGAGATGAAGAGACCCTCTAGCTCATTTTAAAGATAAGTAACCCTTTAAGGACTTGAGGGTTTTATTCTTCCTCCCATCTTCCTATCTCCTTCCTACCCATCTTCTTCCCTCTTCTTCCTCCCTCCATTCCTCCCTCCCTACCTTAAACTTTCTCTGCAGTCTTCTTAGGATTTGAACCCAGATGGGTTTGCTACAAAATCCCACAAAGAATATAGACTATATGAAGTACAAATAGCCACCCTGGGCTATAAGGGTATATTTTTTAAATTGATGTATGCATTCTGATCTACCAAAATATTTAAAGTACAAAAATTTTCAAGAATATTATCAAACATATTTTTTTGAAAAGCAATATAATTCCACTGTTGTTACTCTTCCAGGTTTTCCTGTTGCTTCTTTAGAAAGTGCATACAGTTGTTTAGTTAATTTCCCCCAGTTTCAATGTATGCTGTACTCCATTACTGGAGCAGAATAAATGGTTGAAATGGCAATTTGCCACAAACTCTTCTACCACTTTGAAAGGAGTGTATCAGAACAGAGTATCATTTACTGTTGACTGAAATATTAAAAGATGAAGTAATAACATTTGAAATAAGTTCTTTTCATGAAAAAAATCACTAAATGTCTACCAGAAAAAAATATTGAAAACACTTTGGAAGGCATCTTGCCCTTTTATTTAAGAGTCTGAATTACCCTGCAGAGTTTCTGCTGTTTTCCAAAAGAGGTTAAGCTTAAGAGAGGCAGGATCCAATGAAGATCTACAAGTTTTTAATCTTAGGCTATTTCATTTTGGGGCAGTGACTGAGACCTATGAACAATTCATATTCCACTAAAACTGGGCATGGCAAGATGACCTTCCTATTGCTCTTCCCTCCCTACTATTGCTCTATACAATTGTTGCTTTCGTTCTCTTTCCTAACATTTGCATGGGATAGGCTCTGCTAGAAATCTTGATAAAATATAAAAAGGGAACACAGCCCATGTGTGGAACATGTCTCAAAGCCTAATATCATAAAGTCATGTGGAGGAAAGTGATCAAGGGGCAATATGGAACATTGTGACAATTTTGATACTCTGGACAAACTGAATCTTGGGATTCTTTATTAAAAACAGCTGCCCCTTCTAGCTATCCCCATTTAAAGAAATATTCCAAGTAATGCCAGGAATTAGATTCTTATCTCCAAGTAGCTGAGAGTTTGACACCTACTACACCTTAGTTGGACAAGAAATCAGATCAGACAAACATTTGTATGTCAAAATTTACCTTTCTCAAGTCAAAACATTGGACCAAAAGGCTTTTTGAAGTTTCCTGTATTTTTAACATGTTATGCACTGAAGGACACCCATCTTCCTACTCTCTTGAAAATTATTCAAACCAGAATCAATTCTTATCCAATTGTCAAGTCATTAGCACTTACCAGGATACAATTATGAACTGTTTTTGCCCAATATATTATCAGATTGCCCTAAGTCACCTGATATGGAAAATAGTTCATGGAGAGCACTGTCTAATGAATAAAATGCAACATTTATATGGGAGTTCTTGTTTAGATTAATGAGTTTAACATGTATCCTCATGGGCTTATAATTCATTGTGTCATTGGGGGTCTTTTCAGTTGAGTGTTGTATGTTGGCATTTATTCTGGCCCATCAGGAGGTCTCTCCTCAGACTATTATGTTCTACAAATTTACAATACAGTAGCTTCTTTTGTGTGCTCTTTCTCTTACAACCCTTTTGATACATAACTGAGTTTTGGCCTAGTTTTCTAAAAGTTTAGATTCTCAAACCAAATGCCAGGTTCCAAATAAGGCTTAGTAGATCCCATTTGTTGTCAATGAGATAGAGCTAGAAACCTAGAATTTCTTGAGGAGTATCCCCTGGCAGTAAATTTTGAAAGTGGCTGTTATGTTATTACATTTGGCTATTTTCAAGTTTTTCTGAAAGTTTCCTTTCCTTGAGGAAATAAAAGTTCTTCTAGAACTTCCATGTGGATAGCACATTGCAGTTCTTTGAGCAAATTTCATGAAACTCTTTGGAAGGCAAGACTCAGGAAGTTCTTTCCTTCTCTTCTCACCTGACACACCCTTCCCAATCCATGTAAGCCAGAGATAAATTCTTGTGTATGCAGCTCAGGAGTGCAAATCTGGAGAGGCTCTTGGGAGTAAGACAGGTCTACAGAAGAACAAACTGGTCCAGGTAGTCAAGTCAGTTACTAGCTACTTCTTTGTGTGGACATTCTCTTCATCCTGAGCATCAAGAGAAAGTCCAAACTTGTATGCTATACACACTTGTTCCTGAAACAGGCAAGTTCTTGAAATGTGAAAGGCAGAGACTGAGAAAGAGGAATTTATACCTTTTAAAGGCATGTTTAGGACAAACCTGTTTTAAACAGCTGATTTTCAAGGATACACTAAGTAGTCTCTTAAGAGTAGCTTCACAGGAAATTAAGGTAATTTGTCATAATTAGTAAACTAGTATACTCCAGTAGAGGTGTACAGAACATACCTGAAATATTAGCTTGTTCTTTGTAGGTAATAGTACAACTATTAAGTACAACTCCTTTGCATGAAAGCTGTTATCCAAAGCTAAAAATAATTTACACTCTTTAGATGTTTTATCAGGTCTTCCCTGTGGGTACTTGTTATATTCTTGGGATCATATTATGGCCTGTATTATGCCCAAATTATTCCACAATAAGTTAAATTAGTATGGAATTATTCTTTTGTGATTGAGTAATGCTGCATACAAATTCTATATATATGGAGAAACCTAAGCATAGATAAATTATTTTCTTAATAATGGAGAAACATAGTAGGAAATTGCATGCTCTTCTCTGGGGAATTACAGAGGGAGGAGATGGTGGTTGTGCAGTACGCAATTCTAATTTTGTGCAGAGGATTGTAATGGTTTGATGTTCTTATATATTCAACTACTGAAGAAGAAAGGAGAAATATGAGATAAATGAAATAATTTCAGGTTGACAATTGTGGAGTTAAAAGTTCATAATTAACAAATGAATGTTGAGCCGCTACAAGAGCAAGAGCTTCTGTTAGAACTTAAGAGTTTATGATGATATCACTAATCAATGTCTAACCTTTGAGATGCTTACCATTTATTTTGGGAGGCAGGTAAATGGTAAGTTAATAACATGAGAAAGTATAAAATTAGCTGCCAATTAATGAGATAGCTTAGTATAAAGAAAGAATACTGAGTTAGGAATCAATACGTGATTCTGGTCCTGATTAGCCATGACAGTCATAGGGATCTTAAGCAAGTTATATTCTCCCTGGGCCTCAATTTTCTCACTTGGTTATAACATTTATTGAGTGCTCACTATGCCTGCCAAGCATCTTACACATTTTCTCTCATTTCATACTCAAGCAGAAGCAAAGTAAATTTATGTAAATAGTCCAGGATTATAGCATGTGGCCGATGATTCAAATCTGAGGATATGTGTGTATGTGTGTGTGTGTGTGTGTGTGTGTGTGTGTGTGTTTTCGTGATCGGGGGACACACATCCTGGTTGTGTTAAAAAGCATACACAATAAAGGAACTAACAAACTATCTGGCTGAACTATAAGACATGGTAAGTCGCCAGTCTAGTCATATTCTACTAAAGAGCTCATTCCTTGAGCCTACCTTTATGACCAAGTGTGCCAAATTTTCTGCTTCAATTCTTTACAATGTGATAATGTTACACATACACATTTATTACTTTCAACATGAAGCAGCAACTTTCCCATAAAATGTCACCTACTATGTTTCATGTTTGAGGTGACGTGTGTTATACATTCACTCAATTCAGCAAAGCTGTTTCTGTCTGGTCCTGAGTTACAGGAGTTTTCATGTTACCTTTTCATTTTTCCTCATATATTGGTAGATCTAGCATTTTTGTTGTGTTTGTTTTATATTAAGAAGAAACATGAATATACCTTAACAAATTCAGTTTATGATGATAATATAAAAGTAATGCATTTAATTTGAATGTGATTAATAAGTATTTAACCTATTTTCATTTGTAATGTTCATGTCAAATATCAGAATGCTCCTTAGGGTAAGATCTTCAAGACAGTATAGGCAAAGTACTATATTGGATTTGTAGTGGACTTATGGTATCTACCCTAAATGTTATTTGTATTAGGAAATCTTCCAGACATTTTTAGTTATTTCTTCATGACTCATTTTATACATCATACTTTCCTGAATTTTTTGTTGTACATATTTCATAATATCTTGGGACAAAAGCCATATACTTCTGATCTAAAGACTACCAACCTATAATGCACCAAAGTTTATAGCTCAGTATTTGCAGCCAAATAGCTAGGTAGGTCAACTTGGTCTTTGGATGGAAGGAGGGCAGATAAAAATATAAGAGGAAAATTCCAAATGCTATCATTATAGGTTGTTATATAAACTGTTAAGAGAATTTTTATTTCATACAATACTTAATTTTTTTATAATTCGGTTAGGTTCTTAATAAATATTTGTAGTTGTTATGAAATAGATGCTAGATTTTTCTGGATTCAATGTGGCTTTTATATTTGTCTTGTCTCTGAAATACAGATGCTGAATTTTTGTTGAATGAATAAATTGATGAATGGATGGATGGACAGACAGATATATAGATGAATAGGTAATTATGGTATAAGTGGAGAAGCAAAGCCTAGGATGTTACTTAAGATAATCTGGGATGCCCTCTCTTGACTGAGTCTATACTATTCCATAGATAAAAACCTTTCTTTTCCATCAAACCTGTATTTAAAGTTTATTTTGTAATTATCTTTTGGTTTTCCTAGAAATGGTTTTTATTTTATTATTGCTATATCTTTTCTTTGCTTTAAAATTAAATAGGTTTAAAATGTATTAGTTTTTAAGAAATAACAGTTAACCCAGGGTAAGTATGAATAAAGCAATATCCTGTCTAGTTCAAAATAGGCATACATTGAGTAGTGATAGCAGAAAAGCTATTTCAAATAAACCATCATTAATATCATCAACAATAATGTGTGAGTCCATTTTTAAGTACCAGGCATGACTCTAAATTCTTTATAAGTACCAGTTGACTTAATCCTTACAAACCTATGTAAGATAACACTGTGCTCTTTTTATTTTCAAGTAACCTCAGATTTACTGATAGACATTGAGAGTAGATAGAAAAATAACTAAGGAATAATCCTTTGGTATTACAAGAAATCAATTATTTTCCATGTATTCATATAAACATTCATTATCCTTTTACATCCAATACCAATAAAAATATCTAAGACAAAAAAATTGGATTTTTTTTCACCAAAGCACATTGCAGTTTAGAGGGTCTCCTATGTGTTCAAGGTATTAGTATTATATTCCACAACTTCTTGTTTTTCCTAATATGGACAGTCAGAAATTCAAAACATGAATGTTGCCATCATTTTATAAAAGAATGACCATTTTAAAGCCAAAAGTGTTGGGAAGATACAGGCTCATTTGAAGGTCATTTTCTTTAATTGAACACATTTAGCTTTGTGAAAGATTCATGATATTATCTAATTTCTGATTTCAGAGCCTGCCAATGAAAATTTCACCAAAGACTGGCCCCAGGCTTTACACTGACATTTGGGAGCCACCAAACATCAGGCCATGACAGCTACATTTATTACTAAATTTTCTTGAAAGCAGATGTAATCTAGCTTTAGTAGGCCTCAACTTTCCCCCTCTATCTACCTAGAGGCCATCTGTATTCAGCAACTTATTGCATCTTTTCTAAATCCAACTCTACAACCCAGTGGGTTATCATTTTCTCTAAAGATTACAAAAGATATTGGAACAATTTTATATCACATACCACATAGAAACACTTCATAAATAGCCCCTTTAAAATTTTTGTTTTTCTCTCAAAATTCTTCTCAGAATGTCAAATTTCTTACCATTTCTCTCATCTCCTTTATATCCACAGTCTGTAAAATTCTCACTCGACTGACACCCATATCACTTCTGGCCCTAAGCTTTCAAGTTTCAATCAATAAAACCCTTACCTGGATTAGCTAACATATATATAAATATACATGAGTATGAGCAGGTTTTTGAGTTGGGTTTGGTTTTGGTTTTGTATTAAAATTTAGGCTTCATTTAGGGGCAGGATTATGGTTATCAGTAGGGCATATGTTATGGTTTAAATGTGAGGTGTCCCCCAGAAGCTCAAGTGTCAGACAATGCAAGAAGGTTTAGAAGAGAAATGATTAGTTTATAAAAGTCTTAACCCAATCAGTGAATTAATCCCCTGATAGAGATTAACTGAGTGGTAGTTGAAGTGGTAGGGTGTGAAGGGTTTGACTGGAGGAGGTGGGAATTGGGACATGGCTTTGGGGTACATATTTTGTATCTGAAGAGTGGAGACCTCTCTCTCTGCTATCTGATCACTATGTGAGCTGCTTCCCTCTGCCATACTCTTCCACCATGATGGAACTGGCTGTGTTTAGACTGAGACCTATGAAACCATGAGCCCATAAGTAAACTTTTCCTCCTCTACAGTTATACTGGTAGGGTTATTTAAAAGTCACAGTGGTGAAAAAGCTGACTAAAACCAAAATTGTTACTGAGAAGTGGGGTCATTGCTGTGACTAACTTGTCCATGTGATTCAGAATTTTTTGGAGTTTTTTGGAATTGGTGGGAGGAATTTTGAAATGTATAACAGTGCAAACTGAAAATGTTTTAGATTGCTGTAAGTGGAGATTAATGGCAGGTTCTGGTGGGAGCTCAGACCAGAATGGTAAAAGGACTGCGGTCAGTGAAGGCCCTCAAGAGGATTCAGAAAAGGAGGACTCTACTGGAATTTGGAGTAGAGGCCATTTGTGTTATGTTCTGGCTAAAAAGTTGTCTGCATTTTCCCCTTTTCCTGAGACTTTCTGTGAAGCTGATTTTAAAAGTGATGGACTTCTTAATCTGGCAGAAGTAATGTCTAGCCAACATAGCATTCAGGAAGTGACATGGATATTGCTGGCAACTTTTAGCCAAATTTTATTTTGATAATCAGGAGCAGAAAGTAGCACAGAAAGATTTGAAAAACATGGACTTAAAAGGTCAGAGTAAAACTAGGGCTAAGGAAGTTGCAGATAAAGTTATTACTGACACTAAAGAAATGCTAAAGACTTTGCAGAGAGATAATAAGAAAGATGACTTGAGGGCATCTCTGGAGCTGGCAAGACCACAGCCATCTCAAGCTCAAAAGAGTAAAAATGAGAATTGTCTTGAGAAGAGACCAGTGGGACACTGGAGGACCTAGAAAGTTTTTTTTCAATGTGCTCAGCCACCCAGACACTGAGAGAGGCTGCTGCAGCAAGGGTCACTGGAGGCTTGGCTGCTACTCTAGATGGCAGCTGATCTTGGCATCAACCACATGGTTCTGGTTCTGCAGGAATGCAGGATGTTGGAGTTAGAGGGTCTTGAGGCTTCCACCAAGATTTCAAAGAAAGGCCTCGGAGGCCAGGCAAAGTACAGAAGGATCAGAGTACCTGTGGGCTTCCCCTGAGAAGTCAAAGTGTGGAGATGTGAGGAGGAAGCCAAAGCTGCAGCGGAGACACCTGAGTTAAGAAATGCCAGTAAAGTGGGACATTGTCCTAGGAAAGCTGTAGAAATCCAACAGAGACAAGCCAATAGAAACATCACTTGTGCTGCAACCAACACAGCATATTCATATATTTATATATATATATATATAAATATATTAATCTCTATGTGAAAATATATATGGTTAAATATATATGTATATTTAACCATATATATATTTGCATAGAGCAGAATGCATTTTCTAAAGCAAAATATAGAGACACACAAATTATTTCATGTAGTTACTGACATTCTTCCCACAAAAAAAGTGGGATCTATATCCTTTCCCTTTGAATCTTTAGGGGAAGCCTGTGGTTGATCCAACAATGAAGGATAGTTGCAAATCTTTGGTTTCCAAGGCAGGGCATAAAGGGACACAGCTTCTATAGGTACTTTCTTTCTCTGGGGATGCCTGCTCTTGGATCACAGTCACCATGCTATGAGGAAGCTTAAATTAGTCTTTGGGAAGAGAACTCCTGGGAGAAACTGAGAGTATAGTCCATAGCCAACACCAACCACCAGATATCTGAGTGAATGACCTTTCAGAGCATTTCAGCTGAAATCTTCAGAATCTTCCAGCTGAGGCCTCAGACATTACAGAGCAGAGACCAGCCAACTTCACTCACTATTGTTTGATTTCCTGACTCACAAACATCAAGAGAGAAAATGAAATATTATTGTTGTCTGAAGTCACTAAGATTTGGAGTAACTTGTTGTGCAGAAATTGGGTAGCCAATATATTCCAGTAGGAAGAAGATACTAGGAAGACCATCTAGTATCACTTAGATCTTCTCTTTGGAGAAGGGGAACCATGAGCTTTATAATCTTTGTTAAAATGATTTTCAAAATAGTGACTGAATAAGTGCTGGTCTCATATAATTAAACAAAACAGAATTTGTTCTTCTAGCTTACATAGAAATGTTTAAAAGTTTTAAAGAAATTACCTAATGTTTATATGAGAAACATGAAATTCAAAATCATGTTCTAGTTACTCAAAACAGAAACACTACAAGTATAATTAAATGCATCACAATGTTTATTTGTTAAATATCTATATTGTTTAGAATTTTGAAGTCATAAAATGAATTATTAGGCTGTCATTTTAGTTCATATTTTGCATAGCAAAAGAAATAATAACTTTATTGGAGCTAACTAAACTTCTCATTAACATTTACTTGAAAAAATTGGGAATAAAACTGAACATTAATTTGATTAGAAAAGTACCCCTAATGCTTCAGAATTTTTCCTTCAGTAAGCACGGAAAACTAACATCATTTTACAGTTCTCAAATCCATTCTTGGCAAGACATTACAAAGGCTGAGCAGGCCCAGCACTTAACAAATTATTTATATTACAGTACTATAAATTACAGAAATTTGTGAACATTTTGATATTATAAAATACATCTATACAAATGATGACTTAAAAGGTAGCAATCCTTTCCCACTCACTTTCCTTAGACAATGAAAAGTACAAATTTGAGAGTGAGAGAAGCACCATTGAAAAGACCATTCCCCAAACTATTTAGCACAGGGAGCCAATTTCCTGGTTCAGGGCTACTGAACTAATATTTTGGCAGTTATCTGAGCAGCATTCAACACGAAGGAATGTGTTTACATGGAAGATTCAGACCCAAGGGTAATGGAAAAGAAGCAAAAAGATTAACAAGTCAGAAATGGTCATGGTCATTAGAGATGGCAGGCCTAAAGACATTCAGCCCAGACTGTGGTGCCACTATGTTGAGTAAGAATTCACTCTTATTCCCAAAGGTCCGTATTTGCAGCTCCGCCCTGAAGGCACCCTTCTTCTCTTTCAAGCTATTGCTACAGTACCAGGTAAAAGAACACTTTTCAAGAAGATTCAGAGAATGCCTTGGGCCCTTTTCTTCTTGGTTCACATACTGAAATTTAATGGACACTTGCATTAAATAAGTCCATGCATGTAAATGAGGCACAGGTCAATGCCTGGGCCATTGTGAATGCACAGATGTATCTGTTTGATCTCACTCTCTTAACAGAATCTGTGCAATACACCTGGGGTCCTAACTACAAGAACATATCCTTGAACTCAATAAGCCTTCTTCTAGATGTTTTTCCCCATAGAAGATCAGAGATGTGCACAGTACATAGAATGTAAAATTTTTTCCCAAGTTGAACATCTGAAATGTTCAAAATTCTGAAAGAATTTTTATGATACCAAACAACATATTAAGAATGTTTAATAAAATTAAATGAAAAATAATATGGTATAAAATAAAGTTAGAACACATTTAAAATGTGAGGGTAAACAATAAATATAATAATACAAATAGCAAATAATGAATATATTGATAGTTTTCTTTGTTACATTAAAATTAATTAAATTTTTTTCTTTACACTTTTCTGTTTTCCAAATTTTCTACAATGAACAAGTTTTAAAAATATGAAAAAAGGTTGATATTCAAGATTACAACAGAAATAGTTATAGATCTTTTCTTAGACTGACATGGGTCTGTTACTATTTAAAACAAAGCAAATACACAGGAATAAGAAAAATATATATAATTAAATGGATTTTTAT
Source organism: Sciurus carolinensis (assembly GCF_902686445.1). NCBI lineage: Eukaryota > Metazoa > Chordata > Mammalia > Rodentia > Sciuridae > Sciurus > Sciurus carolinensis. Next base: position 48,512,083 of record NC_062218.1, read on the forward strand.
TTGCCCACTCTAAAATTATCAATATAATGATTTAATGAATCAAAGTGATTATATGTGCTTGAATATGTATGGATTCTTTCCATGAAATTACATAAGAATTTAGTAAAGGCTGAAATGCTCCCTCTGACATGCGAATGCTAACTCACATTAAGTGAGAGTGGAGGGAAGAACAGAAGTTCACTAGATTAGACAAAGGGGAATGAAGGGAAGGGAGGGGGATGCGAATAGGAAAGACAGTAGAATGAATTGGACATAACTGTCTTATGTTCTTATATGAATACATGACCAGTGTAACTCCACATCAAGTACAAGAATGGGAAGTTATACTCCATGTATGTATGACATGTCAAAATACATTCTACTGTCATGTGTAACTTACAAGAACAAAAAAAAAATTAAAAAAAAGTTTTTAGTAATGGTAGTTGTACATTTGAAGTGGGGGACTGAAGAAATGATAATCTGGGGTCAGAGTTGTATCCTGGTACATATTTTTATTGTTTGAATTTTCCTCATGTGCACATATCTTTTAAATTAAAACACTATATATAACAATAGTTGACACTGATAAAAGTCTAATCCATCTAACTAGTGATCATTTCAATTTTAGCAGGTATTTCCCCCAGGCAACCTCTGTCTGGCAATTCAGTTGACATGTGCAGCCCTAGTAACAAATCAGCTGTTCTGTTCAGTGAGTACCTGCCAAGTTGCAGGAACATCCTGCCCCATGCAAGTTCACTGCTCTGCTCAAAATAAGGAGGCAATCCCTGGGGATGTCATATAAATTGGACTGAGCCTACTTGGGCTTCCAGCTTTCAGGACACATAGGGATTTTCAGGTTTTTTTTTCCCCCCAAGCCTGAGGATTCTACATAATACAGCTGGGAGAGATTTTCCTGTTTAATATTCTTGTCTCAATCATTTTAACCACAGCAAGAGCTAGTTATAAGAATGGCCTCTGCAGCAGGCGGGTACCAGGTTACTTCTCACATCTGTCTGTCACAGTCAGACTTTTTAATCCCAGTCACACAGAGCCACCTCCTTCCTTTATTACCACCCCTTTCACCTGCATTGGGGTCTTCCTTCAATCGGACCTCCCTTCTCTGTAGGGAAATTTACCATGAAATAAGATCAGTGTGTTCTTTGGTGGAGCTGCTGCTACTTGTTAAAGGGAATAATTGAATGGCCTTGAATTCTGCTCCATCAAAGTTTCTGTTGTGTTTCAATCAGAGGAGGTCATGCTTCTCTTCCTCACTGGCACAGTCATCTCATATTCTTTCTGGGAGAAAGGATAAGAGCTCAGCCTTATAGGTGATCTATAAGATTCCTCACCCCCACAGACAACCGTAGAAAGAGAATTGACCAAATTCTGAGTCTGACAACAGTACAAAAGCAAGAGTTCAAAAATCTAGGTGAGTGGGCCAGGTCTTGGGTTTAGGTGAGATGGCAGGAAACCCTGTATAAAAAAGCAGGTGATTTCCACATCAATGGGCCTTTGACTTCAAATGGGAGGAAATGGAGTTCTTATGGGGAAGGCATCCAAGCAACCTTGATTCTCTTTGGTCAGATTAATCAAAACCTTAGGCATATAGGCAGAACTCTGGTCCCTGACTGCTGGGAGACAATCCTATCAGTGTTTATCAGTCCGGTGTCAGCAAAGTATCATTCTAGATGTATCATAAAATGTTTCAATGACATTATAGAACCTATAAAGTCATAGTGAAAAACAATTTTTTTAAAAAGTGGGAATTGCACAGAACCAAAGGCAGGCAGGTATGTGTGCTTATGAACCAAATGCAACTAAATATTTCCATATGTAAGCCCAAGATAACTGGGGAATTTCAAATACTTCTATTTCTCAGTGACAAAAGGTGCATGCTTTCAGAATAAAGGCAAGCATTACTAGTCTTAAATTTATAAGGTTTGTGATCATTTTTTTAAAAAAATATACATTTAGAGTCTGAATTGAAGCATTTCTTATAATGTCTTCATTAAAAGTCTTGTAGCTTGTTTTACAACCCGTAGAATCTAAGAGGGGAAACTGACTAGCAATAAATACAAAAACAATGACACCAATTTCATTGCCCAAACTAAAAGAAATTTCAAGATATAAAACAGAGAATGAACCACTAAAAAATGCATTTAAAAGTCCACTTTAATCTTCAAAATCCATATTATGAAAATGAGACAATAAAATTTACATGAGAAATATATATAGTCATGAATTCAGGAATAAAAATAAGTCTGGCACGGATTTATGAAAATCTTTGTGCTTCGAGGAGACTGAGAATGAAAAGCTTTCTTTTGTTAAAAAGTCCTGACACCTATACCAAAGAAAGCATCTGGATGCCTGTTCTTGGAACTAAAGACTTACTCAAAGTCAGGTCTGTGACCCTGGTAACATATCAGCCAGTTAATAGTAGGTTCATTTTATTTTTTGAACTTAAGTATTGGTGATTAGTTTTACCATGCTATTACCAAAATACCTGACAAGACCAACTTAGAGGAGGAAGTTTATTTTGGGTTCACCATTTCAGTGGTTCACTTTGGGACCAAGAAGAGGCAGAGCATCTCAGAGATGGAGGAAAGTGTCTTGCCTCATGGCAGCCAACCAGGAAGCAAAGAGCAAGGGGGAGGGTCACAGGAAAGATGCATCCATCCAGGGCAAATGCTCAGTGACTCACCTCCTCCAGCCATGTCCCATTTGCCTACAGTTGTCACCCAGTTAGTCCATTCAAACTAGGATGGACTGATTAAATTATGGCTCTCATAATTCATTCACTTCACTTTTGAATATTCCTACATTAACACAGGAGCTTTTGGGGGGGAACCTCATATCAAAACCATAACAAGTGATATTGAAAGAGCCATTTCACATGTGATAATTTCCATTATAGAAATGGATAGATAGTTTTACACATTTTTACTTTCATATACCTTTTTTTTTTTCAGCTATCAAATCGATACCTGAATGTGTGTGTATATTTAGTGACTAGCAATAGTTAATTCTTTTGGATCTAAATTTTCTGAAAATGTTCTGTATGATATTCAAGGCTCTTCCCGTCTACTATGAATGTCTGAGAGGGACCATTGTTGATAGTGTAAGGAATATAACATGTATGTGTCATATACATTTCAATACGTGCATATGTCATGTATACTTCATTGTATTTATGAATGTCATGAATATTCATTATATAATGCATATAGAGGTTAAGGAAAGGAAAAAATAAATGGACATCAAGCCCTGAATTTCAAGTGCTATAAGGTATTTCCTACTTCTTTTTGTCTGTGGGATTTTGTTCAAGAAAGTGTGATGCTAAGCTTTCTTCTGAAAGTAAATGAGTAAATTGTCACCCTAAACATGTTTTCAGACTCAAATTTATTGTCTAATTAAGTAACTAAATGGTGAGTGAGTACAGCATAATAAAAAAAAGAATTGTTCTATCAATTCCATATACCATTCACAGCAGAAAGCCTGGGTAGTTTTCCTGATTTATAGAGATCACAGAGGAAATAGGCAAACGGGGGAATGTTTTTCTTGATGTGAATTTAAATAAACAAACTAGAGCCTTTGGCATTACTTGCAAATTTTCATGGGGGAAAAGGATAAATTATTGATAACAGGCTCTGACAGTACTTATATTCTTCTGATTTTTTTAATATATTCAAATTAAAGTTTTAGCATAAAAATAGTAGAAAACATGAACATAATGAGTTTAAATATGATATTTTATGATTATCTTCATGACAAACCTCATCACTAAAACCTTGACATCGGAATCTTTGCATAGTATTTTATTTACATTTTTGTTTCATACATTCATAAAACCTTGAGAAAAGCATAGAGCTTTTTAAAATATTTTTTAGTTATCAATGGACATTTATTTATTTATTTATTCATTTATTTATATGTGGAGCTGAGAATTAAACCAAGTGCCTCATACATGCTAGGCAAACACTCCACCACTGAGCCACAATCCCAGTCTAGCATAGAGCTTTCAAACATAAAACTGCCACCCTCTTTTGGCAAGAATGCTTCTTCCCAAAGGTTATATTACCAAGCAGGAAAGGGGGAACTGGAATCTTGCATAAACCAAATCCACAATGATCCAAATGACACTAATGCCCATTCACCTATCTATGGTTTGCTCATTGCCAGTCACATAATAATACTTTAAGAAATCGAAAATTTACAAATACCGTAAGAGACAAAGAATTTATCCTCAAAGAACTTACTAGTGAATAGAGAAGATAAATTATACTTAAGGTATAATTAAATTGCAAATACTCTGAGTACCTTAGTCAGTGTCAGGCATGTCATAGATTCTCAACGCATCCACTCAACAGTTTTATTTTTTCAGTGCTAGGGCATAAGTTCAAGGTCTCACACATTCTAGGCAAGCTCTCTATCACTTAGCCACCCCTGCCACAATACTCAATGAAGGTTCACTGAGTGAGAACACAAAGAGAAATTGGTGTCTTCTTTAGTGAATTGAAACTGAGGCCCACAAAATGGTCCACTGAGTACAAATTTACCTTTATTTGTCATAAGGGTTTTTGAAGATATAATTAAGGTAAAACTTTTGAGGTGAGATTATTCTGAATCAGAGTAAATGCTAAATTCAATGATTTGGCATCCTCAGGAATGTCCTCCTAAGTGATAGAAACAGGAAGGATTCGGAAACACAGATAGAAGGTGACCTTGTGAGGACAAAGGCAGGGTTTGGATATGAAGCCCCAGACCAAGAAATGCCAAAGTTACCCCTAGAAGCTATGAGAGAGGCAATTATCCCTCAGAGCCTCCAGAACCCAGAGAATAAATTTCTGTTGTTTCAATCCAAGCAGTTTGTGGTCATTGGTATGACAGTCTCTCCACTTCCCACACCCGTCTCCAAGGACACTCATAGGCCTACCTTTATGGTATTCAAATTCTAGTATGGGGAGATGGAAAACGAACAAAGTAAATAAGTAAGCTACATGGGCTGGGCATGGTAGTGCATACCTATAATCCCAGCTACTTGAGAGGCTGAAGTAGGAGAATCACAAATCAAGACCAGCTTCAGCAACTTAGACCTGCCTCAAAATAAAAAGGGTGAGGATAGAGCTCAGTGGTAGAGTGCCCCTTCCAGACCCAGTAGCCCCTGCAAAGGTATACAGGATATTAGTGTTGATAAATGCTATAAAGATAAACATAACAGAAAAGAAGCATAAAATAATGAGGTGTGTTTCGGCTGTTCATGTGGTACATTTGTAGGAGGAGCTGAATAAAAGGAGGAGGGGCAGGTGTGGGTTATGTTAAAGTTAAGGATGATCCAGAACTCTCTGACTGCACAAGTACCTTCCAAGGCTCTTAAGTGGGATGGGGTACTAGGAATGTATTTATTTAGTCATTAGCTTTGGGAAATTTTGCGAGACAGAAGTAAAAGTCTTTCCAACATCAAGAGTGAATTTAGAAAGATGTTTTGAATGTTTCATTAAGTGAGGAGTTATTGACTCCTAATTTGGACATGTGAAAGATGCCTATTTTATCCTTGAATTCCTTTATTAAATAACTACAAATCAAATAAGTGACTAACAGGAAATTTCAAATTCAGTTATTAGAATATCAAAAAAATTACAGAAATGCCCTAAGTGATTAAATCAATAGAAATTATTCATATATCAAGCAGTGAATTATAATAATTTTTTCAGATCATCTCAAAAATGGTAATTCATTGAGAAAGAGATGCATTTCAAATAGACATGATGAATGAGCTCTCAGATTGCTTGACAATTGAATTAATAAAGAGGGTGAATCAAACTAACACATTGAAAACTTTTGAGTTTTTTTCCTGATTTGACATAGAATGCCAACAGTGATGAAGATGATCTAAAACTCATGTTATGACACCAGAGTGGGGACCTCAGTGACAAACTGGTTAAGGAATAAAAGAGAATGTAAAATGAATCAACACACACACACACACACACACACACACACACACACAGATGAAAACGAACCCCAGAGGTCCTGAAACCTTGTAGCTCATGTGAAACACTAGAGAAATCTCAAAATTTGACATCACACTTCTAAACCATTAATAATTATTTTTAAAAAAACTCAACAATTTTAAAGTTCAAATGATCTCTTTGATTGCTCCATAGAAAATATTACAATTTCAGTGTCATATCAAGAGTCAAAGAATATACAGCCAAACTGTAAAGGAAAACTTATTATACAGTGTTAGGCAGCTAAAAACAGTACTATGGTTTATAATGTTTCACAATATTTCTGATATATGTCAACTTAAATTTTTAATTTGTAGTGATTAATTTTCACACATTAATCATTCACTTATGGACTGGGGTTGTGGCTCAGTGGTACAGCACTCATCTAGCATGCATGAGGCCCTGGGTTCGATCCTCAGTACCACATAAAAACAAAATAAAGGTACTATGTTCATCTACAACTAAAACAAAATATTTTTAAAAATTATTCACTTATACTTGATTTATATTATATTAATGATTTTGATTTCCAATCTTAACAAGGACATCATAACTGAATCAACTTCAGGTCCAAATTTTAGCTGACCTCTATAAACTGCATCTGTTCTGTGGAAAAGGCTAGAAGACTGGAAAGAAAAAGAGAATAGGATCTAAAAAGCTGAGTGCATGGAAAGAGACAGAATCAGAATTATTTTTCCCAATGAGTAGGCAAAAGCATTTAAGAGTAAGGGAGAGGGGCTCCTGAGGTTGCTGAAACTCATTTTCTGTCCTACCCTTCTTTGCATATGATCAAATATCTTTCTATATTCCACTCTGGATCTCAAGATTATGCTCTTAAACACTACTTGGACAAAAAAATTCAGAGGAATGGGAATGGCATCTAATTTTCCTTTCTAAAATAGCTTTCTGATTAAGTTCTTAAGTTTTCTCCCATGAACTTGAAGATTTTGCCCAAGACTATTCTCTAGGTTTGAAATATGACCGCATACCCACTCTCCCCTCACATCTGTATATAACTTGACCATACTTGTAACACTTTTACTCTCTGCCTTCTCTCCCAGCCATCTATTAAAGGGAATTTTCACTAGAAGACAATGATGTCAAGCTACCCCCAAAGTAGGAAAACAAAAGAACATAGAATCAGGTGGTTCCCAGAGTGCAGATTCCTTATCCTAATTTAACCTTAGAATTGAGCAAATAAGCCTCCTCCAAGTATACCAAGCTTTGCTGCTAAAATATGTACCTAAAATTTTCCTATTTGGCTTTTCATGTTCCTCTTTTTAATTAGTAAAGTATGCTCCATGTTTAGATGGAGTTTTCTTCTAATTAATATGGGCTCTTATTAAAAATAAAATGTCCTCTTCTCTATTCAGAGTGGAATGATTTATTTTGTGCACTGTTTTTTTCAGTTTGAAAACACCTCTAAGAGCCTAGACTAACAGGACTGAAATTCTAAGACCAGTTCTTATTATTTCCATAGCCATTTCTTAACTCCATTTAATAGTAATCCCTTCAACAGGGTTCGAAAAACTATAATTTTTATGTGCAGAAATATTTAGCAATGTGCAAGTTGAAAGCATACTGCAGCTACTTTCTTATACAAGGTATATAAAGAAGATTTACTTACAGAGTGTGTTATATACATATTTAGGAAAGATGCAAAAATAAAACTCAATCAGTTCCATGAGAGAATATTCAAATGAGGAAGGTCTGTATGATGACCCTAGAACAGGACCTCTGTGTAGATTGGCACATTGACATCATGCCAATCAGCAATATGCCTGTTAAGTTCTGACCCAATCTCCCCTTCAGATTTTGACCTTTACTTTGGTCTTATTATGAAAATAAAAATTTCAACACTTTTTCTCAAAAGTAAAATCAGTCAATAAAATATCAGAATTTTTAAATACTAAGAAGTAACTAGCATTTAGTGCCTGCTAAACTAATCTAATGGAGAGTATACCCTCCTTCCGCACTACAGGATTTTTGTGGATGTGTATCTTAACTCTTAGCCAGATGTGAAGTTTGGTTTCTCTTCAACAAGGTTCAATTTCCTCACTCAGTGGGTTAACCCAGAATCCAAGTCCTCTGAGAGTCCCTATTCACCCTTAGGCTGTCTTCTCTATTCACTTGTTATTCACACAGAGAATCCCTTCCACACTCAAATATGGCAGTACCTCCTGACTGGTACCACCAGAGACACTCCTGTCCCACACCCCCATCTAATCTCTAGCAGCAGCCACAGTGATCTTTAAAAAGGCAAATCTGATTTCACCTGTTCTTCATTGGTTTCCCATGGCTACATCCTTAGCCTGGCTGACCTTTGCATCTTGCCTACCTCTTCAATCTCGTCTTGTTCTTTGTTACTGCTTATATCACAGTTCAATTACGCTTCCCTTCATTTAATTCATTGATTATACCGTGCTCTGGTTTGTCTCCTGGATTTTGCACATGCTGAGAAGAATGAAAGCCTTTTGGCAAGAATTTCTACAATTTCCAATCACCACAACTACCCTCTTACCTGAATCTGTGCCCATATACTCCACTTTCTCTTACATTAAAATGGTATAATATTAAAATGCTATAATACCAAGACTAACTCTCTCATACATTTGATCAATCCTCTTATCTACTCAAAGACCCAGAAACTTCCTGCATTGTTAATTTTTTTTCTTTCTTTAAAATCTCCTTCCCACTGGCATCCAAATGTCGTTAATTTCCAGACTTTCAAAAAAAAAAAAAATCTTGATCTCACCTCATCCTTCAGCTATGTCCCATCACTCCTTCTACAGAGAAACTCTAACAACATAGTAGCTCCTTTAATTCCTCTACACCTTTATATATAAAGTCACTCTCTTAGTGAGATATTCAACGGTCACTCTACCTAAAATTCCAGTCTCTTCAGTTAGATAATGCACCTTATCCACTTTCACCACTAAAATATAAGATCTATGACATCTGGGATATTTTTCCACATTGTAAACCATTGAACCTCTCCTCTCTCCATAAAAGCATTCGTGTGCCATTTTTCACTCATGGCTGTATCTAGAGTGCCTGGCACCGTCCCTATCTCAGAGAGGGTACTCAGTCCTTCTTTGGGGAATGAAGAAATGAATGTATCAGCACTGTAACAGCCCCATCTCTCCTTGGCTCCTCCCTTTCTGCCACAGGAGGCAGATAATCATGGTCCTTAATACTTTAAATGCTTATTTATCCTGATGAGTTATTGGCTCGTTAACTTCTTACAATATAAAACAAGGGTTCACAAACTTTTTCTGTAAAGGGACTAATTGTAGACATTTTCGGTTCTGCAGACCAAATAGTCTCCAACTTGACTAATCTTCTCTGCATTAATATTACATGCTTCGAGAAAACTTCATTAATAAAACAGGTGACAGGGGTTATTTGGCCCACAGGTTCTAGAACACCAACTCCTAATCTGGGTTGTATTTCTGGATCCTAATTCATATTCTAAACAGAAGTACATGAGAACAACAAATGCTATAGCTCCTCCCCATCCCATATCCATGGTTAGCCTTTTCCATTGCCTTATGATCTCTTTGATCCTTCAAAAGTGAGGATCTCAACTTTACCCAGCCCCACTACAGAATCTACTACTAAGTTCACTACTACTAAGTTTGTGATAACACACAAATTTACAAAGGCAGTTAGAGTCAAAAGTAAAGATAAAAGCAAAATCTTCCTAGTTGAAAACATCCTGTGAGTTTGACCCCAAATATGCCTCCAATTGCAATATGCATCTTTGTCCCATGACTCCTCCAAGGAAAGACATTACAACCTTCTTTCTGCTAAAGCATCATTAGAAAGATAAACTCTAGGAGCAGAAATATGTGGATCCTTAAAATTCTTTTTCAGAGGTGTTTACTAAAACCCACATTTTTAAAATTTTGTAAGATGATCTCTCTCTCAGGTGCACAAAACTATGTCACTCAAAGTAATCTTTTGTTTGCTTGTGCTTACAAAATGCTGCCACAGGAATAATTTAAATGGAAATTAAATTAGAAAACATGCAAAGACAACTTTATTTTGCTGTTGCGATATGAGGCCAATTGGAGTCTTCAGTCATTTTCCAGGAGAAAAATGTCCTTTAAACTAGAAAAAGTACAAACATTTCACCTGATGCCAATTTTATTTTATTAAATATCATCTGATTTTATTTCTTTAATGAATTAATAAAGTCTAATAGAGTGTCATGCAAAGTTATTTTTCTAAAAATAATAGTTTGCAAGCTATTAAGGCAATTACCTGTGGATGTTTGATAATAGATCTTGGTATCATGTGACAACACATTATTCTGAATGGGTAAGGGTTTTAATTAATGTCACTAATTTATATCATTGCATTCTAACTGTAGGTGACAACTGTTAAGTCAGATTTTCACTACCGTAAAATAATTCTTGGAGAAATATTTGGTGTTTTTTAAAGGTATTTTAACTCTTTCAAATCAGTCAATTAAAGACCATCTGATTCTGAAGATATAATTTCCTAATTAGTAAATTAGACTCCAATGTGGGGGATCTTTATAGAGAGTTGACCTGGAGTTTTCTCAGGACCCCAAATACCCCAGGAACTCCAGTCACCTCCATTCTTTTTCATACCAGGTAAGGGTTGCATTGGTATAATAATATTTAGCTCATGTCTCTCTTTCAGTTAATTACAGATATTAGTAGGACCTTATTTAAAAAGAGGGGGATAACCTCAGGCAAGAATCAAAAGTTATGTAGGTATTAGATCTTGAAGGAGATTAGAATCATACAAAAATTTCCCTGAATTATCATTGGTTGTCAAAATTGGGATAGAATACAGTATTGTAGTAAAACTGATTGGGCATTTTGTGGTATAGAGAGGTGAAGATCAAGGACTTTCATATCTTGGTTTGTATCTTGGTTCTCTTTGACATTGGAAAAATTACTTACCTCCGAACTTGAGTTTTCTCATCTGTAAAGTGAAGATAATAATGATACCTGGTGTAAGTGGTCCTGAGTATCAAACATAGACATATCCAGCATATAGTTTGGTACATGGTAACAGTACTCTTCAACCTTCAACTTTAAAAGTGGGAGTGGGAGATAAAAGACAAAAGACAAAGGAGAACAAGTGCTGTGTTCATCCAGGGAGAAAAGCATATATATAAGTATTTGCAGTGTTATAATATGTAGTTTCCTCAACATTGCTACTACTGATGCTAAGCCAGCCTGTTTCTAAACTATTTCATTTTCATTTTTTTTGTTAAGCCAATCATATTTTTCTGAGCTCTAAGAAAGAGTACTGCATATGCAATTAACATTCTGAGGAGTTTGTAAATGCAAATATTCATCCAGTTTTCTTCACAATACCACCATTAACAGTGGAACAAATCACTAAGTTAACTGAAATGATTCACATCTCATAAAGAATGGCCTTAGATCCTTTCTATTTTACTAGAAAAGACTCCCTGAAGAATAGGTATTTTGTTAGAAGGGAAGATGGAAGAAGAAAACACATTCTGAAGCACTGAGCTCTAATCGAGGTTAGAAAGTTGTGACATAATTAAAATAAAATGTATTAAGGTGGAAGAGGGTTCCAGGAGGCAACAGCAGATACTTGAGTGCTTCTGAGAAATATTGTGGTAACATGTCTGTTTTCTCTGCTTAAGGTTTGGGAACGACAGTCTCTGAAATACTTCTCAAGTACTTCACATGTGTGCACACTCACATGAACACATGTACACTGTGGCAAAAAGAAATGATTTCTCAGGTACAAGGACACCTAAAACCAAAGATTAATAGACAGTTTCTCATATTTCCCCTCATGATTTTGTTCAAAATGTTTACATCAGAAACAACTCTGACAAATATAGCAATAAAAAACTTAGACAAAGGTGTGTTCCAGTGTTCAAAGGGATGCCTTTCTCAGTAGACTAACAGCAATTAGAGTTAATTTTCCTTCAGGGCCAACTTCTTTTAAAAGACAAAGAGAAATTTGAAGAAGCAGAAAGAAACAGAGAGGGCAAGGGAGTGCATACCAAAAGACAGAAATTTAAACAAAATAGTACTTATAGAGCAAGAATATTATGCAGTTCGTAAGTTCCTTGCACTTAATTAATTGCAGTGCAAGCCACTCTCATTAGGAGTCCATTTTAAGCCTACCAGATTGAACAGTCAAAAGGAAATAATTACAATGAAGCCCTGTTCTTGTCTCCTTATGGAGAGCTTTACCAACTTTGCCAGGGACCTCTCAAGAGACTCTTCTCTCTGCTACTCTCCTTTTTGTTACTCTTTTATAGAAAAAAAATTAAAAATAAAAAAGCATTGAAATGAAACTCAACTTTTTGCCTTTGGTTCCTCCCTACTAACTTTTACTACTGATTTGACAAATTTTAGGGAAGTCATGACACTTCCTTTACTTCGATTTCTAGCATGATGAAGTTCCTTAATAAATTCAAGGGCAGCGTACTTGCCAAGGTTCTGGGTTGCAAACAACAGAAATCGACACTGATAAATATAAATAAGAAAAGGAATTCATTAACGAATATAGGCTAGAACTCAGAAGGACAGGGAAATTAAAGAACCCGAGTTGAGCAGGATCCAGCAAAGTCATGAACAGTCAGAAGTCTAAATCAGTCTACCGAGGGTGCTGTGCTCACTAGCTGGACACATACTGCTTCTAACCAGACCATGAGCAGCCACAGCTACCAGACCACCAACCTTTCCACTCAATCATGGTACAAGAGATACTGTGGGTCTGAGCCATCCTGTCAAGATTCCTGGCTGAGAACATCAGACTGGCCAGGCTGAGGTTATAGAGACTCACTGTAACTGCCAGAGGGGTGAACAAGGGACTAACTACAGGGCCTATACTCTACAGCATCCCTGGTGGAAGGCTGAGTCCCCTCTCGTTCCTGTCCTGAGATTCCTCCCAAAAATGAGACCACTATGTTCTGAGTGGTGAAACCAGTCATGCATCCCAGGACCTTCTCTGCCTGAATTCTCATTCCTCTAATTGTTCCTAGGGCTGTGTTTCCTACATTTCCAAGCAATAAGGTGACAATGATATAAGTTAAAAATTGTTGACCCTGTTGGCTAAGTGAGTACTAAACCCAGCCTTGTGCACAAAGAAGGTAAGAATTACAACCAAAATACTTTCCTATCCCAGTGTCAAATTATGTTGGGTCAAAGCTTAAGTGTCTACTTTAGGCAGCTTTATAGTTCAGGAACCAAAATAGCTTAGATACTTGCTCCAGGAAATGCTTGCTCCTGGAAAACAAGACTATAAACCAACTAAAATAGCTTATTTATTAAGACTAACTATTTGCTCATAAAGGCTGACTTTGGGAGCCTTGCTTTCCTTCAAAAACCAGTAACCCAAAGTTTCTAGGTCCTAAATTCTTAATCTCAACCATTCTTAATCTCAATCTCAACCACATATTAGGACCAGGCTCCTAGACATGGCTATGAAACTCTACAAATATCCTTCCTCTACCTTACCTTCCTAAGTACTACTAAGTTGAAAACTGGTATTCTTCCTTATTTCCATGAGACTGATACTTAATTTTGATTGATCGGTAGGTTCTGTTGGGAATCTTGTTTGGGAAGTTGGTTGCTGACAGATAACATAAAATGATCTGCAGTATTCTGAAGGGCCCTTCCCCATAGCTGCCATATTTTCCTATTGGATGGCATGTGAACAATAAAATATCATGAATTTTATTTTTATCTACTATAATACACTCCCAGCACCTCAAACTCTGTTCATGGTATACTAAGGCTCAATAGATACTTATATGAATATAACTGCAAGTAAATCACGAATGTGATTTTAACACAATTTTATTGATTGGATAAATACACATTTTCATTAATAGAAACAAAAGAGTAAAAATTCCCAATCCTGTTATCCAAAAAAATCAAATAATTTTCATCTTGCTTCCCAGTTCTTAGACACGTACAAGCAAACATTTTGCAGTACTATAACTTTAACATGGATATATTTACATATTTTGCTTTTCTCCCAAATCGGTTCTAAATACTTCCATGTTACCACAGAGTTATCCTAATGATCATCTTAATGACTGCATAATGGTCCATGAATGTGAGTCTTCACTATCATCCACTCACTGTTTTGCTAATAGCAAAGGATGTCTTTGACTTATAGAGAAGTCTTTTGGAAACAAAGATATTAACCCTTATTTCAGTTTTTTGCAGAGAATTCTGGATACACATACCAGAGTTTATAAACCAAGATAAGAAGTCATAGGTTCTGTTTTCTATTTGTTGTAGTAACCTTCTGAAAATCAATTCACCTTCACATTTCTTCCTAAGACAAATTGGGCCCTCTTCTCCTTAGGTCTCTGTGGAGCATAATTAATACCCTTTGTAAAGAGTGTAAATCAACATAAATACAAGGGTATTTATAAATGTGATATTTATAAATCAGTGCTCATACTCATCTCAGAGAACCATCTGAGACAGAAGCTCTTTTTCTCTGTTTTCTTTCAGTTTCTTGCCCCTATTTTGTTCTATGATTTCCCTCTCCATATCCAACTCTTGTTCTTCTCAAATGTGGATAAATTCTGGTCACAAACACTATTTCAGGGGTATAGATAAAAGAA